>NW_012134781.1:60115-60580 GCF_000956105.1 Propithecus coquereli
TTCAGATGTTCCTAGTGTAAAGAAAAGATAAATATTTGTGGCGACAGATATCCCAATTACCCTGATTTGTTTATATGAAGGTGTCAGATTATCACTCAATTGTGTAATAGATGTACACAAGTACGTACCTCTGTTCTGTATGAATAAAAAATAAATAATTTATAAAGTATACGATAGCCATAGAATGCACAATAAACACAGTACAAAATTGCGCCTGAAATGCCGTCATATTTGTTATTGTTTGGTTTTGAAGTACTTGGTAGTGGGAGATGCTCCTTACAATTTTTGGTTGACAAACATTTATTCCTTGATGTAACCCTGTTGCGATGAGTGTTAAAACTTCACTGTGCACTCCTGATGTCTGTGGCCACAAAAAAAGAAAGAAAAGAAAGAAAAGGAAGGAAGGGAGGAAGGAAGGAAGGAAGGAAAGAAAAGGGAAGAGAAGAGAAGAGAAGAGAAGAGAAG
>NW_012134781.1:62765-63071 GCF_000956105.1 Propithecus coquereli
TTATAAATGAATGTAAGTATAAATAGTGATATGATATATAAGTCTATAAATTTAGCTACCATTTGAATGTATAAAATATGTGTTACAGAACAAATTCTCAATTTTAGTAGCCAAATGCCTACATCAATTCAAATATTACACTTTCCTTAGAGGTATAGAGATAGAGCCTAAATAATTCAATATTTATTAATAATTCATATCAGGGCTGACTTATGCATTAGGCAGAATAGGCATAGTGCCTGAGGCCCATGATAATTTTAGGGCCCATGAAAATATTTTAATTTTTTTTGAAATCAGAGGAAAAAC
>NW_012134782.1:0-511 GCF_000956105.1 Propithecus coquereli
TCTGTTACTTATTCTGATTTCCTTTTTTTCCCTAGCTACCATCACCTACAAAAAACGATGTCTGATCTAACCATGAGAAAAATATAAGACAAACTCAAATTGAGGAACATTCTAAAATACCTGACCAGCATGCCTCAAAATGGTCAAGGATATTGAAAACAAGGAAAGTCAGAAAATGCCACAGACTGTAGGAGCCAAAGGAGACATGACGGGGACTGTGGTACCCTGGATGGGATGCTGGGACCAAGGAAGGACATTAGGAGAAAACTAGTGAAATCCAAATAAATTATAGACATTAGTTAATAATATACAGTTGACCTTTGAACAACGTGGGAGTTAGGGGCACCCCCACTCCCACGTGCAGCTGAAAATTCATGTATACCTTCTAACTCCCTCAAAACTTAACTACTAATAGCCTGCTGTTGACCAGAAGCTTTACCAATAATGTAAACAGTTGATTAATACACAAATAGACTAGTATCTACATATATTTTATGCAATCATGACATAC
>NW_012134782.1:2035-2994 GCF_000956105.1 Propithecus coquereli
AATTACATAGTACAAAAAAAACTGGGGTAGAGGGGGAACACAATTACAACATACATGGCCAGCAAGAGGTTAATAGCCTTAATATGTTAAAGAAGAAGTCCACAAGAAAAAGTTGAACAATCTACCGGAAACAGGAAAAAAACATGAACAGGAAATTCACAGATGAATAAATAAGAACCAATAAAGACATCAAAAAAAAATAAAGTTAATCACTAGTAATCAAAGAAGTAAAATTAAAGTAACAATTTTGCCTATCAGGTTGGCAAACAATGGAATAATAAATGGAATGGTAATACCCAGGATTGACAAAGGTATGTGGAAACCAGCACTCTCATACAACGCTTGTGGGAGTTTTAATTGGGACACTCATTCAGGAGGACAAGTGACAGCAATAACAAAAATAATAATGATGATAATAGCCCAGAGTTTTGAGCTTACTGTGGGCCAGGCCATGATTTAAGTATTTATCATGTATTAAATTACATGTATCTCATAGCAACTCAATAAGGGAGGTACTCTTATTATCCACATTCACCAGTGGGGAAACCAGCATCCTGAGAAATCCTCCGAGACCCTTCAGTTGGAAGGTGGCAGAGTTGGGATCCAATCCTAAGTGATCTGGCTCCAGAGACTGTGTCTTACGTGAACATAAAATGTGACGAGTGTACTATAACCCAGCATCCTGCTTCTAGGAGTTTACCATGAGAAAACAATTGGTGATGTTTACAAACTTCCATGTACTAGGATGCTCATTGCTACAATTTTATAAAAGCAGGGGAAAAGACAACAATGTAAACTATCAGCAGTAGAGTTAATTAAATAAATTCAATTATACCCATAAAATGAAATATCTTTCAGTCATTAAGATACGCTGTAGAAAAATGACTTATTATCATTAAGTAAAAAAGACAGACTCTAAAATAATAAATATGGAATTATATACTCTAAAATAATACCAA
>NW_012134783.1:0-687 GCF_000956105.1 Propithecus coquereli
AAAGGAAATCCTGTTATTTGTGACAATGGGGATAAACCTGGAGGACATTATGCTAAGTGAAATAGCCAGACACAGAAAGACAAATACCACATGATATCACCTATATGTGGACTCTAAAAGAGTTGAACTCATAAAAGTAGAGAGTGGAATGTGGTTTCTACAGGCTTGGGGAGGAGGGTGGATAGGGGAAAAGGAGATGTTGATCAAGGTAGAAAGTTTCTGTTAGATAAAAGGAATAAGCTTTAGAAATCAATTGCACAGAATGGTGACTATAATGAATAATAATGCACTGTAAATTTCAACATTTTCACCACAAAAAATGATAAGTATGTGAAGTGATGGATTTATTAATTAGTCTGATTTAATCATTCCACATTTTATATATATGTCGAAACATCACACTATACCCCATAAATATATACAATTACTATCAATTATTATTTGTCAATTAAAAATAAAAAATAGGAATAAGTTTTAAGATCTATTGTACAGAAGGATAACTATAGTCAATAATAATGTATACTTCAAAGTAATTAAGAGTAAATTTCAAACATCTCATTATAAACATTGATAGATAATAGATATGTTAATTGGTCTGATTTAATCATTTCACATTGTATGCATGTGTCAAAACATAACATCCCATAAATAAGTATGATTATGAATTTTTGATTAAAAATAATATAA
>NW_012134783.1:3477-4085 GCF_000956105.1 Propithecus coquereli
GCCCCACCGACAGTGTATAAGTGTTCCTTTCTCTCTGCATCCATGTCAACATCTATTGTTTTGGGACTTTTTTTTTTTATTTCTGCATATTATGGGGGTACAAATGTTTAGGTTATGTTGCCCTTGCTACCCCCCTCCCCCATCAGAACTTCAAGCGTGTCCATCCCCCAGATGGTGCACATCGCACTCATTACGTAAGTATATACCCATCCCCTCCTCCCCCTCCCATCTGCCTGATCCCAATAAATGTTATTCCTGTATGTGCACTTAGGTGTTGATCAGTGAAACCAATTTGCTGATGAGTACATGTGGTGCTTATTTTTCCATTCTTGGGACACTTCACTTAGTAGAATGGGTTCCAGCTCTATCCAGGAGAATACAAAAGGTGCTATATCACCATTGTTTCTTATAGCTGAATAGTACTCCATGGTACACATATACCACATTTCATTAATCCACTCACGTATTGATGCGGACTTGGGTTGTTTCCACATCTTTGCAATTGTGAATTGTGCTGCTATAAACATTCGAGTGCGGGTGTCTTTTTCATAGAGAGTGTCTTTTGTTCTTTTGGGTAGATGCCCAGTAATGGGATTGCTGGATCAAAT
>NW_012134784.1:0-1203 GCF_000956105.1 Propithecus coquereli
TTCTCAGCTCTATTTGATGCTGGTAGCTTTCCATGACACCCAGTAAATGAGTTGGATTAGTACTGCCAAGTGAATAAAAGATGCCTCCATAACCTAAGGAGGTCTAACAAGCAGAGTGTTCCCTTAATTGCCATGGGAGATGTGAAATGTAATAGTTTGTTCTTGATTTTGGAAGAGATGTCTTAGCAAGTTCCTAACTACTAGACCCCTAAAACTTCATGATGTGTTAGACCCCTGAATCTCTTTAGAGTTTATCTATTATTTTCTGAAACACATGTAGCATTGCAAGTCCTCCCATATGCATCCCATTTCTCACTCACTCATTCTGATTAGTATGAGGTCACTGAGATAGTGGACCAGTGGATGTTTTCAGAATCATCAGAGAATCTAGATCCTTTGGCCTTTATTATGACAGAATGCGGGTGAACCCTGAGTGAAAATAGTAATATATGCTGTTGCTTATTCTTTCCACATGATTGCAAACTGTGTCTTACCCTCTGTGATAGAGGCAGAAAAGAACACATTCAGCCTTATCAGTGGCTGCATAAGATATACAAAAGGCTGTGTTAATCTAGCAAAGATAACGTATCTTCATGGCAGCTAAAATAGGGACTACTTTGTTAAGTTTGTGGCAGCTCATTTGATCTGCCAGCTTCCATCTTATTTTTCTAGGGATGAGAATGGTAAACTGAATGGAAATATGATGAAGACCACTCCCCCACTCCCCCTGAAGTATCCTTTAAGCCTTTAAGAATGGCACTAATCTACCATTCACCTAATAATTAGATATTGTTTCTGATTGACTATCTTTCCTGAAAAATGATAGTTTTTGAAATTCCCACATGGCCTTCCTCACTTTAATAGCTCTTACCACACAGGCCAAGGAACCAATGTAAGGGTTCTGCCAACTACCAAAATTTTCTGTTCCAATGATACATTCATAAACTGGAAAAATGAGTATTCAATGAGGAGCCAATGGCATCACTGTAGGAGAGACCTTGGCTAGAGCTACACTTATTCTTTGGCCTATACATGCCCCTGCCTTAATAGATGGACTATGTTGGCACTTTTAGTTTCTAGGTATCAATTTTAACTCAAATCTTATGTTTGATAATCCTTGAAATGTCTCAATGTCCCTTTTTCCTTAGTATATGTTTACTCAGAAAATGGTTGTATGACCCATTGATACTAGACTGGAGAAAT
>NW_012134784.1:5894-6647 GCF_000956105.1 Propithecus coquereli
TTATTAATAATAACATTTTCTTTTCTCTATCTTATTTTATTCTTAGAACACAGTATTACATACGTTATATACATAATATATATAACGTGTTAATTGACTACTTACATTGATAAGGCTTCCAATCAATAGTAGCCATTAGCAGTTAAAACTTGGGAGAGCAGGGTGGGGTGGGGAGATCAGTATCTCTAACGCTCATGTTGTTCAATATTCAACTGTACTCCAGTGACAATTCAGAAGAGATACCTCGCATCTACCATTCTCTCTACAATCTATTTTTTTCTTCTCTTTATCCCCTTCTTTTACTGTGTGTCTTTTTCACAATATCTTTCACTTTTCCACTCATAATTCTTTCATTCTCTGCTCCTAATCTTCCCCAAATACTCAGCTTGTAAACTGTACCCACACAGACACAAATTTATAGACATAATAGCCAGTAGCTATCAGTTATTAAGTGCTTTTTATATGCCAGGCATAGTCCTAATAAGTTTGTATGTATTTATTCATTTTATGCTTACAATATTTCTATAAGGAAAGTACTATTACTATCTTCATTTTGCCAATGAGGAAACAGGAGCACATGAAGGCTAAGTAATTTATCCAAGGTAACACAACTAGTGAATGACAGAGCCGGCCTTTCTGCTTCTATAGCCTACACTTAATTCTCTACATCAGATTGCTTGCTTTTTGGAGCATGTGTTGTACTTTTTACTATAATAACATTGTATGTTCTTTCTTTATAATTTAAAAAGTAGA
>NW_012134785.1:0-1415 GCF_000956105.1 Propithecus coquereli
GTTATAGTAACTAAAACAGCTTGGTACTGGCACAAGAACAGAGACATAGACCAATGAAACAGAACTGAGAACCCAGATATAAAACCATCCTCATATAGCCATCTAATCTTTGACAAAGCAGACAAAAACATACACTGGGGAAAAGAATCCTTACTCAATAAATGGCGCTGGGAAAACTGGATAGCCACATGTAGGCTGAACCAGGATCCACACCTTTCACCTCTCACAAAAATCAACTCATGGTGGATAACAGACTTAAACCTAAGACATGAAACTATAAGAATTTTGAAATAAAATGTTGGAAAAACTCTAATAGACATCAGCCTAGGGAAAAAATTTATGAAGAAGACCCCAAAGGCAAGCACAGCAACAACAAAAATAAATAAATTGGACCTGATCCAATTAAAAAGCTTCTGCACAGTCAAGGAAACTGTCATGAGAGCAAACAGACAACCTACAGAATGGGAGAAAATATTCACGTTACACATCCGATAAAGGGCTGATAACTAGAATCTCTATAGAACTCAGGAAAATCAGCAAGAAAAAAATCAAACCACCCCACCAAAAAGTGGGCAAAGGATACGAACAGAAACTTTTCCAAAGAAGACAGACTAATGACCAACAAACATGAAAAAATGCTCAACATCTCTACTCATCAGGGAAATGCAAATCAAAACTACAATGAGATATCACTTGTCTCCAGTGAGAATGACCTTTATCAAAAAGTCCCAAAACAATAAATGTTGGCATGGATGCAGAGAGATAGGAACACTCATACACGGCTGGTGGGACTGCAAACTAGTACAACCTCTGTGGAAAGAAATATGGAGATACCTCAAAGAGCTACAAGGAGAAAAACCATCTGATCAAGCAATCCCATTACTGGGTATCTACCCAAAGGAACAAAAGACATTCTATAAAAAACACATCTGCACTAGAATGTTTATAGCAGCACAATTCACAATTACAAAGATGTGGAAACAACCCAAATGTCCATCAATACGTGAGTGGATTAATAACATGTGGTATATGTATACCATGGAGTTCTACTCAGCCACAAAAAAACGGTGGTGATCTAGCACCTCCTGTATTATCCTGGATAGAGCTGGAGGCCATTCTACTACGTGAAGTATCACAAGAAAACAAACACCACATGTACTCACCATCAGATTTGTATTAACTGACCAACACTTAAATTCACATAGAGTAGTAACATTCACCGGCTATCAGCCAGGTGGGAGGGTGAGGAGGGGATGGCTATATTTACACCTAACGGGTGTGGTGCCCACCATCTGTGGGATGGACAGGCTTGAAGCTCTGACTTGGGTGGGGCAAAGGCAATATATGTCACCTAAACACTTGTACCCCTGTAATACGCTGAAATAAAAAAAATTAAAAAAAAGAAAGGAAGAGGA
>NW_012134785.1:2745-4766 GCF_000956105.1 Propithecus coquereli
GTAAAATATCCTATTATATCCCTAATAATTTCATAACTGAAAACACCGGTATTAACGTAAGCACAGTGGAGGAACCTACCGTCGTCACTTTGTTTTGCTTAACACGTGGGATCTCCCAGTTACCCTGACTCGCTCTAGGTTTGTGAAGATGCTACTTTGGAAATGCAATTAAGGTCATGCATGATTTTACAAAATCTGTGGGGCCACGGTCACTAACAAGGTATCGTGAATATAACTTAGACTATCTCTCATGAAAAATAACACAAACCATCCCAAACACTGGCTGTCATTTTGTTTGTGTGAGATTTACAAAGTTTTTCTTATGAAAAATTTATTTTAGTAGATCTTCAAAACTTCCTTTTGTCTGGCTAGACTCCATATGTGTTTTCTTTTTCTGTAAGGCATATAAAAACTCAAAGCAAATGATTCCTATTTAAACATAAAGTTCTACGACTTTAGCTTCAATATTTGAAATAATTATACAAAATATATGTGAGGTTTAGAATCATTTTGTTTTGGGGGCAAGAAGGTAATTCTTAACAGGCTATCACTTTGTAAATACTAGAAATGTAGACTTTATGGATCTCGTCTGCCATCGATCAGATGTACCCATCGTGGTCATCACCACCATCATCATCGTCCCCTTCGTCCTCATCATCATCTTCAATTTCATCTTCATCGTTCATAAGGTCATCTTCGGCATCCTCGTCATCCGTCCATTCATGGAAATCTCCACTCGCAAAATCTCCAGACGTCTCAAAATCGACAGCTTAGAAAAAAGTAAACATTACCTTTATTTGACAGAGTCATGGGACAATTTCTGAGAGAGGTACAATTCTGATGAAAATTGAGAAAATTAAAAGAATTAATTTGTTCTTCAGCTTATTGAACAAAGACAAGGCAATACCCATTCTCTGGAAAACTTTGGTATGTTAAAATACTATCACATTTTAAAATGTATGCGCTCAACGTGGAATCACTACTGAGGAATGCTACGTAAGTTCTTCGGTCCAGCAACAGCGATTTACAGTGTTTATAGAAGTTCATGTTGGACTTCAAATCTTACAAAGTATTTGAAATTTCTTCTACAAATGTGGTAGGCAGAATAATTTTCTCCCTAGATGTTCATGTCCGATTAACAGAAGCTAAACTATGTTACTTTACACATAAAAGGGCCTTGCAAATGTGATTAAGGCAAGGACCTCAAGCTGGAGAGATCGTCTAGGTGGATCCAAATTGTCGCTTGGGTCCCTAACATCAAAGAACATTTCCCAGGTAGTCAGAGGGAGATGCACTACAGAAGAATGGCCAGAGAGGCAATCTTGCTAATTTGGAGTTTGGAGCAAGGGGTCCCTGAGCCAAGGCAGGCACAAAAGGCAAGAAACAGATTTCCTTCTGAAGCTTCCAGACAGAAACACAACCTTGCTGGAAGCCTGGTGTTTTGTTAGTGACACCTGTCAACCTTCTGACACACAGAACTGTAAGATAATAAACTGGTGCTGTTTAGGCCATCGAGTGGGCATTTGTTACCACAACGGCAGACAACTGAATAATACAGCTAGTCAACATTTTAAAAAATATTTTTAAAATTTTAAATAGCTGTTCGTATTCACTGAGGCAACAATGCACATATATCTCAGCATGTGTTGACTTTCATCTCCTCAGATGCTAGTTGGTGTTTATTTTCTATTCTGATATCTTTGTCTATAACTCTTTGGTAGTTATGATACATCCTATTAATGTACTTGAATGTTTATAAATGAGCTAATCTCACAATACCGCACAGTGAAATTCCCATCTTACGTTAAGAAATGGTGTTTCTATTCTCCAAGTTGATACATTTTCTTAATTGCAACATGCTAAGAAAACTCATAAGTTCATGTTTCCAAACTAATTTATGGTTCACTTATTGAACTTATTTCCATATAATTTTCATTTACAACATAAAAAATAAAATTCTTTATCCATCACTGACATCACTGATAACTGAAGCAATTAGCAAAGCAACTACATACTACAAA
>NW_012134786.1:0-563 GCF_000956105.1 Propithecus coquereli
AGGGCCAGAGACTTGTTCAATGTCAGACAACTCCTAAAGACTATGCTCCTAATCTCCTGCCCTGTATTAAACCTTGGTGTGTCCTCTTGGGAAATCTAACAACCACTGGGACTCATCCTGATCAATAACTAAAAAAGTCTGCCCTTGGCAAAATTTTCCTTCCCTCTTGACTTTCTAAAATTGATTCCCAAACTATCATATTCATAATTGGCCTTAGAGAGCCAGTCTAAAATATTCCCAAATTACTGCAACAGAGAAAGAATGAAGAAAGAAGAAAGGAAGGAAGGAAGGAAGGGGAGAGAGGGAGAAAGAGAGAGAGTCTTTGTCAATAAGTGCCAGAAATGCTGAATTATACCAAGTTAAAGAGATGTTCCACTTGGTACTTCTTGAAGCCTTTAATATGGTAAAAAGTTATTGTGATCTCCTAGTAGAGAAATAAGTTCCCAAACTAATTTGGCCACAAGTGCCTTTTTTTTTATGCTCTCCATGAAGAAGCTCACAAATTTAGTATTCTATAAAGCACAATTTAAAGTATGATAATATAGGCCGGGCGCGGTGGCTCA
>NW_012134786.1:3238-3745 GCF_000956105.1 Propithecus coquereli
GAGAAAAATACTCATTAATCTCATTGTCAAATTCCATAGAAATTTATTCACAATTTTAATTTTTGTCATCTTTTTTTTTGTTAGTCATGATTAACCATCAATTAAAACATGACTGATTTTACACAGGTTTAATATGCTTTGTTTCATTCATGATGTGTTAAAGTTATTTTTTAAAAAACAAAAGTTGCTATAATATAAAAAGGCAACAATTTTTCTTTTTAATAACAAGTTGATCATTTTCATAACTGAGTCAGAGATCTCTTGTTTGAAGCTGTCACTTTTTTGTTTGCTTGTTTGGTGATGGTTTTTAATGATTTTTAAAATTTTTTTGTGTTTATTTGTTTTATCGCAGGAGTAGTTTAGACAGTAGCAGCCAAATAATAAAGATTCTATTTGGCTACATTGTTCATCGATTTTAATATTCTTTGTATATCAGTATGTATATGGTGTGTTAAGTGCCTCACAAATTGCTTCTTAACGTTTTGAACTTACCACTTTTTGTGAAGC
>NW_012134787.1:0-686 GCF_000956105.1 Propithecus coquereli
AAAGTATTGCTGAGCTGGATTGAGATCTACCACTTTTATTATTTGTTTTCTCTTTGTCCCTTTAGGCTGTGTTCCCCTGTTCTTCTTTTGGATGATTTGAATATGTTTTTAGAATTCAACTTCATCTGTTATCTTTTTAGCTAAATACTTTTTTAAATTATATATATTTTTTGGTGGTTGTTCTAAGCATTTCAGCACACATCCTTGCTGTGGTGTGTTTCTGTCTTCCCCAAATTCATATTTTGAAATCCTAAGTGCAAAGTGGTGATATTAGGAGGTGGGACCTTTGGGAGGTGATTAGATCTTGATGGCAGAACCCTCACAACTGGGATTATTCCCCTTACAAAAGAAGTCTCAGAGAGCTAGCTAGCCTCTTCTACTGTGAGGACACAGGCAAAGGTGCCAGCTATGAAGCAGGAAACAGACATAGGACCTGGCAGTGCCCTGATCTTGGATTTTCCAGCCTCCACAACTATAAGAAATATATGTTTGCTGTTTATAAGCCACCAGTTTATGGTATTTTGTTACAGCATCCGGAAAGGACTAAGATAATCCTTGTAGCGAGAGTTAATATTGTACCACTTGATGTGAAATGTAAAAACTTTGCAACTATACAGGCCCACCACCACTGTATTCATCCTTCATGCTACAATTGTTGTATGTATTACATTTATATACATTGTAAA
>NW_012134787.1:12216-12918 GCF_000956105.1 Propithecus coquereli
AACAGAAGTAAGTTAAAAGTTTGCTAATTATATTTTTTCAGATGGAACAATTTGTCTTTCAATTTCATACACATTTATTGAGCACGTGATCATACACTGGGATCTACATGCTGAAATCACTTACCATATATTTACATGCATAACATCATATCTATGCATACGCATTTACACACGCAATCATACACCATGCACATTTCCACATGTACAGGGTCAGAAGACACATGCATTTACATGTAAAGCTTAGCACATAATCCCATACCATGTATTCAGAAACTCCGATACTCCATATGTATTTGTTCATATCCCATATACATTTGCACACGAACATATATATATACCCTCATGCACACACAGAACCACAGGACATACATGCATGTACAACCACATACACCATGCGCATTTTCATGCATGTGGTCCTGCGCCATATACTAGCACATTTATACGCTCACCGTTCTACTCCATATACATTTACATATTTATAGCCACGTGTCATGTTAACTTATATGCACATTCATTCATTTTATCCGCAGTGTATACATGCTCTGATTCCTGCGTAAGGTGGTAGCTGATTTCCTTAAAAAGAAACACGTGGCTGATTAATTTTTTCCCCCTGAATTTCTTCCTTGTCGAATGGAAGAAAAAAGTTGTTGTGTTTGTGTACCAGCCCATTAGCCTAGATAAACTGTTGGCCTCCCGTAATGA
>NW_012134788.1:0-239 GCF_000956105.1 Propithecus coquereli
TCCTCTTGATCATTCAGTTGTAGGCATTCTATTCACTGCCCTGTAATAAAGATGAGGATGGAGCTCTCTCTCATTCCCTACCCCAATTCCCATCCACTCACTATTCCAGTATAGTCAAATCTTAATTTTGGTTGGATCAATATTCAGTGTTCGCGTTTTGTATGCAAACACTTATTGTTGAGCCACGTAAGATACTATAGTGACTTTTCCTTTCCTGTATAATATTTTATTTTCTGGGC
>NW_012134788.1:4570-6683 GCF_000956105.1 Propithecus coquereli
CTTGCTCCTCCCAGTCCTCACTTTCCTGAAAAACATGTCTGACTATGTCATAGGTCTTTTCGAAAAAGTTTTAATTGTATTTGATTTGTTTGACTTGGTGTTGTGTTCACATGGTTCAAAATTGAAGAGGTGCATAATTGGTATATGGTGAAAATTCTCCTTTCTACTCTTCCCATCCACCCAGATGTAGATGTCCTGTGTATCTTTCCAGAGAATTGTTATTAATTTAAGCATATATTTGCTTGTATACATGCGTTTGTATAAATATATATTTACATGCATATGTTTTCATGTGTTCTTTTTTCTCCAGATAGTAACAAACTATGCATACTGTTCTACACTTTTTTCTTTTTGGAGACAGGTTGGTAGAGTGCAGTGGCATGATCATAGCTCACAGTAACCTCAAACTCTTGGGCTCAAGCGATCCTGCTGCCTCAGCCTCCTGAGTAGCTGGAATGACAGGCACCTGCCACCATGCCTGGTTAATTTCTTTTTTTTCTTTTAAGAGATGGGGTCTCACTATGTTGCCCAGGCTGATCTTGAACTCCTGGCTTCAAGCGATCCTCCTGCCTTGGCCTCCCAAAGTTCTGGGATTACAGGCATGAACCACCATGCCCAGCCAACACTTTTCTTATTACACTTAATATATCTTGGAATTTTTTCCCTATCAGTATACAAGGAGTTTGCTCATTTTTTTTTTACAGCTGCCATTGTATTTCATTCTACAGATGTACCAGAATTTATTTAATCAATTCCTGTTGATGGAATTAAGTTTTATTTTGTTCTAGTCTTTTGCTTTTGTGAGCAATGCTGTCATAACTAAACTTGTACATATGTAATTTTACAATGTATCTATGTAGTAAATTCCTAGATGTGTAACTGCCAGGTCAAAGGGCTCATACATTTTTACTTTTGATAGATATTGCCAATTTGTGCTCCCAAAGGTTATGCCTTGAATACACCCAACAGAAATGTGGGAAAGTGCCTATTTTCCCCCATTCTTGCCAACACTCCCAGGAAATCTTCAGCAAGCCATACAAGTTCCATCGCCTATTTTTTTCAGCCTCCACTTCACTTACACTCAACAGCAATGCTCTGCTCCAAATATTCAGAAATATCACTGTTCGCCGCATTGCGTCATGCTCTCCTGCTGCCGTCACCCACATGCTGTTCCCTCTGCCTGGCAAAATTCCATTCATCCTTCCAGTCTTTGCTCAAATCCTTGGAGATACTTTCCTCTCCTCCCTACGCTGCGTAAGACAGTAGCTCCTTCCTCTCTTCTCCCACATGTCATTTTTATAGCACCTACCACACTTACCGTACTTCCAGTTTACATGCTAACACTCTAGGTCTTACTCCTCTTTGTATACTCAGTGAGAGTCGTAAGTGTTGAATTAAAATATAGTGGATGGATGTGCAAGGTACTATACTAAACTCTGTTGGGAGAACAGTGATGAAAAAGACAGGATTCCTGCTCTTGAAGAACTTGCAGAGCTTTTTAGAACTCTCTGGCTCTGGATAAGTGGATACCTGTTCATTTTAATAATTTTTGTAGCTGACACAGAATCCATATGAACCTTGCCGTACATTGCACACGGAGATGCAGGAATGCATTTGCACCCTAGAAGAAAATATACACCCAAGCTCATCCCACCCTGATCTTAAATAAGTTTGCTTTCTTCTTTCTTTGTTTCTTTCTTTCTTTCAACAGGAAAAGAAAAAAATGACTTTGCCAAAATAAATAAGAAACTTTGAAACGTCAAGGGCATGACAAAAGCACATTGTCCAGCTCTCTGCTTCTCAGAGAATGTATTGCATCGTAGGCCAATTCAGATAGTCAGATGCCAAGAATAAGTGATAACAAGCAGAGTTTACAGTTCAAGAAACCATACGAGGAAGGAGAAAATGTTGAGACGAGAAAGAAGCAAATACTAAAAAGTTAAGCTTAAGCATGCCAGGACCAATCACTTAACTGAACTAGAAGAGAGTTTTGAGCTTCTCATTCTCTGGACTACCCAATTTGAAACCCCAAACCTATCAGAGGAGCTTGATCCTTAATGTGGATTATTATTTTATAAATTATTAAGAAGAGCAATATCTCTCCATTTACTGA
>NW_012134789.1:0-1158 GCF_000956105.1 Propithecus coquereli
TATAGCTTGATGTCTTTAGCTTGGGTATACACAGTTATAACACTCAACACACGTATTTAACTCTCATCCGTAGCACTTCCGGATTTTCTTGGAATGTAACATTGAATATTGATTTTGAGATAAACATAGCTTGGAGTATGGAAATAGCACCAAACCAGGGAATGGTTCCAAATTGAGAATCACAGGATTTGGGTTTCTACCCCAGTTTTACACGGAGGGTGTGTGACAATAGATGAGTCATTGTTCCGTGTTTCTGTGGCTACATGTCTAAAATGGAGTCCTGGTGGAAGGGGAGGGTGGCTCCAAAGTCATTTTCATTATTAATAAGCAATAGTTCTAAACATATTTTATTTTCACTTTTTCCCTCACCCCACTCTCTTCTTAGAGAACATGATGATAGGGTTCCCTCCCACCCCACGGCTCCCCTTGAGTAGTATTCATCCTCAAAGTATTCTTGAGAAAACATTATATGCTAGAAATACTATGCAGGAAGTACTAAATGAATGTATACCATATTTTTCTCTAAATTTTGCATTTTTCATTAGTTTTGGCTAATTAATGAGATGAGAACAATGAGAAAGATGTCACAAAGTCCCTATGTATCCTCCATCTTGCCTTAGAGCTGTGGACACATGACCGATAGTACCTGAATGTCTCCTTTAACTCACTATTGACTGTTATTACTAATTGAGAGTGGACATAAGATGGTCTCTTTGATTCTTAGGTGCAAAGAATTAAAAATATACAGAGATGGTTTTGTCTTAGTTGTCATAAACCCCTATAATCTGAAATACCATAAGTTTTTACTTCAAAAAGGCAAACTCCTGATTAGGAGAAAAAACTTCCATACACTGGCAAATGATCATTCACAGTAAGTGTGAGTGTGCATGTGGGGTGGCTGGGCGGAGTGGTGGTAAACCAGCCTACGAGTTGGCTCCAGGCCCAGCACCTTCACTAAATCACTGAGTGACCTTGAGCAAGTTGCTTAACCTCTGACTCCAGTGAACTGGCCATGCCCTAGCAGGGTGCTGGCCTAATAAGAATTTCAATTTGTGTTCTCAGGCAAAGCTTACTCCTGGAGTCATTCAAAGTACTAGTTCCAGGCATTACTTGTCCTTCAATTTTCTTCCTTCTGCTCTTTCCTTTTTCCCATCCATT
>NW_012134789.1:7528-7787 GCF_000956105.1 Propithecus coquereli
ACGTTAATGGATTGGAAGACTCAATGGTGTTAAAATGTTAATAATCCCAAATTTATCCATATTGTTATAATTCAATTAAAATCTCAGTAGGCCTTTTTATAGAAACTGGCAAACTGATTTTGAAATTTTTATTGGAAACTAAAGACAAAGATAGCTAAAATCATTCTGAAAATGCAAAACAAGGTTTGCACTGCCTGACTTTAAGACTTATTCTGAAATTACAATAAATAAAAGAGTTTGGCATTCACATAAGGATAGC
>NW_012134790.1:0-1502 GCF_000956105.1 Propithecus coquereli
CTTCCTTTTTCATTAAAAATGAGCCTCTTTATTTTTGTTATTTCTGTTCAGCTCAATTTCCCAGTTTCTTTTAAATCAGCTTTAGAGATTTGAGGGTTGCCAGTGGGGTGTTTTGTTTGACCTCACTTAATGGTTGTGTTCGGTCCAGATCATAAAGCACACCAAATCGACTGCCTCTGCTTAGAACCCAATAGAACTTATAACCCAAGTAAAATGTGGGTTGAAAGATGTATTTCCAACTGGCAATGTAGTAGATGCATTTGTAGCAAATGAATTTTCGGAGCATTGCTTAAGGGTCTCAGGGTGGTATCTGTTCTAGATATTTTTTTTCTTAACAAATTAACACTGTCAAATTATTCATGTTGTAATAATTTTTTAACAAAGTTGCCTTTGCTGTCCTGTCATAATGCTTTATTGCTAATTTTTCTTATGAGATAATTCTCCCTATTGCTTTTGCCTATGTCTCACAATGTACCATCTGAACCTGCTGAAAAAGTTGGGAAATTTTTTTTTAAAGAGTTAATACTGAAAAACAAAAGTCAGTGGTTAGTGAAAAATGATAGCTAATATAGCAATTAGATGTCACATAATAGACTTTCCTTTTTACTTAATAAAGACTCTGAAACTGGCCCAATGGTCATCTCAGCAAACACAATTATTATAGTGATGACAGTCTTCCTGTTATAGGTTAGGGCTTGTTAGAAATTTATTTCTACTACATGTCCCTGTTTTCAGGATTGAAGCCTCTAGTCACCAATATGATTATTAGAGAAAGAAGAAGTTAGATTCAATAAAAGAAATCATTCCTTGTTAAATCTTAGGTGATTAGGTAAAATTAAGTGCATGATGCAGAAAGTGGTGAGCCAGTAACATGATTGGTCTCAGATGAAATAGAACATTATCAACCTACTTTTGCATTTTTCCTCATAGTCCTAGAGCTCTACTTGGAAACCCTTTAAAATTCTCCAAAATAGACCCAGCTAGTGTCAGCCTCAATGTCTGTTTTTATATGAGGCAAACACTTCCAAATTGAGGCTTTGGCTGTATTATTCACCCTTCCCCCTTTTTTCTATCTGTTATGAGTTGAATTGTGCCCCCTCCAAAAAAAGGATATGCCCAAGTTCTAACCCCCAGGACCTACGAAGGTGCCCATATTTGGAGAAAAGGTATTTGCAGATGTAATTGAGTGAAGAACCTATAGATGAAATCATCCTGAATTTACTGAGTGAGCTCTAAATCCAATGACAAGTGTCCTTATAAGAAGAGGAAAAGATATAGACAAACATGGGATAAGGCCATGTGAAAACAAAACAGAAATTGGAGTGATTTGTCTACAAGTTAAGTAACATCAAGGATTTCATATAGCCGCTAAAAGCTAGGAGAGAGAGAATTATAGAATGGATTATTCCTCAGAAACTTCACAAATAACCAGAATTGCCAACACCATGATTTTGATTGTCTTATCTCCAGAACTGAGAGAAAATTAATTTCTGTTGTTTTAA
>NW_012134790.1:3356-3719 GCF_000956105.1 Propithecus coquereli
GTTTGTATTTCTTTGAAAAATAATTTTCTTAATAGAAAAAATAATAATGCATTTTGGGGTTTATAACATAAGTAGGAGTAAAATATGATAATAGCACAAAGAAAGGAGGGAGAAATGGAAGTATTCTGTTACAGTAATTTGGTTATTGTATTATGTATGGAGTAGTTTAGTATTGTTTGAAAGTAGACTGTGAAAAAATTAAGAGGCATATTGAAATCCCCAGGGCACCAAAGTTGCATTATTGTAATGACATCCTAACTAATCTCCTTGCTTCTGTCCTTCTCAATTCAGTAGCTAAGTTAGATCATGATCATGCCTTTGCTCAAAACTCTCCAAAGACTTCCCACATCAGAGGACAAATTG
>NW_012134791.1:0-897 GCF_000956105.1 Propithecus coquereli
TTGAATCATTTAGCCAGCATTAGAAACAAATATGAGAAACTTTGACAATAAAATTATTGTCAAAATAAGATCAGATGAACAGACCTGAAGGAAAGTAAGCATTAGCCCAGGCATTAGAACAGCAGATGGACTTTTA
Source organism: Propithecus coquereli (assembly GCF_000956105.1). Lineage (NCBI taxonomy): Eukaryota > Metazoa > Chordata > Mammalia > Primates > Indriidae > Propithecus > Propithecus coquereli. The sequence goes on from NW_012134791.1 coordinate 137, forward strand.
TCCTTTATCATTATAATATGGTGTCTCTTGAAGAAACAATATTCTCTGTTCTGTACCAGTCATTACAACAACCAACAAATTGAACTCAATTGGTTGTGCAATCATAGGAGAAATTCACAAAATAAAAAAGAAATAAACAGAAAACCATGTTTCTAAAATAACCAATGGATAAACCAACTTTCTTTTCTTTTCTTTTTTTTTTTTATTTCAGGGTATTATGAGGGTACAAACATTTTGGTTACATTTTATGTCTTTGCCTCATCCAAGTGAGGGTTAGAGGCATGCCCTTCCCCTCTACAATGCTCCTCGTGTCCTTTAGTTGTGAGTTTACCCACCCCCACATCCCCCTAATCCCTGGAGAATATTATTGCCATGTGAGCACCATAATGTTTATCAGTTAGTACCAATTTGATGGCGAGTACAAGTGGAGCCCATTCTTCCGATCTTGTAATACCTCACTTCGGATAATGGGCTAAAGTTCAACCCAGGAAAATATAAGAGGTGCTAGATCACTGTCGTTTCTTATAATTGAGTAATATTCTATTGTATACATATATCAAATTTTGATAATCCTCTCATGAATTGACAGGCATTTGGGTTGTTTCCACATCCTTGCAATAGTGAACTGTGCTGCCATAAACATTCAGGTGCAGATGTCTTTATTATAGAATATCTTTTGATCTTTTGGGCAGATGCCTAATAGTGCTATTGCTGGATTGAATGGTATTTCTATTTTTAGCTCTTTGAAGTATCTCCAAATT
>NW_012134791.1:2481-2912 GCF_000956105.1 Propithecus coquereli
ATTGGGAGCAAGAACTGAAGAAAAACTATTAACGAGAACTTGGAAATATTCAGAACATTGCTGAGAAAGCAGATAGAATTTGAGTCAAATGCCTACATCTACTAAAATTCACGTACAGATTTCTCTGCTAATAATAAACGTTGTGAATATTTCACAAGCATTTATAATATGCATGTTTTATGGAGAAAGTTAAGAAATTTAAAAAATAGACACTTGAAAATCTAAAACAGAAAATAGCATTTTGAATGGATTACAGTTTGGTGGGAAGACACTATAGTTATTTACCCACAGTAAAATTAGATTATAGTCCCAAAATATTTATCCAAGGCTGTAGAAATAATGAAAATTCCATGCTTGTCCGTTTATAGAGATGTTTAAAAACATTGGTCTTTCTTAATCTTAAACAAATGGTAACAACAAGTTTGTTTGGG
>NW_012134792.1:0-589 GCF_000956105.1 Propithecus coquereli
ACAAAATATGTGTCAATTGGCTGTTTCTATTATCAGTAAGGTTTCCAGTCAACAGTAGTCTATGAAGAGTTAAGTTCTGGGGGAGCTAAAAGTTAATGGAAAATTTTTGACAGAACAGGGGATTGGTGCCCCAGCCCCTACAAGGTTCAAAGGTCAACTGTACTTTGTTATTTAGTGTTCCCCAGTTGACTTTTTTTTGTATTCTCTTTTCTTTCATGCCCTACCCAGGGATACCCCCTCCATTAAAGAAAGCTATCCTTCTCCCTTGAATTTCACACTTGCTAAAAGCAGCCTGAGGCTGCGTGTAGTGGGTGGGAGTAGGCAGTTTGTGTGGGAATACAAAATAAAGTTTTTGCTCTGATAGAAAACAAAGATATGTTTCAACATATGAATTTTGGGGAAGAAAAGAAAAAAAAGGGAAACAAAGATATGATTATGAAATCGGGGAGGAGCAGAGCAAGATGGCAGAATAGGACCCTCCAGCACTTTTACCCCTGTAGAAACGTCAATGTGAACAACTATCTGTGCATGAGACTAATGAAAATACCTTCACAATAGCTGAGGATATCAGATGAGAGATTCTGTGCAG
>NW_012134792.1:12042-12394 GCF_000956105.1 Propithecus coquereli
TAATATGTATATACACAATGGAATGCTATTCAGCTTTAACAAAGGAGGAAATCTCGTCATTTGCAGCAACATGGGTGAACCTGGAGGACACTGTGTTAAGGAAAATAAGCCAAACACACAGAGACAAACATAGTATATCTCACTCATACACAGAGTGTAGAAAAGTTGAACTCACAGAAGTTGAGGGTATGTGGTGGTAAATGGGCGGGGGTTGGGGAAAAAGGGGATTGGGGAGATGTTGGTCAAAGGATACAAAGTTTCAATGAGACAGGAAGAATAAGTTCAATAGATCTATACAACATGGTGACAATAGTTAGTAATGCATTCTTGAAAATTACTAAGAGAATAGACT
>NW_012134792.1:17326-18741 GCF_000956105.1 Propithecus coquereli
TATGTATGTATATGTGTGTGTGTATCTGTTCCATTCTTTGGCCCATTTATATAATTAAGTTTTCTTTTACTTATTGATGGGCAATAGGATTTTTTATATAATTATGGATAGGAATGTTTTCTGTGATTTACGTATTATAAATATGTTCTCACAGTCTGTGCCTTTCCTCTCTTTTTCTTAAGCATGTGTTTTTGATGGGGAGACATTTTTAAGTTTGAGAAAGTCCAATCTATCATTTTTTTCTTTTATGGTTAATGACTGTAGTGTACTATCTAAGAAATCTTTGCCTACTCCAAGATCATGAAAATATTCAAAAAGTGATTTACAATATAAACATGAATATATTTCTGGGCTTTCCATACAGTGTATCTACTGAGATATTCATATGATTTTTCATTTTTATTCTCTTAGTTGTTAAATCACCTTGGTTGACTTGCAGAGCCTCCTCTTAAGTAGGAATAGATACACAAATCAACAGACATTTAAGGAAATACTCCAATATTAGAAAGAATACTATTTTAAAACGAGCAAAAAGTTACTATAGCAGAAAGTGAGACATTGTAGGAATAGGAGAAAAATGTCCAATAGTAACTATTGGAATGTAAAGCTTCAAATTTTATAAACAAACTCACAATATTGAGTTAACTGGTAAAGGGAAATGTGAGTTAAGTGATTTGTTTCAAGCATGAAAACAATATGCTTGAACAATATGGTTTCCAATCTAACTATGACAATTACAGAAATACAGATTAAGGAATGAATTTGAAAAGTCAAAAGTAACAACTAGTTGAGTAAATTCAAACCATACAAAGCCTTATAAAACAATGAAAAATATAAATAAAAATCACATAACATAGTTTGCATTTTTAGAGCAATAAAAGAAGAAAACAATATGTTATAAAAGATAAAATTTTAAAAAGTTATAAATGATTAGGTATAACACTAAATGTATATGAAAAATGATATTGAAAGGCATAAAATCCAACTAAAAACACAACTAACACAAAGTGACACAAAATTCGTTGAATCAAAGATAGGCAAGTTAAGGAATGCAACTGCCAACAATAAACAAGCAAGCATGTTCCCATCAATGCCAAATCAAAAGTCAATAAACAAGTAATGGGACAAATGTTTTGTGAACATTAAAAAACAATTCACCTCTAGTTTTCAACTCTTTATGTATGCAAAATATATAGGGTCTGGATAATTTAAAATGATTTATTATATAATCTTGTGACTTAAAAACAGAGAAAACATTTTTTTCTCAGTATCTTTGAAATACATATCGATCTTGAGCATAATCTTGTTCACAAAAGAAGTCTCAGTAAGTTACAATCGGTTCAAGATAAGGACACTGCATGTCGAACACCTTAGTGTTGATCAGTCAGTGCCAATTTGATGGTGAGTAGCATTGT
>NW_012134792.1:18791-19872 GCF_000956105.1 Propithecus coquereli
TAATTATTTTATATTCTATTGTGAGTTTCCCTACAAAACAGTGTACATTTATGGAATATGTCTATTTCTGACTCAGCATATTTCCAGTGCCATTCACCCTGACAACAGAAGGTGCCATGGACACCATTCCTTCAGTCAGAAGCAGGATCATCTTTGGTGATTTCTGCTTCTTGCCTCCCCTTCTGCCTTACAGGAAATTTTACAGAAATACTTGAAAATATTCCCCACTCATAGAACACCACTCAATGAGCTACGTGTGCCCCAAAGTTTGGGTCTAGGTACCAAAGCCCCGTTTACTTTGGAGCTGGTTTACCAGATTATGACATTATAAACTTTACTTACTTCAAACATTTGGTTTGTGATGAATTCATGGTCACGGAAGAGCTGAAGGAATGGAAATGTCTTTTGTATTGCACATGCAATCTCCACCTTACGTCTTTTGAAGTGACTGAATATACGGTCATAGTTAAGTCTGCCATCTATGTTCTGGTCTTCTGTGGACATCCTAGGGAAAAAGGATACCATGCAAAAACAGTCATGAGAATTCCGATATGTCTGTGGAGGATGTAAGATTTTATATATAAACAATAGGCTATGAAGAACCAACACATATAAAATAGGTGGTCCTGAGTAGAGGCCAGAGTAAATGGAATTGAAGCAACAAACAAAGACATAGTAGAAGAAAGCATGGAGGTTATGAAAGACTAATATATAGGACTGAAAAATTCCTGTCCATCCTGATCAAAGCCATTGTAAAGATATCTTCACCTAAACATAAGTAGAATATTTTTTTAATTAAAAAATCTAAATTCCTACAAAATCGAGATGGACTAAGCAGGTCATCTATACAGAAGTGAAAAACAATGGTATAAAAATAAATTCCAACCTTGAAAATACATCTTAATTAACAACCTAGAAAAATAAATCTCTGAAAGATAAAAAAAAATCCCAGAAAGATAAAAACAAGCTATTAAGGGAGAAATATCATCCTAAATCATAAAATTAATTCATAAATATTATGCAGTGTAATAATGACAATGATATGATTAGGTATATATTCAGAATTTCATGAATGTATTAA
>NW_012134792.1:23967-25351 GCF_000956105.1 Propithecus coquereli
TGAATATACAAAACTCACTGGTAAAAATATACAGTCAAATTCAGAATTCTCTAATATTGTAATAATTGTGCATAAATCACTTTACATTCTGTTTTAAAACAAAAAACCAAAATAAATTAAAAACAAGTATAACTTTGGTATTTTGTTATTAAGTACATAATATTAAAAAGATGCAAATTTTAACATCAATAAGCTAAAATGGGAGAGAAGTAAAAGTATAGAGTTTTGTATACAATCAAAGTTGTTAGCCTAAAATAGGATGGTATAACTAGTAGATTTTTTGATAACCTTCATGGAAATCAGAAAGGAAAAATCTGTAGTAGATAAACAAAAGATTATGAGAAAGGAATCAAAGGATGCCACCACAAAAAGCCATCAAATCACAAAGGAAGCTAAAAAAAAGAAGAATGAAAAAAAGAACTTCAAAATACTCAGAAAATAATTGAAAAAACCAAGATCCAACAATTTGCTGCATACAAGAGATTCATTTTGGTTTCAAGAACACATGAAGGCTGAAAGTGAAGAAATGGAAAAAAGATATCCCATGTAAAAAGTAACCAAAAGAAAGCTGTGGTGACTATATCCATCCATATTTATAACAAACAAAATATATACTAAGTCAAAAATTGTCACAAGAGACAAAGAAGGTCATTATATATGGAAAAAGAGACAAATTCATCAATAGGATGTAACAATTACAAGTATTTATACATCCAGCATTGAAGCACCTAAATATATACGAAAAATACTAACAGAACTGAAAGGAGAAATAAACAGCAATACAATAATAGTAGGGGATTATTATAAACACCTGCATTTGGGAAAAAGAAAGATCTCCAACAACCTAGCTTTACACCTGAGAAAGAAAACAAACTAAGCCCAAAGTTAAACAGAGAGGAGGAAATAATAAACATTAGAGCAGAAATAAATAGGGTATAGAAACACAATAGGAAAGGTCAACAAAATTCAGAGTTGGTTCTTTGAAAAGATAAACATAATAGACAAATCTTTAGCTATACTAACCAAGGAAAAAAAAGAGTCAGAACTCAAATAAATAAACTTATAAATAAATGAAAAAGGAAACATTACAATTGATACCATAAAAATATTAAGTATCATGAGACCACTATCAACAATTTTATAACAATAAATTGGATAACCTAGAAGAAATGGATAAATTTATAGACACATACAATTTACCAAGACTGACTTATGAATAAATGGATAATCTGAACAGATCACTAATGAGTAAGAATATTGAAACAGTAATCAAAAACCTCCCATGAAAGAAAAACCCGGGACCAGATAGCTTTAGTGGTGAATTCTACTGAATATTTAATGAAGAACTAATACTGATACTTCTCAAACTCTTCCCTTCCCTCCC
>NW_012134792.1:25401-26501 GCF_000956105.1 Propithecus coquereli
GTCAAATCATTAGTTTTGTATAGCATCAAAAATAATCTCTGGCAGAGCAATCAGTTTTGTGATTATTTGGTTAATGTTTGCTTCACCCCTTATGGATAAAGGGTAAACTTATCTTTATTAAAGGCACGTTTGACCCAGGGTTAACGTCCTTGTTTGTTAGTTTGGAAACTGTGGCCTTTTTGCTATGTTACTAGGCAAATACTGGGTTTAGAAAACACCCAGACTGGGAGGGACTAAGTATGAACTACAAATGTCTGGTGTGAAGTGGTAATTTTGGCTTTCGTTCAATGTGGTAACTCTTGTAACTTGGCTTATCCGTTGTGGGGTCCCTGAAAGCTATGACTATGGAGTTGTTATAAGACATATTGACTCCCACGGGCATGTGGTGCTAGGCCAAGGTGGATCCTGCAACCACAGCTGAGCTGTCACTGAAGGCAGGTAGTAGTCAACTTGGTGGACTGCGGTGTAGACCAGTGTAGGGGCTCCTGCTGAGGAGAAGCAACTGATGCTGCCCTGTTGGGAATCTGTGTGGCTTATTTTATGTTCTTCTAAGTAAACCTGATGCCGACATGGCTCTTGTTGTCATATGAGTCTAAATGCCCAGTTAAGCAGACCTCCAGCTTCAAGAAGGTTCATGAAATACGTGTTTAATTAAGAAGTATATCCCCACTGCTCAGCACAGTGTGTGGCACATGGTAGAAATCAATACATGCTTATTGAAAAAAATTAGCCCTGACCTTCAAAAGGTAGGTAATAAATCTAATTACCACTTTTGAAGCTTTCACGAATAGGAATTAAAGCAGGGTATTCCTTCATGTTGATGTGATTGAACAATATCTTCAGAACTTCTAGGTTAAATTTCTTCTCCAGCTCTTCGAGAACATTGTACACCACGTTATTTATAGGGACCAGGCTTCTACAAGATGTTTGACAATCCTTAAAAAATATTGAATGGAAAAAATATAAATACAGAATTCAATGAGCATTGGAAAGTAATTTTATGATTAATGTATTCCAATTTCCCTACATATTTTCTTACGTAAAGTTTTATAATTTCTTAATATTCATATGACTACTAAAAGAAACAAGTAAAGCCTTCC
>NW_012134792.1:26551-27776 GCF_000956105.1 Propithecus coquereli
ACCAGTTCCTGGGGGAGAGAAATTAGAAGTCTATTTCAGAAATTTAAGTATGAGTTTTGCCCTTTTCCTCTAGTCCCTTTTTAGTCTTTACAGTGTAGGAGTTAAAGACCCTCTAAGTCTCAGTGCAGAGCCCATCAGGAACTGGTAGATCCACCAGGTCAGCCGCACCTCCGGCTAAAAGTACTCACTCCAGTCCCTTCACCCTGGTTATTGGGCCAGCAGTGTCTTGTGATGGCTGCTCCTCCAGGACCCACACCTGGGTGGGAGCTCAGACAGACTCCCCTCCTTGCCGTCCCCATGGTCCTTCCTCATTCTTCCCCGATTCACAATATCCAATCAGTACCTTGGGCCCCTTTTCCTCTTAGCAGCTGAGAAAGTCTGTCCTGTTGTTATTACCTTGTTGAAGGCTTAGTTGGCCACTGGGCCCCTCCTCTCTCCCTTCTTCATCAATTTCTTGTAGATACCATTTTTCTGGGAGCACTGAAGAGCCAGAGACAGAGTCAGTGTGAGAGAGAAGGCAGTTAGTTATCTCCACCAGAGACCAGCAACAACTTCTGTAAATAGTACATTTAGGAATTTCCAGCCCTTTTGTCACTCAGAGCTCAGTGGGTCCCGCATGACTCAACGTTCTCCCACCATCCCCTGGACAGAAAAGAGAAGACCCCATCAAGGAAGACTTTGTCTCCCACACAGAAAACAGACACTCAAATTTGAGACTAAAGAAGAAGTAAAAACATCGTGAGCCATGTTACTTGCAAAAAAATAGTCAGATGGCAGGGAAAGCACATTTCAAAATAACTAATAAAACTGAAGTGTGTTTTCTGACTTGTTCAAACTAAGGAAGAAATGGGGATTTCATGGGGAGAAGGTCTTGGGTCCTAGAGAGCTGAGTATAAAATAGAAATCCCCAAAAGCTTTAGTAATGAGGCTAGAAAAGAGGAAGGTTTTGGCTTAATTGGGTCAGGGAGCAGGAGCGATTCCCAAAGAAACACAACAGAGGACACAGGGGCAGCTCACATGGACTTCAGGGTCCAGGAGGAGCCAATGTCTCCCTGAGGGCCAGGGGGCGACTGCACTGAGCAAGGTGGTGGGCAGTGCCTTGGCCAACGTGAGCCTCTCTGCCGTGTATTGCAAGTACAAGGAGTTGCACAGAGAGCAGGGAGGGGTGGTCCCCATAGTCCACGGAGAGCATCAGAGCCTCTGCGATGTGAGCAGTAAAGGTAAC
>NW_012134792.1:30096-32905 GCF_000956105.1 Propithecus coquereli
CAATCCCTATCAAAATTCAAATGCCATTTTTCACAGATACACAAAAACAAAAGTAAAATTTGTAGAGAATCACAAAAGACCCCAAGTAGCCAAATCAACCTTTATTTATCTTTTATTTTACTGATTTTTTTTTTTTTTAAATTGAGACAGGGTCTCATTCTGTTGGCAGGCTAGAATACAGTGGCATTATAATAGCTCATTGCAAATTCAAACTTCCATGCTCCTGCCATCCTCCTGACTCAGCCTCCCTAGTGCACAGGACTACAGACTCCACCCCACCCCACTAATTTTTCTATTTTTTGTAGAGACAAGGTCTCACTGTGTGTTCTTAGGCTGGTCTCGAGCTCCGGGGCTCAAGTGATCCTCCTGCCTCGGCCTCCCAAAGGATTACCAGCATGAGCCACCCTGTGCCTAGCCCAAAGCAATCTTTAGAAAGAGGAACAAAGCTGAAGGCATCTCAGACTTCAAACTGTATTACAAAGCAATAGTGACCAAAACGATATGATACTGGCATGAAAACACAGACAGAAACCAATGGGACAGAATCATGGGCCCAGAAATGAACAAACATACATACTAATATTTGACAATGATGCCAAGAATGCACTATGGGGAAAGGGTAGTCTCTTCAATAAATGGTGCCGGGAAAACTGAATATCCATATGCAAAACAATGGATAATACTCAAAAAAATTTACTTGAAGTGGGTTAAAGACATAAACGTAGGACCCGAACTCATAAAACTCTTAGAAGAAAACACAGGAAAAAAGGTCCTTGACATGAGTCTCAGCAATGTTTTTTTGGATACAACACCAAAAGCACAAGCAACAAAAGCAGAAATAAACAAAGGGGTCTACTTAAAACTAAAAAGCTTCTGCACAGCAAAGGAAACAACAAACAGGATGAAAAGGCAACTACAGAATGGAAGAAAATGTTTGCAAACCATTTACCTGATAATGGCAACCCTTATATGTTCAAAATATATAAGAACTTCATACATCTCAGTATCAAAAAAAAAAAAACCCAAATATAATTCAATTGGAAAAATGATGAAGGGACCTAAATAGACCTTCTTCCAAAGAAGACATATGAATGGCCAACAGGTAGATGAAAAGGTGCTCAACATCACTAATTACCAGAGAAATGTAAATTAAAACCACAATGAATTGTCACCTCACACTTGTTAGGATGGCTATTATAAAAATGACCAGATAAAAATGTTGGCAAGGAGGGGAAGAAAAGAGAGTCCTTGTGTAACAGAACTGAAAGGAGAAATAAACAGCAATACAATAATAGTAGGGGATTATTATAAACACCTGCATTTGGGAAAAAGAAAGATCTCCAACAACCTAGCTTTACACCTGAGAAAGAAAACAAACTAAGCCCAAAGTTAAACAGAGAGGAGAAAATAATAAACATTAGAGCAGAAATAAATAGGGTATAGAAACACAATAGGAAAGGTCAACAAAATTCAGAGTTGGTTCTTTGAAAAGATAAACATAATAGACAAATCTTTAGCTATACTAACCAAGGAAAAAAAAGAGTCAGAACTCAAATAAATAAACTTATAAATAAATGAAAAAGGAAACATTACAATTGATACCATAAAAATATTAAGTATCATGAGACCACTATCAACAATTTTATAACAATAAATTGGATAACCTAGAAGAAATGGATAAATTTATAGACACATACAATTTACCAAGACTGACTTATGAATAAATGGATAATCTGAACAGATCACTAATGAGTAAGAATATTGAAACAGTAATCAAAAACCTCCCATGAAAGAAAAACCCGGGACCAGATAGCTTTAGTGGTGAATTCTACTGAATATTTAATGAAGAACTAATACTGATACTTCTCAAACTCTTCCCTTCCCTCCCCTCCAAAAAAAGGAAACACTTCCAAACTCATTTTATGAGGGTATAATTACCCTGATACCTAAGCCAGCTCAGAACATTACAAGAAAAGAAAATTATAGACCAATATCACTGATGAACATAGGTGCAAAATTTGTCAACAAAATACTAGCAAGCCAAATTCAACAGTATGGTAAAAGGATCATTCACCATGATCAAATGGGATTTATCCCTGGGATGCAAGGATGGTTCAACATATGTAAATCAATAAATGTGATACACAACATTAGTAGAATAAAGGACAGAAATTATATGAACATTGTAATAGATGCAGAAAAAGCATTTGAAAAATTCAACATCCTTTTGTGATAAAAATTGTTAACAAATTAGGTATAGAAAGAATGTACCTCAACACAATAAAGGCCATATATGACAAGCCCACAGCTAACAACATACACAATAATAAAAAGCTGAAAGCTTTTCTTCTGAGACAAGGAACAAAGCAAGGATGCCCATCTTACCCACTTCTACTGAACACAGTACTGAAAGTCCTAGCCAGATCATTTAGGCAAGAAAAAGAAATAAAAGGCATCCAAACCAGAAAGGAAGAAGTAAAATTGTTTCTACTTCCAGATCACATGATGTTATATATATATTAATAAAAACCCCTAAAGATTCTACCAAAAAATTATTAGGAAAAGTAAATGAATTCTGTTAAGTTGCAGGACCGAAAATTAACATAAAAATCAGTTGTGTTTCCATACACTAACAACAAACTGTCTGAAGAAAAATTAAGCAATCTTATTTTCAGCAGCATCAAAAGAATAAATTCTTAAGAATAAATTTAACCAAGAAAGTGAGGGTTTTAGACACTGAAAATTATAAGACATTGATGAAAGAAACTACAGAAGACACAAATAAATAGAACGATATCCTGTGTTCATG
>NW_012134792.1:34592-36798 GCF_000956105.1 Propithecus coquereli
ACACGATGGAATATTCAGCCATAAAAAAGAAGGAAATCCTGCCATTTGTGACAACGTGGATGAATCTTGAGGCATTATACTCAATGAGATAAGTCAGACACAGAAAGACAAATACCGTATGATCTCACTTATTGTGGAATCTAAAAATGTCGAATCATAGAGAGTGGAATGGCAGTTGCCAGGGGTGGGGGAGTGGGGGAAATGGAGAAATGTTGGTCAAAGGGTATAAAAGTTCACTTATAAGATAAATAAGTTCTGAGTATTTAAGGTACTGTATGGTGACTATAGTTAATAATAATGTATTATATGAGACCTATCTGGAAATCATCCAGACATGTAATATGAAAAATAGTGTTAACAATGGCTGGATACTTTCCAGAGAGCCCTTGTATACTTGAAATTTGCAAAGAGAATAGATCTTAAATGTTCTCTCCACGCACACAGAAAAAGGTAACTATGTGAGGTGATGGATATGTTAACTAACTTGAATGTGGCAATCATTGTACAATATATACGTATATCAAATGATCACATCGTACACCTTAAATTTATCCAACTTTGTCAATTATATCTCAATGACACTGAAAAAAAGGAAAGAAATAAAAACGCAATCACAACCAAATATTCTAACTTCCGGTCACTTTTTAATTCAAGCAATTTATATCATGTTCTGTGTTTTCAAAGTATTACATTACGCTTTTCTGTAGAATGACAAATGTTTTGAAACTTTGGATATGATTTTAACTGAAAAATTTACATCCCCCCAAAATAAATAAATAAACACAGTTTTACATACATTTTTAAAAAGCCTATATAGGCTCAGAGAATGAATATTTAAAGCACATACATAGATATATTATCAAGAAAATCTAGAACATCAAGGCCAAGAAACAAATCATAAAGATTTCAGAACACTTGAATAAATGAAGAGAAATACCTGTTTGTAGCTGGGGTCATTCAGAGTTGTTTAAAATGTAAATTCTTCCTAAATTTAACTTTTCATTCAGTGTCTCTCAATTGAATCCTAGCAAGATAGGTTACAGAACATTATCTATAAAATCATAGTAAGTAAAACATTTCAGTGTTGAAAAAAACAAAAAATAGAACCATAGGTCAGAACAGGGGTCACCTATACAGATTCATATGGAAGAGAGAAGACAGTACAGTACTCCCTACTATGTGAGTGTGGTCTCTCTCTCTCTCTCCAAATAGCTCATTGTACTGTAGATCTTAGGCAACCTCAGCATACAATTGTCTTTTCTTTCCTTATCGTCTAGAATGTTCACCTTTTAGCTTAAAGGAAGTGATTTACGGCTTCTCTATGGCATATCTGAGTTGCCAGCATCACCACTCTCCTATGTTGGGCCATTATTAAGTGAAATAAGGGCTCCTTGAACACAGCACTGCGATGCTACAACAGTTGATCTGATACCTGAGACAGCTTCTAAGTGACTAATGGGCAGGTGGGTGGCTTCTACAGCGTAGAGGTGCTGGACAAAGGGATGGGTCACATCCCAGATGGGACTGAGAGGGAAAATCTCATGTATGAGATTTCATCACACTACTCAGAATGGCATGCAATTTATAACTTATAAATTGTTTATTTCTGGAATTTTCCACTGAATATTTTTGGACCTTGGTTGACCCCTGGATTAATTGAAACCATGGACAACAAAATTATTTATAAGGGAGGACTACTGTAGTTTATAACAGCATAAAGATATCAAATATCTATGAAGAAATCTAGAAGTACAAAGCCTTCAAATAGAAAAATAGAAACTTATTAGAAAATATTTTAAAATTAGTAATATATACATATTCCATATACATGAGATGGAAGACATACTATTGTAAAGATGTCAATTCTCTTGAAATTGGTCCATAGACTCAGTGCAATGTCATACAAAATCCCAATAAGGGTTTGAGAAGCCATTTTGGAAACACAAAGGTCTAAGACACTTTGGAGGGAGAGGAGAAGAATATTTACTGTACCGTGTATCAGGAGTTCTTGGGAAGCTGTCACCACTGTGACAGTGTAGGACTGGCACAAGCAGAGGCAATCATGGACCAATGGCAGAGAAGAGAGAACACAGAAAAGCACCTGCCTGTATGGCAACTTGGTTAAGAAGAAGGGTAACACTGCAAATTAGTGGGGAAAAAGATAGTTTAATCAATTAATCATGTCCTCTGAAAAATTTTTAAGAAT
>NW_012134792.1:39771-40043 GCF_000956105.1 Propithecus coquereli
GCAGCTGCAAACAAGGAAGCCACGTGTGTTATGGCAAGTTGGACTCACACCAACAGCTGTCTTGCTGCAGTTTAAAAACCCAGTTTCCTCATTATATACTCTTTGATCTCATTTTATTGCATATTTGTGCCCTTGCAAAGCAGGACTAAACTCAAGTAAAGCTGTAGACAGGAACTACACTAAAGGCACAAAAGCAGCAATATTGCCAGAGATGAGGAGGGAGATCAAGACTCACCTGTTGCTCAGGTCGCAGCCCCTGTCTGCCATCCGCA
>NW_012134792.1:40093-41244 GCF_000956105.1 Propithecus coquereli
CACTAAAGGCACAAAAGCAGCAATATTGCCAGAGATGAGGAGGGAGATCAAGACTCACCTGTTGCTCAGGTCGCAGCCCCTGTCTGCCATCCGCAGAGCCCGCCCTTCAATCCCTCCAGTCTGCTTGGCCTGTGTCCACTGTGGCTGCCCGGACTCTGGGCAGAAAGACTGCCGACAGACTGACTTACTCAGAGAGGGCTCCACCCAAAATGGGGAAAAGAGAAGTGAAAGTATTTATTCGAGCTCATGACGTGCTGTGGACACTGTGTCTCTCCTCCTTCAATCCAAGCGCTTCTCAGCTTCCTGAAATGTGGCAGAGGGATGGGGAGAGGCCCCGGGCAAGGCCTGGAGGACCAGGGAAGGAGGAGCCCAGGACAAGCAGGGCCAGCTCCCAGGAGCCCACGTGTTTGTGCAAAGGACAGAAAAACATCCACTCAAACCCAAACTGTCGTCGGCTGCTTCTGCCTTCCAAGAAGGTGGCAAGGTTAGTGGGAGTGGGGGGTAAACTCCATGTTTCCTCCTCCCCCTGCTGAGATGGCTGGGGCGGTGGGGGCAGGTTGGAGGGAAAGCCAGAAACGTCAAACCTGTCTCAGGCCCGTGAGAGAGCCGGGACCGGACCGAGTTAGGTCTGCACATGCGCACACAGGGCTGGACTGAGCCGAGATGCTCGGGGTTAGACACCGGGGAGGATGTGCTGGGGCAGGAGGCAGGAGTCCAGTTGGTGACAACGGTTAACATTTTAGGTGCAAGGGTTTAAGGCACGTTGACTGGGGCTGCTTCACAACACCGGGGTGAAGAAGAGACACTTGAGCTTCAAAGAAGTCACTGGAAGCTTGAGAGGGCAAATGCTTCTGGTGGAGGAACCTGGAGGTTGGAACCAGGTGATCTAGAAAGGAAAGCGCAGGTGACTCCGGCTGGGGGTGACTTCTGCCTCGGAGCTGTGTCTGTGCCAGATCGTTCGTTCAGATTCTGACCCATCGATCCACACAGAGTGGGAGCGACCTAGAAGACGCTCCGCATCCGCGCAGCATCAAAGGCGAAGACAGGGAGGCCGCTGGGAGCCGGGGGGCGTTAGAATCCAGGGCCGGGTGAGCAGAGGGCGGAGCAGGGCAGGATTCAGGGGCCGGAGGGGGACAGCGCTCCAGGGATGT
>NW_012134792.1:53694-54678 GCF_000956105.1 Propithecus coquereli
CTCAGCCACAGCCAATATCAGGGCTATTATTTCAGTGTCATACTTAATATCTTTATTTCCTGCCATCAGGAGCCCCTTTCCATCCCGATGGCACCATGAGCATGCACGCCCATAAAAGCATAATTGGGATATTGGTTTGTAGGTGTTGTTGTTGTTGTTGTTGTCATGTCCCTTCCTGAATTTGGTATCAAGGGGATACCAGCTTTATAGAATGAGTTAGGGAGGATTCCTTCCTTCTTGATGTTATGGAATAATTTCTGTAGTATATGTACAAGCGCTTCTTTGTAGCTCTGGTAGAATTCATCTCTGAATCCATATGGTTTGGGACTTTTTTTTGTTGGAAAATTTTTCATTACACTTTCAATCTTGCTGCTCATTATTGTTTTGTTCGGGAAGTCTATTTCTTCCTAGTTGAGTCTTGGGAGGTTGTATGTTTCCAAGAATTTGTCCATTTCCTCCACATTTTCTACTTTATGTGTGTAGAGATTTTTATAGTATTCACGGATGATGTTTTGTATTTCTGTGGTGTCAGTTGTACTTTCTTTTTTTTCATTTCTGATTGACATTACTTGGGTCTTTTCTATTCCTGCTTAATCTAACAAGCAGTCTATCAATATTGTTTATCTTTTCAAAGAACCAACTTTTTGTTTCATTGATTCTTTGTTTTGTTTTTTTCTTATAGATTTCATTTACTTCTGCTCTGAACTTTGTTATTTCTTTTCTTCCGCTGGCTTTGGAATTGATTTGCTCTTCCTTTTCTAGTTCCTTTAGATGTGACATTAGGGTGTTAATATGTGATTTTTCTATCCTTTTGATGTAGCATTTAAGGCTATGAATTTTCCTCTTAGAAATGCTTTTGTCAAACCCCCTAGATATTAGTACTTTGTGTCCCCTTTGTCCTTAACTGCAAGGAATCTTTTAATTATCTTAATTTCATTATTGATTCAATAATTGTTCAGAGGCTGGTTGATTAATTTCCATGAC
>NW_012134792.1:70328-70728 GCF_000956105.1 Propithecus coquereli
TCATTAATTAAATACAAATCATTTTATAACCAATATATATTTGTTAGAAAACAGAGATTTATAAAACACTGCTTCTGGCATTCACATTACTATGTGTCTTGTAAATTTTCAGCATGAACCTCACAGAAGTCTGAATGATGATGGACAACTTTCGTTTTTTAATTATTTTAATTCAGGATATTATGGAGGCACAAACATTTTGGTTACATATAATGCGTTTGCCTCACTGAAGCCAGGGCTGCAAGTATGTCTTTCCCCCATACAGTACGTGTTCCACTTCCATTAGCTGTGGGTTTCTCCCCCAACCCCCTACCTGACAGGCACCCCATGAGTATTACTAGCATGTGAACACCTTAGTGTTGATCAGTTAATACCAATTTGATGGTAAGTACATGTGCTG
>NW_012134793.1:0-477 GCF_000956105.1 Propithecus coquereli
TATTTATAGAAATAAACAAAAATAATTCCCCTCTTCTATTTGCAGAACAATAAAGTCTGAGACCCCGATATTCCTCCACCACCATCCCCACGTCTTCGTTTTTCACATGCATGCACACTCACACACACATATACACACACTCATATACACACATACATGCACACTCATACTCATATGCATACATACACACACATGTACGCACATACGCACATACATGCATATACATACACTCATAGTCTTATACAGAGACATGCATACACACACACACTCATATTCACATACATATTGACACACATATATGCACACATACTCATACATACATACATACAAACATAAACACTCCTAAACACATGTACCCACATACACACATATACAGACTCACAAGCACGTACATACACACACATACATACACACTGCTCTCTTCCTGCTTTGATAATTTCCCACCTCCCATGTGGATGGAAACTGGGTTTCTCCTGT
>NW_012134793.1:6302-7152 GCF_000956105.1 Propithecus coquereli
TAAGTGGTTGGAATAACCTATATGTCCAACAACAGAGAATTTGATAAATAAAGTGTATCTATAAGATGGGACATTGTGCAGCTATTGAAAATTATGCCAAGAGTGTTCAGAATATATAAGATAGAAGAGGGGGTTACAAAATGCCATGTGTAATCTTATTTTTGTAACATAGGTAGGTACGCATGTCTGTACATGAAAGAGGATTTAGAAAGAAATCCATGAAAGAATTAAGAGTAAATTTTTTTTCTGAATAAGTGAGATTGAGGGTGTTTTTCCCTTCTTTTTGCTTCTGTAAAAACTATAACTTTGGGGATAAGAGGTAAAACAATCTATTTTTAAATTAGTCACATACCTGGTAAGTGTCAGAGATGAGATTCGAATTCACAGTGCTTTCCATTAAGCCATGCTGTCTGCTGTCTCAGCACCAAATGTCTGCTCTTGAGTCTGTCTTCTTTGAGAATGGGCTCTTTCCCTGGGGACACCCCCACAACGAGGCCTCCCTGAGTGCCCCAGCTCATAATTTCAGGTACTTTAACAGATCTAGGGAGGATTTTTAGATTGAACTGAAGTTTCATCATTCAGTTGGCTTCTTATTCTAAAGTATCTTTAGATATTTTTCTTTAGCTGAAGACTTAGCTTTTCTGCTTATGACATTACACCTTAACCGTGATTTCACTTGCAAATGAAAAAAGCCACTGACTACGAGCAACACACTTACCCTATGCCCTCTCCACACCTCCTTCACTAATTACAAGTGCAAGAGCCAAGATTCAGGATGACCAAACAGTTAAGGCTCAATATTCTCATGTCGGAGTTTGTCAAGGTGTCTTAGCAAATTTCCCCTTTAATT
>NW_012134794.1:0-302 GCF_000956105.1 Propithecus coquereli
ATTTTGCATATTTTTCTCTCCAAGTAAATTTTCCAAACATTTCCATATTATACAACATACAGGTCATCATGTTAAGATTATGGCTTTTTAAATAACTTATGGCAAATTTTCATGAATGTACCCTATATGATTTTAAATAAAGAAAGAAAGGAAAGCTCAATTCCCTTCAGTTATGATGCCTGTGATCTAAATTTTGTCTCCAAACTTAAATATACAATATTTAAATCACACAAAAAAGATTAAGTTTTTCCCAGGAACTGTACACATTATTTACTTTCCTTTCAGTTAATCAGTTTAGATTT
>NW_012134794.1:2412-3004 GCF_000956105.1 Propithecus coquereli
TATATTATTAAGAATATCTTCACATGCATAATGGGAGTCCCAGAAGTGCAAGAATGTGATAAAGAAGTGAAAAGAATATTTAAGAAAATAATAGCTGATCTTCCTAAATTTGATGAAAACTATTAATCTACATATTGAAGAAGGACACAAACTCCACTTAGAATAAACTTCAAGATATGTACATCTAGACCTGTCATAATCAAATGTTCAAAAGCAAAAAGAAAACCTTGAAAGAACAAGAGAGAAGAAACTCATCATGTACAGGAAATCCTCAATAAAAATGACAGCTGACTTCTCAACGGAAAGCAAGACTGGAAGAAAATGGGATGATATCATCAAACAGCTGAAAGAAAAAATAATGACAAGCAAGATTTCTATATCCAGCAAAGTTTTCTTTATAAACAACTGAATATGAACAAAAACTGAGAGAATGTGTTGCTAGAATATACGCATGTCAAGAAATTCTAAAGGGAGTCCAACTGGTTGCAATAAAAAGAACACTAGACAGCTCTGGACTTCAGAAGCCCCGTGTGGGTCTCACAGCATTGCTTTATAAGAGGTCTAGGAGCAAATTGGTCTTCTTGCCTTTTCC
>NW_012134795.1:0-337 GCF_000956105.1 Propithecus coquereli
ACTTTGATTATCACATATTTTGGTGTGATCCCTTTGACTTTATCCTACTTGGAGTCGGTTGATTTTCTTGGATGTGTACATTTTTTTTCTTCCATTATATTTAAAACTTTTTGGCCATTATTTCCTCAAATATTATTTTCTCCCCATTCTCTTTCTCTTCTCCTGGATCTCTCATATGCATATGTTGGTCTACTTGATGGTATTCCAAAGGTTACTTAGGCTGTGTTCACTTTCCTTTGTTTTTTTTTTTTTTTTCCTTTATGCTCTTCAGACAGTATAATTTCAATTATCCAATCTTCATGCTCACTGATTTTTTTTCCTGCCTGCTCAAATCTGC
>NW_012134795.1:2942-3658 GCF_000956105.1 Propithecus coquereli
TCATTAAAGGCATTCTTCATTTCTGTTGTAGTGTTTTGATTTCTAGCATTTCTTTCTGATTTTTCTTAAGAGTTTCAATCTTTTTGTTTATTCACTTTTCTATTAGAGCCCTTAAAATATTAGTCATAGATTTTAAATTCCCTATCTGATAATTCCAAAATCTGTGTCCTGTCTGAGTCTAGTTCTAAGGTTTGCATTATCTCTTCAGACTGTTTTTTGGTTTTATTTTTTACCTTTTAGCATGCTTTGTACTTTTTTTGTTGTAGCTGAAAGCTTATGCCGAGGTATTGGGTAATAGGAACTGAGATAATTAGGCTTTCATTGTGAGGTTTATTTTAATCTGGCTAGGAGCAAGGCTGTGTTTTATGTTTGCTGTACTGTAGGTTCCAGAGGTTTCAGTTTCCTTTTTTTTTTGTTTGTTTCCTGTTGTCTTTGGATTTTTCTAAGAACTCCTTAAATAGAGTCGCGGTGTCTTGTAGCTATTTCAGTTGCAATCCACTGTTATCCTGGATCTCTGTTAATGTGGTGAGGTGTCAGGATGGGAAGCATTTTATAATCTTGTGATTAAATCTCAGATTTGGGGTGGGCCTGAGCTCTTGGGAGGTGACATTCAGAAGTACTTCTTAACCCTTTTTCCCCCTCTTTATGTGAAACAGAAAGTCTAGCTGGGGCTGGAGCTGGCTAATTGCTCTAGATCAATAAAGCCCTGTTAAAAT
>NW_012134796.1:0-976 GCF_000956105.1 Propithecus coquereli
CAAGAGCCAAAGTAATTTACAATAGTTTTAGATAAATGCCAAATATGAGTCAGATTCCTATTGTTAAAGTAAGGGTGACCAGATGGCCAGGGACATGTAAGAACATGGCGACTCCCTGAGAAAAGTTCTTGATGACATGGCAGGAATGGCAGTTCTGAGAAGAGGCATGCTAGCCTGAGATGTGTGAAAGATAGACAACAAATCAAGAAGACATATGGAAGAGATAGGCATTGTCAAAGGACCAGGACACAAGTTAATGCATGTTCTCCCTACAGTAGTTATTAAGAACAACAATATTAGAAATAATTAAAATGTCAGTTACTGTATGCCTAGTACATTTAAATTATATGATAACCTGATGAGTTGTCATTATTCATCAAGTTTACAAATGAAATGTATATTTTGTGTCATCATGCCGTCAAAAATTACAGAACTGATAAATCACAGAACTCAGACCCAGCTCAAAGTCTTTTCCTTTGATCAATCTATAATACTTTCTGCTTGTAGATATGTAGCCACACTTTTGAGATTGCTGCAGAATTAGGTAAAGCCCATGGTGGGTGAATAGAGATAGCTCCAGATAGTTATTGGAGCAGGTTAATAAACATGAAAATGGGAGAAAGGAGGACTGTGGGGGGCAGAAAACAAGACTTAAGCAAAGTCTTATTTGTGGAAATTCTATTTTTCAACAGCTGAACAGAAGGTTGTGATCTCAAAAAAAAAGAAAAAACTTCAAAAATACAATCTTTACCCCCTTCTATGGTAGGATTATTTTTATTGTGTTAGCAACACTACTAGGTTTCTTTCTCAATAGTCTACCACCCCTAAACTCCCTTTATCCTCTCCCCTTGGCAACAACTTCTTTTTTTTTTTTTTTTTTTTGAGACAAAGTCTCGATCTGTTGCCTGGGCTAGAGTGAGTGCCGTGGCGTCAGCCTAGTTCACAGCAACCTCAAACTCCTGGGCTTAAGCAATCC
>NW_012134796.1:12291-12887 GCF_000956105.1 Propithecus coquereli
ATTAAGTTAACAGGCCTATAATTTCTATGTGATAAGTAATTTTACAATTTAAAAACCTATGAATATCTGTGAAAAGTTGTGGTGCAAATGGGTTTTAATAATATTTTCCTATAAAAAGTGATTAAAATTTGCCCTTCAATTCCTTCCTATCTCTTACAGCACTAGTGTTGCAATGAGCTAATTTTAAGAATATATGCAAGAATATCTATTAGTAAATTTTCCTAAACCTAATTTTCTACATTATATAAGTTACTTAAAAACATACAAACATTTTTTAAAATTTTCATAACTTACTTAATTTTATAATTTGCCAAATTATGTATTTTATAAACTTTGTATATTTTGAATCATTAAATATACTGGAATGTCTTTGAAGAGCTAACTCTCCAAACATAGAATCTTTATTAGTTTTCACAACTTCTAAACTAAGCTGAGAATTACACTCTTTTTTTTTTTTTTTTTTTTACATTGCTCTGGTCCGTTCTAATATGTAGCATGATGAGTGTTTTTAAAGCATTCTTGAGATTTCTTGATTCAATCTTTGACATGTTTCCTAGCAACAGACTCAATTCTTCTTTGAAAGAACACTTTTGAGG
>NW_012134797.1:0-575 GCF_000956105.1 Propithecus coquereli
CATGCTTCTGGATGTCTGTAAGAGTTACTCTCCATTTGAAGTAGTTAGAAAAACATGTTCTCAATTTCTATTTGCTTTGTCATTCTCCAATGGCAAATCACAAACAGTTGTCTCTAAACACTACTATTTTTTAAGAAAAATTTTTTTTTGCCTTGAAAATCTCTATAGCATTTTTCCCTTAAAAGCTAGTGTGTTCAATACTTGTCATAAAGGTTTGTTGTTTTTTCATTTTTTTCTCCTCTCTCCTTTGTCTTAGATGATTGCATTTGTATATTTTGGATTCCTCTGCTACTAAGGTATCTCAAGATTATTAGTAGGTGAAGTAAAAGACTCTATGTTCTTGGCTGTCAAGTTGTCTAAAATTTATTTTGGATTCCTAAGTATAAAAAAAAAAGGCATTAAAACTTCTGAAAGCAGTGAAAAGCAAGTGCCAATAGATCTTATTCTGGTAAGAGAAAAGATGCCTATAAAGTTCTCTTCTTTAAAAAAAATGCTTACTATAACTTTAGTTTCTCAAGGAACTAAGTGAAGAGATATTTGTTTCTACATGTTAAATGTTTCTATACGTTACATAG
>NW_012134797.1:3139-3461 GCF_000956105.1 Propithecus coquereli
CACTTTTATATAATAGAATGTTTAGAAGAGAATGTGATTGCTCATTTTTATGATGAAGTAATGTTATATATACCTGTTAACAAATGTCATTAAGCAAATATTCTAAATATACATTTATTTATTGAGCAAAATAATTTGAGCACCTACTCAGTGACAAGAGGAAAGCAGTAAACCAAACGTAGTCCCAGGCATTATATTCATGATCACTGATGTATTTCTTTATATATATTGAATCAACACTATTTTTAGTATTCATTGCCAATCCTCTAAAAATATACAAATTTAGGCAAGGGAAATATAATAAATACCATAAATATATGAG
>NW_012134798.1:0-645 GCF_000956105.1 Propithecus coquereli
GGGTTGACGGAAGGCTCGCTCTATGAATTCAAAATCGCCGCCGCCAACCTGGCCGGCATTGGGGAGCCGTCGGACCCCAGCGAGCACTTCAAGTGCGAGGCCTGGACCATGCCCGAGCCCGGTGAGATGCTTCCCTCCGACACCGGGGGGGGTGGCCAGGAAGGGGCTTCCGTGGCGGTGGCCGGCTGTCTGCAGCATGTCCTCAGCAGCCTCCTAGGGCGAGCGTCTGTTCACCCGACACCTGCGTTGTCGCCTTGGTCGGGTGCGGGGTGCCAGGCGCCAGGAGGTGGTGAGTGAGGCCCATCCACTGTCCGTGGTCTGGGGCCTGCAGGGCCACAAAGCAGGTGCTGGGGTGGGGGGTGGAGCGGGACACCCGGAAGGGAGAGGTAGGAGGGAAGGGACAGGCAGACCAGCCCCCACCCGACCCGTGACAAGCACCTTCTCCCAAAGCAGAGTGAAGCCTGGGGCGGGAGAGGTGCCGGCGGGGGCCGGCGTGAGGGAGCGTGGCGTCGGTTCTCACATGACTGTTAGCCAAGGTCACCTCCTGCTCCAAACACCGGGGCATCTCGGGGCCTCCAGTTCTAAAACGCACCATTGTTGCAAATCTGCGTTTATTTAGGACCTGCGTTTTTTAACTATTTTCAC
>NW_012134798.1:10590-11696 GCF_000956105.1 Propithecus coquereli
TGAGCCCAGGAGTTTGAGGTTGCTATGAGCTAGGCTGACGCCACGGCACTCTAGCCCGGGCAACACAGTGAGACTCTGTCTCAAAAAAAATAAAAATAAAAAAATAATCACTGGTCCGGCACATGCTGCTTGGCTAGCCTTCAGCTTGCTCCTTTAAAGCTGAGTTTTAGACACATTTGAGTAGTCCGGCATGCAGGAAGCAGTGTGCTAGCGCACAGGTCCGTACAATAAATGACCAACACCCCCCCACCCGACACAGGGAAATCAGGATGGTGGAAGAAAGCTGCTTTTTACGTGCGTGAAACGATTTTAATCTCTTGCTCTTTTACAAATAGAGGACAGCAGAAAGAAGCGAGAAAAGCCTATTTAGTATAATCCAGGGAAAAACCATTGTTTTCGTAGGCAGGTTCACAGATCTGAGCTCACCAGGCAAACTTCGGGTCAGGGAGGCAGGTGTTTTTACTTCCCGGGATGATGGGTATTTGTATGCAACCCCAATCCACTCGGTGTACAGGGCAGAGCCAGCCTTATTCCTTTTTCAAGGGAAGGGTCAGGGATGTGGAGAGAATTCGGCTTCGGGGGCCGGGGGCGTTTGCATGTCTGGCTCCGTGTCGGTTAAATTCGGGTAAACTCGTGCAAATTTAACAAGCCACAGCAGAACAAATGAGTGAGGATGACATGCTGTATCTCTTTTCCTGGCCCTCAATACGCTGCTCCCAGACAGGGGCAGGAACGGGCCGGAAATCCTCCCACGCTTTTAAAAGCTGCCTTTGCCAACCCCGGCTCCAGGGTCTTTAAAGTTTTGTACTCACAAAGAACCTTAAATTCTGAAAAGCTATGTGTTCCTCTGCACCATTTTTAAGTTTGCATGTGAAATTTTCATCTTTAGATAGTTGCAAAGGATAAAATATCCACCATGTCTTATATTGCAAATAGACTTTAAATATATCTGAGGCAACACGTTGGAGTTGCAGGTTTAGCTCATTCCGTTTATGGACATTCCCGCCAGAAGATCTAATTGGGAAAGTCTGCCCTCGCCGTGAAACCAATTGTTTACTTTTGGTCAGGAGAAGTCTGACTTCATTTTTCAGTTTAAAATAAAGGTG
>NW_012134799.1:0-2719 GCF_000956105.1 Propithecus coquereli
ATATTATTAAAATGTCCATACTACTCAAAGCAATCTACAGATTCAATGTAATCCCCACCAAAATACCAATGGCATTCTTCACAGATAGAAAAAAGTAATCCCAAAGTTTATACAGAACCAGAAAATACCCAGAATAGCCAAAGCCTTCCTGAGCAAAAAGAACAAAACTGGAGGAATCACATTACTTGACTTCAAATTCTATAGCAACAAAAACATCATGGTACTGGCATAAAAACAGACACATAGACCAATGAAGAGAATAGAGAATCCAGAAGTAAACCCACACATCTGTAGTGAATTTACCTTTGACAATGGTGCCAAGAACATACACTGGGGAAAGGACGGTCTCTTCAATAAATGATGCTGTGAAAACTGGATATCCATATGCAGAAGAATGAAGCTAGACCCTTATCTCTCACAATATACAAAAATCAAATCAAAATTGGTTAAAGACTTAAATCTAAGACCTTATGCTACAAAACTACTAACAGAAAACATTGGGGAAATGCTTCAAGACATTGGTCTGGGCAATGATTTCTTGAGTAATACCCCCAAAGCATAGGCAGACATGCAAAATTGGACAAATGAGATCACATCAAGTAAGAAAGCTTCTGTATAGCAAAGGAAACAATCAACAAAGTAAAGAGACAACCTACAGAATGGGAAAAAATATTTGCAAACTACTCATCTGACAAGGCATTAATAACTACAATATATAAGGAGTTCCAACAACTCAATAGAAAAAATCAAATAATATTAAAAAATGGGCAAAGGATCTGAATGCAAATACAAAAGAATACATATGAATGGACAATAGGTATATGAAAAAATGCTCAACATCATTAGTCTTCAGAGAAATGCAAACCAAAACTACCATGAGATATCATCTCACCCCAGTTAAAATTGCTTTTATCAAAAACATAGATAATAATGAATGCTGGTGAGGATGTAGAGAAAGGGGAAGCCTTGTACACTGTTGCTGAGAATGTGAATTAGTGCAACCACTATGGAGAACAGTATGGAGGTTTCTAGAAAAAGTAAAAATACAACTGCTATATGACCCAGCAATCCCACTGCTAGGTATACCTAAAAGAAGGGAATTCAGTGTATCAAAAAGATACCTGCACTCCTATGTTTATTGCAGCACTATTCACAATAACCAATATTTGGAATCAACCGAAGTGTCCATCAGTGTATGAACGGATGAAAAAATTGTGGTATATATACTCAATGGAATATTATATAGCCATAAAAGAGAATGGAATCCTGCCATTTGCAATAACATAGATGGAACTGAAGAACTTTACATTAAGTGAAATAAGCCAAGCACAGAAAAAGAAATCTCACATGTTCTCACTTATATGTGGGAGCTAAATATTAAAAACAATTGATCTTCTGGAGACGGAGAGTAGGTGGTGATTACCAGAGGCTGAGAAGTGTAGTGGGGGGTGGGGATAAAATGGGGATGGTTAATGGGTGCAAAAATATAGTTAGATAGTTAGAATAAACAATATTTGATAGCACAACAAAGTGACTGTGGTCAACAATAAGTTAGGGTATACTTTGAATTAACTGAAAGAGTGGAATTGGAATGTTCTTAAGAAAAAGAAATTATAAATGCTTGAGGTGATAGCTCCCTCAACTACCTTGAATTTATCAATACACATTACATACTTGTATCAAAAATCACATTTCCTGTAAATATATTCAACTATTATGTATCCAACACAATTAAAAATTTAAAAAAACAGATGTCTGTTTATTTTTATTGGAAACTATGAGACAGTTTTCCTAGTTGGTGTTCCATTTTATACCCTCACTAACGATGTATGAGAGTTCCTTTTGCTCCATACCTTTTTCAATATTTGATTTTGTCTGTCTTTTTAATTCTTGCTTTTGTAAATTTTGGTAAGAAATATCTCATTGAGGTTTTGACTTGCATATCTCTAAAGACTAACAACATTAAACACCCTTTCATGTGTTCCTTGTCCATTCATATATCTTCATTTGTGAAGTGTGCGTTCAAATACTTTTTCATGTTTCTATTTTTAATTTTATGTTATTGTCACAAGTGTTCTTTTGCATACAAGTTATTTGTCAGATAAATGTACTGTATCGATATTTTCTCCCAGTCTGTGAATTGCCTGTTTATTTTCTTAATGATGTCTTTTGATGAGCAGAAGATTTTAATTTTGATGAAGTACAATTTATCAATTTTTTTGCTTCACAGATAATGCTTTTTGTGTCCTGTTTAAAATAGCATTTTCTACTCCAAGGTCATGAAGATAATCCATGTTTTCTCCTAGAAGCTTTATAGCATTAGCGTTTAGGTCTACGATCCATCTCAAATTAATTTCTGTGCATCGTGTCAGTTAGGGGTCGAAGTTCATTTTTTTCCATATGGCTATTCGGTTGTTCCAGCCCCCTTTGCTAAAAGCTTTCTTTTCTCCATTGAATTGCTTTGGCGCCTTTGTTGAAAATCAATTGCCCAATTAAATGTGATGCTATTTCTGGACTCTATTCTATTCTTTTGACCTATTTGTCTATCCTTATACCCTTATCATACTCTTTTTTTTTTTTTTTTTGAGACAGTGTCTCACTGTGTTGCCCAGGCTAGAGTGCCATGGCGTCATCCTCGCTCACAGCAACCTCAAACTCCTAGGCTCAAGTGATCCTCCTGCCTCAGCCTCCCGAGTAGCTGGGACTACAGGCATGCGCC
>NW_012134799.1:4609-6000 GCF_000956105.1 Propithecus coquereli
CTTCTGTTTTTGGTAGAAGACGAACTTGTCCATCAAATCCTAGAAAGTTAGTTCTGG
This sequence comes from Propithecus coquereli, assembly GCF_000956105.1. Lineage (NCBI taxonomy): Eukaryota > Metazoa > Chordata > Mammalia > Primates > Indriidae > Propithecus > Propithecus coquereli. The sequence continues at coordinate 4,667 of NW_012134799.1, forward strand.
GAGTATCCCTTAAAGCCTAAAGGGGGTAAAATTCAGGTAAAACAAAAAGAGAAGGAAGTAGGCATGGCAACAGGTGGTAAATGTTTGAGATGCCTTATTATGAGAGAAGTAATATAAATTGAAAACATAAGTTATTAAAAATTTTTCAGATAAACCCATGGAAGACAGATCCACAAATATTATTGTGGGGATTGTGGGAAATTGGAAGCTTGGAAATATCCCTAATCTAGATATTGATGTTAGCATAACTTTGTCCTCCTAAAACACTCCTCTAAATGTCCCTGTAAAAAACGTACTAAACTGATTGTGTAATGAATCGATCCAGTATAATCTCCTCCAATTCCATTTTGAACCCTCAATGGGTGGGGACAGAGTGACAAAGCAAATTGTCTGGTGTCACGAATTTGGAACACTATACGTGATCATCTTTGTTAAAGGTTACTTTCTGTCAGTGCTAGCCTTTTAAGGAGGCCTCCCCACTGCTGCAGGGAAGGGAAGGTACTTATGTCAATGACTTCTAATCAGTTTTCCCCTAGAAATATAAAAAGTTTTTTTTTAAAGCTTTCAAAATGCAACACTGAGATCTTTTTCATTGTTTCCAGCTAAATAAATGTGGACGGTCTTCCCCTTCCTTCCCCTCTCCCGATCCTGAAATGCTTGAGGACCCAGAGTTCCTATGCAGTCGCTAATGTCCCCTCCCTACTGAAAAGGGGGATGGCATTTCAGGAACCAGAACTTCTGGGGCGCCAAATACAAAGGTTCAAAGAAGGGAACCGGTAGTTACTCCGCGGGAAAAAGTCAGGCGATTTAGAGGAGGGGCTTGGAGAGGTTGGGAAATCGGGTTTAAACTCTGGAGAGCTGATTACCACGAGATTAGCCGGGGAGGGGGCGGCGCCTGCGTGCTGCCCGCGCGGTGACACAGCCCACTGCCTGCAGTGCCCGCGCGCCCGGCGGCTGGACGGGTCCGCAGCCTCCCTCCGTGTCGGCGTCACGGCAGGTGCCCGGGGCGGGGGTGTGGAGGGAGGGCGTGGAGAGGGTGGCTGGGCACGGGAAGGGCTGGTGGCGGGCGTAAGGCTTGAGGGTCTCTGCCAGCCCGAAAGTTCTTGGCTCCATTTAGCTGCTAAACGTCCGCTTTCCGGTCGCTCGCTCCTGCAGGGGCATTGCGTTTCTGTTCCCGTGGGAGGAAGTTTTCCCGTTTCTCAAACTCCTAGAACGAACCTTGAGAGTGAGTCTTTTCGTGTTTAAGGGATGATTTCCTCACTTTTTAGTTTTAAGTCAAAGCAGCCTCCCCTTTGAAAGGGTCCCTTGAACTTTGGGGGAGGGAAAGGCACGTG
>NW_012134800.1:0-937 GCF_000956105.1 Propithecus coquereli
TTTTATATATACACTTCAGACAGTAACAGAAACAGAGAAAATGCTTGTTAAATATTTATTACTATTATGAGCAACCTAACAGTAATTACTTATATTCCAGCAATACTAATAATAGTAATGATAATAATCCAATACTAATTTGAATAATAATGTTAACAATATTTTTGTATACCTTCCCCCAGCTGCTCCTGCCCTTTCTTTTTTCCCCTTTGCAATAAAACTCTAGAGTTGCCTGTGCTTTTCTCCTCCCATTTCTCTTTATTTTATTTTTTTATTGCAGCATATTATGGGGATACAAATGTTAGGTTACATATATTGCCTTTGCCTCACCCAAGTCAGAGCTTCAAGTGTGTCCATACCCCAGATGGTGCACAGCACACCCATTAGGTGTGAATATACCCATTTCTCTTAAACCTAGTCCAATCTGGTTTTCGGAGCCACAGTGCCAAGTAAACTGTTCTTGCCAAGGACCTTGGTGATCTCTACATTGCTAATTCCAATTCAATTCTCAGTCCTTATTTTACCTTGACCTATCAGCAACAATTTATCATTCACTTCTTTGATAAACTGTCTCCATTTGTCTTTCAGAATCCAATCTCTTCTTTTCCATTCAAACTCATCAGTCCTTTTCCTGATTTTGTCTCCTCTTGTAGATCTCTCAATGACGGAAGAAGCCAGACTCTTTCCTCGGTCCTCTTCTCAACTCACTTCTTTGTTCATTTCACATAGTACCGAATGGTTTTAAATACCATTTGATTTTTGACAATTGACTAACTTATATTTCTGTTCCCAACTCCTCTCCCAAATTCCAGACTTGTACATTTAACTCCATACTCAATATTTTCACTTGGAGTACTTACAAACACTTAAAATTTAATATGTCCTAAAGCTGTAGAGCTGATTTTATCATCAAAACTGCTTCTACCCACACCCTTTT
>NW_012134800.1:3587-4119 GCF_000956105.1 Propithecus coquereli
TTTGCGTTATATATCCAACAGGGAATTTTCTTAACTCTGCATTTATAAAATATCATAGATTGTTCTGTCTCATTGACTTCTTTTTTTTTTTATAAGTATGAAACCTTTATTCCTAATGCAGATACACATACAAATGCAAGTATTCTCTCAGAGAAAGCAGCTAGAGTTTCCCAATTTACAAGATAGCACAACTTTTGGAAAGAAAGCAGTGGGTACAGTTTGTACTAAAACACACGTAAGAAAGCAGGAGTCTTTTTTTTATTTTTTTTTATTTCTTATTTCAGCATATTATGGGGGTACAGATGTTTAGGTTACGTGTGTTGTTTAAATGTTATGAACAATGGGAATTATGAAACGCTTAACAAAAGAGACTTAGGTGTTGGAGAAACTGAGGAGACTTGGAGGGGCCACCGAGCCCTAAATAATTCCTATGTCCTTTCATTTCTCTAAGCATTAAGAAACAAAAAGAAAATAAAAAAACCTAATAATCCACAAACTCAATTGATTATTTACAAGAAAGGTTATATTCCAA
>NW_012134801.1:0-314 GCF_000956105.1 Propithecus coquereli
AGGAGAGAGGTAAGATAGGCTGTATTTTTTGTGCCAAATAGTGTTAGATCCTTGACATTTTAAAGGTAATTTCAAAACTAGTAGTACAACTAAAAAGTACAATATTATGAATATGCATAGACCAGTTAATTAATAACAAAATAATCTTCACCTTTTACCCAGACCTGATCAACTTTTATCTTTCTTTCAAATTAATACTTGAGGAATGGCTATAAGGTGGCTATTTTATGGGAAAAAAAGTTCATATCAATGATTACTGTACTCTTTAAAATAGTTAGAAAGAAATAAACATGATCTGATGAGATTATGAGGAC
>NW_012134801.1:12434-13119 GCF_000956105.1 Propithecus coquereli
TACTTTGTTCCTGTAATGCATTTGTGCACCTTTAGCTAATTTGTGTCTATTTTGAATGTAGTGACATTTTTGCACTTTTTTACACTGCCACTATAATCTGTTATATATTTTGTTACATGTTTTACTGAGATGAGATTCTGCTTTATTCTTTGTACTTTGTTCCTGTAATGCATTTGTGCACCTTTAGCTAATTTGTGTCTATTTTGAATGTAGTGATATTTTTGCACTTTTTTACACTGCCACTATAATCTGTTATATATTTTGTTACATGTTTTACTGAGATGAGATTCTGCTTTATTCTCTTAGGTTACGGTTCTATTCTTATGCCTTATTTCCAAGAATTAAACTATTTAGTTTTAGGTTATTTGAATTCCTTTCAATGATCAAAGAAAACATAATGTATAGAGTCTATTGTTGCTCCATGAATTAGTGTTAAACGTGTTTTGGGACAGGATTTGTCTTAGGAGTTTTTACAGAGCTTTGCCCTGAAGGCATAGGTGAATGTGCTGGTTTGCATCTCGAATGCTGTTACACTGGAAGGGCGTCTCTGAAAGGCAGTAGCGGCTGTATCCCACGAGGCGCCGCATTTTTCAGACCTAAAGAATTGGATTTGCTTTGTAAAGCACAAGCGAATCTGTTAAAAACTATAGGCTGAGAGCTGACGATAGAGTGCCCTCCGGAACAA
>NW_012134802.1:0-811 GCF_000956105.1 Propithecus coquereli
TTCCTACTCTTGTTCATTATATCCTTTCAGCTGAGCAGAGAGAGGAGTCAAGAGTCCTTAACCTTCAACTAATGTGTATATCAATATACTGGCTATGCTCTTTGGGGGTAGTTTGGAATGAAAAGATCTATCCACTTCAATTTGAAGTTCTTAAGAGATCTCAGCTCTGTTTTAAATGTTTTATCTTCTTTGATCCTCGCAGCAGCCATGTGGGTTAGACTGAACCCGGAATCACAGGCCATTTTACAGATGAGGATGAAGGTCTGAGTGACCCAATAACTTGCAACTAGCAGATTGCTCCAGAGGGTTTACAAAATGGATTTTGAAAGTCCCAAATTCCGCACCCCTTACTCTCGGCAATAGCAATCTTTTATTCTCCCCAGATGTACAGCTTCATGCTGAGACTTGCTTTTATTCCTTCTGAGGGAGGACCTCTCGGCCATCGCTTAATTATAAATCTTGCACATGACTCCTTTTCAGAAGTCTGGCAAACTGTAGTCATTTTAAAATCCAATAGCAAACGTTAACTTAGAAACCTTTATGAGTGATGGGGAAGGAAACTATTAAAATGAGGAAATAGAGAAAAAGATTAAAGTGAAAAATAGACCTTTTATCAGCTTCTTCCAGAAAAAAAGATGCTTCCATCATTATAAAAAGAGAAGAAGAAGTCTGCTATTGGTGCAGAAGATTATGGGAGGGTTACTAAGAAAACTGACGAAAAGAAACAGTAGAATTTCCAGGACAGTTGGCTTTGCATACCTTTAAATTCTAGTAAGAAAATCCTCCTTTACTTTTGCAAAAGGCAATGTTT
>NW_012134802.1:2757-3122 GCF_000956105.1 Propithecus coquereli
ATAATGATTTTTATGCAACGTTAGGTGATAGACAAAGGATGTAGTTGAAAAAGCATGCGTAAAAGAGCTTAGGTGGATACGCTCCCAAATATATTTTTAAGCAGGTACATTTACATCATGCTGTCTTAAACTTGAGTGCAGCTGTGGAGTTGTCTAAATGTAGATTTCTGTTCTATAAGCCTAAAATCTCTGATTCCGTGAATCTGAAGAGGGGCCGAGGAAGAATCTAGATTTTCAAATGAGCCTCTTAGGTGCTTCAGTTGCAGGTGATCTGCAGACTATACTTGGGAAGCACTGTTCTTGTTAGTAGGATATGGATGCAAATATATACAAAAACATACATAAATATATATAAAGCTTAAACA
>NW_012134803.1:0-331 GCF_000956105.1 Propithecus coquereli
TGATGTCGAACTTATTGTATTACAGTTTAAATACTATTGCCATGTAGCAGTTACCTACTATATTTATATTTAGGTTCTCTCTCCTTTATTGAGGCATCCCTACTTCTACTTAATTGGTCTTGCTAAAGTTTTGTTTATTTCATTTTACTTTTAAAAATATTCCCTAGTCTTTTTTTGTTTTCTGTTTTATTACTTTCAGCTATTATCTTTATAGTTTTCTGCCTTCTTTTTCCTTGGAGTCTTGCTCATTGTTATTTTCTAACTTTCCTAAGTGAATAACATTTATTTAAATATTTTTTTTTCTAATATTGAAACGTTAGGTTATTGATTT
>NW_012134803.1:2733-3044 GCF_000956105.1 Propithecus coquereli
CTGAAAACACTTATAGAATAAATTATTAATAACATAAACCCTAAAGTCAGAAAATCCTAGATAAAATCTTGGCTCTGTGATTTACTAACTAATTTAATTAGCGTTTCCTACCCATTTTTGGTCTGTAAAGTGAGTCAAGATAATTGCCTACCTTCTAAGATTGTAGTAATGATTAAATTAAATAGCAAATGTTAAATGTTTGGCATAAGCACTCAATAAGTGCTGGCCATTAGATAGAAAACTCACAAAACTTTGGGGACCTCCTTGTATGCAGTTTGTGTTCTGTATTTCCATGATCTAATTCCCTAAAC
>NW_012134803.1:4994-5538 GCF_000956105.1 Propithecus coquereli
CTACCCTAAAAGAAATTCAGCATGCAAATTAGATATGATACTCAATGGAAACACAGAAAGGAAAGAGAAAATAGTAATGGGAGGTGTGAATGTGTTGGTAAATCAAAATAAACATTGATTCTAAGACAATGATTACAATTTATTTTGAAATGTAAACTCATGTAGAATAAAATAGACAATAATTGTAACACAAAAGGCAGAAGGAGGGTGAAGTAAGGTAAGGTATTTGAAATTTCTTCCTCTCTCAAGGAAGTGGTAATAGTACTCAGACATAGCAAAATCAAGGCAGGGATCTATGTTGCAATCTCTAGGGAAAATACAAAAAATAATAGAAGACTTTATAACTTACAAGGTGGTAAAAGGGAGGATGGATTAATAAAAATAATTAATGAAGAAGAGAAAGTAGGAGAGGAAAAGGTTAACAGAGGAAACATGGGACAAAGAGTCAACAAAAAGTAAGATGGCAGGTAAAATTCCAAGTATGTCAGTAATATCTTTATCAGTAACTTGAATATATACTCATTTAAAAACTAGATTAAATATA
>NW_012134803.1:5588-5934 GCF_000956105.1 Propithecus coquereli
CACATTCAAATGTAAGATGATTTTAAAATTATTATGCAACCATATTTGAATTAAACTGTGCCCCATTCTGCATCATATTTCAGAATGATATTAATCTAAATTCCCCATAATTGTAATTTATTATTAATAACATGAGTTAAAAGTACTTCTTTTCATTCTATTTTCCAGGAAATGTTTGAAGTAAGTGGAAATGAAACCAGATAGTTAACATATAACTCAAATTCTAGAGTAGAGGGCAGAATATACAGTACATGTATCTATCTAATGTGCTGGCTACCTGATAAAATTCTATGCTAGTTTGACCATTTTTAAAATTGAGAAAAATTGAAATATTTTAAGGGGATTT
>NW_012134803.1:5984-6306 GCF_000956105.1 Propithecus coquereli
ACCATTCAAGAAATAGTTGGATGAATGGGTTTAAGTAATATGCTGCATATATGTGTTGATAATTCTTTTTCTGAGATCCTATTAAAATTATCAGAGAGGAATAAAACTATATAAACTCACTAAAATAAAAAGTGCAAGAGGGAGATAATCCATTTATAGAAAATGTTTAAAGTATTTGCTAAATATAGAAAGTTATAATTGATAAATCAGGGCAAAGGAAGCCAGAATCTAAAGTTCTGATGTAGATGACTATGGCAAGAGGAATTCCATTTTCCTCATTGAATTCAGAACAGGCTCCAAGTAAAGAGGAAAATGGAAATAA
>NW_012134803.1:6356-7559 GCF_000956105.1 Propithecus coquereli
TAGTGTTTATAAAAGCATTTCCTAAGTTTTAAAGTACATTATATTTATTATTGTTGATGTGGTTATTTAGTTGAAAATAATAAATAGATTGAGCTTTTATTGTACATTCTATTAATAATAACAATCTTCTACTTTCTGATTTCTTTCTTCCTCAAATATTGCAACTACCTTCTTAAAGAAAAAAAATAAAAAACAAACTTAAACTCCTAATTTACTCCCTGCCCGCCTAAAACTGAAAGTGTACAAACTACCCAAGCGATGTATAAAGAGAAAGATTGATATAATGAGTCCATGCCTAATATCTTCCTGCTTTCTCTAGTGTTAATTATGTGTTACACACAGTGCAAGGCATTTTGTATGCATTATCCTATTTAATCCTTGCAACAACTTGTGGGGTTAAGCATATAATCCCCATTTTTAGAAGTAAAGTAAATTATGGCTAAAATAAGTTAAATAATGACAAAGGTTATTCAATTCATAACTTTCAGAGCCAGTTATTGGCCTCAATTTTGTCTGACTTTATAACTGTGTGTATAAGGTGATAGTTTCTGCCTAATATCCATTTCTCTCTCTCTCTCTCTCTCTCTTTCTCTCTCTCTCTCTCTCACTTTCTGTCTTTCTCATTCTTGCTCTCCTTCTCTCTCTTTCTTTAGTAACATAACTTCTGGTTTTAGCTGGGCACATGAATGCCTAGAATGAAGAGTACATTTCCTGGATTGTGTGGTGACTGAGATTTTGTGGTGGCATGTCAACAAAAGTGTCATGTACAACTTCAGTGTAGCCAACTCTAAGAGAAAGAGTATCTCCTACTTTTGACCTTTATTCCTGCTAGCTAGAATGTGGGCATTATGGCTACAACTAAAGTAATGATCATATCCATGGTGTAAATGTCACATTGAACATGGTGGTGTACGCTTGGTAGTTGTGGAATCATCCTACCATTCTTGGAATACTTACTGGGTTTTGCATGAAGAAGAATAAATCTCTATCTTATTTAGGCCATTTCTATTTGTGATTTTTAATCACTTTATATTTAACCTAATCCAAACTGTAGACCAGATTTATTCCATTTCATCAAACTACTGATTTAAAGCAATGCATTCACTTGCAAATTCTTTACAGACATTCTAGGCATTCACTGTATTTCATTTCTGGATACTGTAGACTGAGAATGTAACATCTAGCCCTATTTCATCTCTGAAT
>NW_012134803.1:7609-8140 GCF_000956105.1 Propithecus coquereli
TCTCTCTCTCTCTCTCTCTCTCTCTTTCTCATTCTTGTCTCCTTCTCTCTCTTTCTTTAGTAACATAACTTCTGGTTTTAGCTGGGCACATGAATGCCTAGAATGAAGAGTACATTTCCTGGATTGTCTGGTGACTGAGATTTGGTGGTGGCATGTCAACAAAAGTGTCATGTACACTTCAGTATAGCCAACTCTAAGAGAAAGAGTATCTCCTACTTTGACCTTTATTCCTGCTAGTTAGAATGCGGGCATTACGGCTACAACTAAAGTAATGATCATATCCATGGTGTAAATGTCACATTGAACATGGTGGTGTATGCTTGGTGGTTATGGAATCACCCTACCATTCTTGGAATGCTTACTGGGTTTTGCATGAAGAAGAATAAATCTCTATCTTATTTAGGCCATTTCTATTTGTGACTTTTAATCACTTTACATTTAACCTAATCCAAACTGTAGACCAGATTTATTCCATTTCATCAAACTACTGATTTAAAGCAATGCATTCACTTGCAAATTCTTTACAGACAT
>NW_012134803.1:8190-8813 GCF_000956105.1 Propithecus coquereli
AAGAGAAAGATGAATAAAAATATTTCTAGAAAATAAAAAACTAAAAAGATTTATAAACAGCAGAACTACCCTAAAAGAAATTCAGCATGCAAATTAGATATGATACTCAATGGAAACACAGAAAGGACAGAGAAAATAGTAATGGGAGGTATGAATGTGTTGGTAAATCAAAATAAACATTGATTCTAAGACAATGATTACAATTTATTTTGAAATGTAAACTCATGTAGAATAAAATAGACTATAATTGTAACACAAAAGGCAGAAGGAGGGTGAAGTAAGGTAAGATATTTGAAATTTCTTCCTCTCTCAAGGAAGTGGTAATAGTACTCAGATATAGCAAAATCAAGGCAGGGATCTATGTTGCAATCTCTAGGGAAAATACAAAAAGTAATAGAAGACTTTATAACTTACAAGGTGGTAAAATGGAGGATGGATTAATAAAAATAATTAATGAAGAAGAGAAAGTAGGAGAGGAAAGGGTTAACAGAGGAAACATGGGACAAAGAGTCAACAAAAAGTAAGAAGGCAGGTAAAATTCCAAGTACGTCAGTAATATCTTTATCAGTAACTTGAATATATACTCATTTAAAAACTAGATTAAATATATGTGGCTCATACTG
>NW_012134803.1:9209-9771 GCF_000956105.1 Propithecus coquereli
AGATGTTGTCAATTAAAAGGCAATAAAGAGGAAAAGTAAGGAATAAATATAGCAGGGTACCAAAGTTAAAAGAAAATAATTGATCTGCGCTTCATTGCCATCAAGATAATAAAGAAAACATTGAGTTGTAAGGCCAGGCGTCATGGTTCATTCCTGTAATCTCAGCACTTTAGGAGGCTGAGGAGGAAGGATGGTTTGATGCCAAAAGTTTGAGATCAACCTGGGCATCAAGAAGAGACCCTATCTCCACAAAAATGTTTTTTAAAAAATTACCACTGTGATGGCAGGCAACTATAGTCCCAGCTGTTTAGGAGGCTGAGGTGGGAGGATCGCTTGAGCCTAGGAGTTTGAGGTTGCACTGTCTCTTGTGAAAAAAGAAGGAAAGAAAGAAAGCATAAAATGTTGAGTTACATATCACTCAATAAATAATCATTTTCCCTTTTTTCTACACTTGTATCTTCTTGCTCAACACATATTTAAGTTGAATAACCATAAAGATAGGCTTTCCAACAAACTAGAATTCATTCGTAAAATGGGCAAATATCCAAATGGGATAATTGCT
>NW_012134803.1:9821-11310 GCF_000956105.1 Propithecus coquereli
TGTTGTCAATTAAAAAGCAATAAAGAGGGAAAGTAAGGAATAAATATAGCAGGGTACCAAAGTTAAAAGAAAATAATTGATCTGCGCTTCCTTGCCATCAAGATAACAAAGAAAACATTGAGTTGTAAGGTCAAGCGTCATGGTTTACTCCTGTCATGTCAGCACTTTAGGAGGCTGAGGAGGCAGGATGGTTTGATGCCAAAAGTTTGAGATCAACCTGGGCATCAAGAAGAGACCCTATATCCACAAAAAAGTTTTTTAAAAAATTACCACTGTGATGGCATGCGCCTATAGTCCCAGCTGTTTAGGAGGCTGAGGTGGGAGGATCGCTTGAGCCTAGGAGTTTGAGGTTGCACTGTCTCTTAAAAAAAAAGAGAAGGAAAGAAAGAAAGCATAAAATGTTGAGTTACGTATCACGCAATAAATAATCATTTCCCCTTTTTTCTACACTTGTATCTTCTTGCTCAACACATATTTAAGTTGAATAACCATAAAAATAGGTTTTCCAACAAACTAGAATTCATTCGTAAAATGGGCAAATATGCAAATGGGATAATTGCTGATATTACAAAATTTATGGACATTATAAGACATATTTAGTTTTGATGGTTCAGAAACATGTTTTAAGATATGCCAAATAATAGGATTAATTCAAAAGATGAGATCAAAGTTGGAAAAATAATTTTTAATATATTAGATTACATTATTATTTATTTGTTTTCTGTGAAATGAAAATCTAAACAGGTGTAGAAGAAATAAATCTGTTTCATTTGGCTAACTATATTTTTTACTTTTTTTAATTGACACATAATTGTACATACTTATGGGATACATATGATATTTTGAAACATGAATAGAAGGTGTAATGGTCAAATGAGGGTAAGTATCATATCCATCACCTCAAACATTTATTATTTCTTTGTGTTGGAAACATTCAAAATTCTCTCTTTTAGTTATCTGAAAATATATGATCAATTAATTATTACCTATAGTCATCCTAAAGTGCCCCAGAACACTAGTACTTATTTCTCCTATTTAGTTGTGATTTTGTATCTGTTAAATGACCTCTCCCTATCCCTTAATTCTGCACTACTCTTCCCAGCCTCTGCTATTCTTGTCTCTACTTTGATGAGCTCAGTTGTTTTTAGCTTCCACATGTGAGTGAGAACATGTGGTATTTATCTGTGTCTAACTTATTTCAATTAACATAATGTCCTTCATGCTCATCCATATTGCCACAAATGACAGGATTTCATTTCTTTTTATGGATTAATAGTATTTTATTGTGTATATACACCACATTTTCCTTATTCATTTATTGATGGACACATAGGTTGACTCCATATCTTGGCTATTGTGAATGATGCTGCAATAAAGATAGGGTGCAGATATCTCTTTGATATGCTGATTTCCTTTCCTTTGGACAAATATCCAGTAGTGGGATTACTGGATCTCATAATAGTTCTATTTTTAATTTTTTGAGAAACTT
>NW_012134803.1:11360-12810 GCF_000956105.1 Propithecus coquereli
TTTTCTGTGAAATGAAAATCTAAACAGGTGTAGAAAAAATAAATGTTTCATTTGGCTAGCTATATTTTTTAATTGACACATAATTGTACATACTTATGGGATACATATGATATTTGAAACATGAATACAAGGGGTAATGGTCAAATGAGGGTAATTATCATATCCATCACCTCAAACATTTATTATTTCTTTGTGTTGGAAACATTCAAAATTCTTTTAGTTATCTGATAATATATGATCAATTAATTATTACCTATAGTCATCCTACAGTGCCATAGAGCACTAGTACTTATTTCTCCTATTTAGCTGTGATTTTGTATCTGTTAAATGACCTCTCCCTATCCACTGTTCCGCACTACTCTTCCCAGCCTCCGCTATTCTTGTCTCTACTTTGATGAGCTCAATTGTTTTTAGCTTCCACACATGAGTGAGAACATGTGGTATTTATCTGTGTCTAACTTATTTCAATTAACATAATGTCCTCCATGCTCATCCATATTGCCACAAATGACAGGATTTCATTTCTTTTTATGGATTAATAATATTTTGTGTATATACACCACATTTTCCTTATTCATTTATTGATGGACACATAGGTTGACTCCATATCTTGGCTATTGTGAATGATGCTGCAATAAAGACAGGATGCAGATATCTCTTTGATATGCTGATTTCCTTTCCTTTGGACAAATATCCAGTAGTGGGATTACTGGATCTCGTAATAGTTCTATTTTTAATTTTTTGAGAAACTTCCATACTTTTTTCCGTTATGGCTGTACTAATTTACATTTCCACCAACAGTGTATAAGAGTTCCCTTTTCTCCTCATTCTCATCAGCATTTTTTTTTTTGCTTTTTTGATATTAGTCATTCTGACTGAGGTGAGATGATATCTCATTGTGGTTTTGATTTTCATTTCTTTGATTAGCAGTGTTGAACATTTTTTCATATACTTGTTGGCCATTTGTATGTCTTCTTTTGAGAAATGTCTATTCAAGTTATTTGCCCATTCATTGATCAGATTATTTGTTTTATGGCCATTGAGTTGTTTGAGTTCCTTGTATATTCTGGGTATTAATTCCTCGTCTAATGAATAGTTTGCAAATATTTTCTCCCATTCTGTAGGTTTTCTTTTCACTCTGTTGTTGACACAAATTTTAGGATTTTTTTTTCTATTTCTATGAAGAATGTCATTGATACCTTGATAGGGATTGTGTTGTATTAAATATGTAGATTGCCTGAGGTAGTATCGTCATTTTGACAGTATTAATTCTTCCAATCCATAAATGTGGGATATCTTTCCATTTTTATGGAAAAAAGAGAAGACCCAAATAAATAAAATCAGAACTGAAAAACGAGACATTACAATGGGATACTACAAAAATACAAAGGATTATTAGAGACTATTATGAACACCTATATGCCAGAAAATTGCAAAATATAGAGGATAT
>NW_012134803.1:12860-13165 GCF_000956105.1 Propithecus coquereli
GGAGGTGAAAGATCTCTGCAATGAAAATTATAATACTGATTAAAGAAATCGAAAAATGTTTTTGAGAAAGCAGAAAATGAGCAGACATAGTGCTTTTTTCTGTAATTTCAATTTAAGTCAACTGAGTGATGATACAGCACCAAACAAATTTAGCCCAAAAATATAGATAAGGAGCAATATAAGAGACTCCTTCTACACTGAACTGGTTAGTCTTTGTTTGGATTATAATATTACATTGTCAGGAATCTGAACAAAATTGATGGCTTTCAGAGATGAGAAACCAGGAAGAAAATGGGACTGACAGT
>NW_012134803.1:13215-14192 GCF_000956105.1 Propithecus coquereli
TTGACAGCATTAATTCTTCCAATCCATAAATGTGGGATATCTTTCCATTTTTATGGAAAAAAGAGAAGACCCAAATAAAATCAGAATTGAAAAATGAGACATTACAATGGGATACTACAAAAATACAAAGGATTATTAGAGACTATTATGAATACCTATATGCCAGAAAATTGCAAAATATAGAGGATATGGATGAATTCCTGGACACATATAACCTACCTAGATTGAACCAAAAATAAACAGAAAAAATGAACAGACCAATAACGGGACCAATAATGAATAATAGGATTGAATTAGTAATATAAATTCCCTCAACAAAGAAAAGTCCAGGTCAGCATGGCTTCACTTCTGAATTCTACCAACCTTTTAAAGAAGAACTAACATTAATTCTTCTCAAACTATTCCAAAAAATTGAAGAGGTAGAAATTATTCCAAACTCATTTTACAAGGCCAGCATTACCCTCAGACCTAAACCAGACCAGGGCACAACAACAACAAAAAGAAAACTACAGGCCAATATCCCTGATGAACATAGATGCAAACATACTTAACAAAATAAAATAATAGAAATCAAGTCCAACAGCATATCAAAAAGAGCATACACCATGATCAAGTGGGATTTATCTCAGGGATGCAAGGATGATTCAACATACACAAATCAATAAATGTGATACATCACATCAACAGAATGAAAGGCAAAAAACATATGATCATCTCAATAGACACAGAAACAGCATTTGATAAAATTCAACACTCCTCAATAAATTAGGTATAGAAGGAATGTCCCTCAACATAATATAGGCCATATGTGACAAACCCATCACTAACATCATACTGAATGGGGATAAGTTGAAAGTTTTTCCTCTAAGATCTGGAACTAGACAAGGATACCCACTCTCACCACTGTTTTTCAACATAATATTGGAAATCCTAGCCAAAGCAGTTAGGCAAGAGAAAGAGATAATGGGTATCCAAAT
>NW_012134803.1:18673-19650 GCF_000956105.1 Propithecus coquereli
TATTAAATGCATTTTTTAAAAGCTTGTATATTTTTAATTTATTTTTTATTCGTGTATTTCAGAGGTACATGTGGCATTTTGATTGACACCTGTATACAATGTGTAGTGATTAAATCAGAGTAATTGGGATATCCATTACCTCAAATATTTACCTTTTCTTTGTGTTGGTAGCATTATAAATCTTCTCTTCTAGATATTTTGAAATACACAATAAATAATTGTTAATTATAATTTTCCCACTGCAATATCGAATACTAGAACTTATTCCTATTCCTATACCTAATTGTATTTTTGTACCCCATAATGAACTTCTCTTTATTCCCAACCCTTTCCCTTCCCAGCCTCTGGTAATCACCATTCTAATCTCTGCCTCCATGAGATCCACTTTTTTAGCTCCTGCATATAACTGAGAACATGAGATATTTGTCTTTCTGTGTTTGGCTGATTTCATTGAACGTGACCTCCGGTTTCACCCATGTCACTGCAAATGACAGGATTTTATTTTTTCTTTATGGCTGGATAATATTCCTTTGTGTATATATACTACTTATTTTTTATCCGTTCATTCGTTGATGGATACTGAGATTGATTCCATATTGTGAAAAGTGCTGTAATAAACATGGGAGTGCAGATATCTCTTTGATGTATGGATTTCCTTTCTTTTGGATATATAAACAGTAGTGGGACTGCTGGATCATGTGATAGTTCTATTTTTGTTTTGTTAGGAAACTTCATGCTGTTTTCCGTAGTGGCTGCACTACTTTACATTCCCACTAACAATGTATCCAAGGTTCTTGACCCCTCTTTCACCTTCTCTTCACTTTCTTACTTAATTGATCTCTGAAAACTATTATTATTTCTAAAAAATGCTGTAATAAACAGGGGAGTGCAGATATCTCTTTGATGTACGGATTTCCTTTCTTTTGGATATATAAACAGTAGTGGACTGCTGGATCGTGTGATAGTTCTATTTTTGT
>NW_012134804.1:0-904 GCF_000956105.1 Propithecus coquereli
AAGTAATATTTTATATGTATTAAGTAAAAACCACAAGGTATAATCACTTATGTAAAGAAGTTAAAATATACATAAATGTTTTCTTCTGCGTGCATCACCTGCCTCTGAATGGAAAAACAATATATCCAGTGGAGGTGCAATGAGGTGCCTATGGGTAGAGACAGATTATTTTAGTTTAGGTCCTTTAAGAAACAGGTGCCTGCCTGCATGCGATTACATGCAAGAAATTCTTTTGGGAAAATATCCATGAAAAATAAAGGGGCAGGAGCTAAAGAACGTGGGGAGAGACTTCAGACTGCATGAAGGTCTGATCCCTTTGAAGGAGAGAAGGGAGGAAGGAGGATTGGGTAGGGACAGTCTTAGACTGCAGCTCAGTGCTGGAAGAGTCTCTGCCAAGCCAACGAAGAGTTCTTTGGCCAATGTTGCTCTTTAGAACAGTCCCACCTCTTAGAGGAATGAGCCTGAATTAGTGGCCCTGCCATGCTGTTATTGGCTGGGAACCACCCATGGGAAGCACAGCTTCAGCAGAAATGTGGTTGTGGATTTGGACGGGCAGCATCTGGGGCCGTCAGTCAGCTGAGATCCTCTCAGCTGGAGATGGTAGCGGCTTAACGTCATAACCACTAGACAGGTGTGGGAAATCAGTTAATTATATGTACTACCAAAACAAAAATGAAAATATGGATATTAAAAATCAGACTAATATTTATTTATGAAGGCAAATATATTTGAAAAAAATAACAAGAAGCACATACTTCTAGAAGTTTTTTAATGTTTAAAACATCCTTTAAACAGTATGAATAATTTTCAAATCTATAAAATTTAAAAGAAAATAAAAGGCTCTGTAGCAACAGAAAACTATGTTAACACATGTCAATACATAAAGGACAAAAAATTTGGTATA
>NW_012134804.1:3154-3486 GCF_000956105.1 Propithecus coquereli
AATTAACTACATAATGATTATAGAATATATAATGAAATCAGAAGACATAGTACTTATTATCTTCTTAAAGAAATTCATGTAATATCTTTCCCTCACTTTCTTATCTATATAATGTGACTAATAACCTCTCAAAGGGTTGCTTTGAGTATTAAATTATTTCATACACGTAAAGTGTGTGGAAGAGTGCATAGCACATGGTTAGTTCTCAAATAAAGTGTAGCTATTTTTTTCTTTACTATTGTTGTTTCCTAATATAGCATCATTGTACATGATGCAAATCTTTATAATAGAATAGATAAATATAAATTGATTTTATAAGCATGACCACATAA
>NW_012134805.1:0-839 GCF_000956105.1 Propithecus coquereli
AATTCCCCCATATACATAGCTGCTTTTAAATGTCTTAATTTCCCGAAGAGAGAATAAGAGGGAAGACTCTGCTTATTCCTGGGGCCCTAGATGTTCTACTGTATTCCTCTACTCATAATCTCCTGCCCCAGACCTTTACAGGTCTGTAGTCCCCTGGCAGATTTCATTAGCTATGCCTGCCACTTCTTTCCATGGCTTTTCCTAACCTGGGACCTGCACTATGCCACTTTTACCCATCCGAGCTCCAAGTTAAATGAAACAGAGACCAATCCTCAGCCCCAGACAGATTTGAATGTTGCTCCATTCCCCTTTGGATTTGAAGGAGGGAACTGGGAGCTGGGCTGCCACTTCCCATGGACTGCAGCCTGTACCATGCTGTGCTGGGGAGGGGTGGGGAAAGGGCAGGTGAAAACACCATGGGATATTCTATCACTTTAAATGTATCTTTTTCTTGACTGAGCATTTGATTGGTTGCTATTGACCTTTGACTGTTTTTCCAGAGCTCCTATAACATTTCAGCCAGTTTTTTAAAAAAATGTTTCCATGGACAATGAGGACCTGGAGCTTTGCAGTCCACTGTCTTGTGGGCATCACTCCAACTCCACTCTCCTTTGCAATCTCCTCTAAGTGTGAGACCAGCCTATAATATCCCTGAGTACTGCATCACCCACAGGCTCCTAAAGGTTTTGCTCAACCAGTCCATCTTGCATTTGGCACTTCCCTTACACACACTCATTCCCCAAACAAAGCCAAGTACACTTGGAGCTAATGGTGACCACAGGTCTTGTCTGGCCAGAGGCGTGGTGATTGCTAATGTTTTCCATAAAAACAGCCTTATC
>NW_012134805.1:13234-14439 GCF_000956105.1 Propithecus coquereli
TTTAGTTTGTTACTATTCAGCCTTTATTCCTTTCTTATATATGCTTTTGAGACTATAAGTTCCTTTCATTATTTATTGTTTTGAGGCTATTAATTCCCTTAACCATTATTTTGCGACATCCTATAGTGGACTAAACTATTTTCTATCACTTTATGGTTTACCCAAAAAATTATCATGCATTCATGACTTAGCAAAATCTAATGTTGATTGATACTCTTATCTTCTCCCAGACAATTCGAGGACCTTAGAACAATTAAGCTCCATTTGGTCACTTCGAGACATGTATGTTATTAGTTTCGTGCAAAAGTAATTGAGATTTTGGACCCTGAATTTTAAATCATTATAACTAGGCTCAAACACATCTTTATTAATTAAAATAGGAGCCATTACAATAAACACATTATTGCCAATGAGAAATAAGTTCATTTGTTCCTGTAGCATAAAAATCTGTGCTTCGGGATTTCACGAACTCTCGGAAAGCATTTTCTGCATCCTGCCAGTTGTGGAAGTGTTTTCCCGGCAAAAAGTTGTCGAGATGTTTGAAGAAGTGGTAGTCGGTTGGCGAGAGCTCAGGTGAATATGGCAGATGAGGCAAAACTTCGCAGCCCAATTCTTTCAACTTTCGAAGCGTTGGTTGTGTGACGTGCAGTCAGGCATTGTCGTGGAGAAGAATTGGGCCCTTTCTGTTGACCAATGCAGGCTTCAGGCGTTGCAGTTTTCGGTGCATCTCATTGATTTGCTGAGCATACTTCTCAGATGGAATGGTTTTGCTGGGATTCAGAAAGCTGTAGTGGATCAGCAGACCACCAAACTGTGACCATGACCTTTTTTTTGGTGCAAGTTTGGCGTTGGGAAGTGCTTTGGAGCTTCTTCTTGCTCTAACCACTGAGCTGGTCATCACCGGTTGTCAAATAAAATCCACTTTTCATCGAACGTCACAATCCAATCGAGAAATGGTTCGTTGTTGTTGTGTACCATAAGAGAAGATGACACTTCAAAACGGTTTTTTTGATTTTTCAATCAGCTCATGAGGCACCCACTTATCAAAAATTTCACAGATTGAAGATTCATGGCAACCCCATGTCAAGCAAGTCTATTGGCACCATTTTCCTAACAGCACCTGTTCCCTTCGTGTCTCTGTGTCACATTTTGGTAATTCATGCAATATTTGAAACTTTTTCATTATTATTATATCTATTATGGTG
>NW_012134806.1:0-1047 GCF_000956105.1 Propithecus coquereli
TGAGTACTTACCAAATTCCAAGCACTGTACTCCTTTACATACATAACTCGTCTAATTCTAACAGCTCTATGATATATGTTCCGTACATGTGGGAAAACTGAGATTTAGAAAGGTTAAATGACTTGCCCAACACACCATCTAATAGGTGCCAGATCTGGGATTTGAACCTAGGCAGTCTGCTTTAGAGTATGTGTTCTAATCTGCAGTAAAGTGCGATTCATACATGGTTACAAAGTATTTTTGCTCATTAAGTTAGAAATCCTTTTTTAATATGGAAAGTTACATGAGACTCTTGGCACTTGGAAGGTAAATATTTATTAAAGCTACTCTTTCTGATATTTTTTTCAGATGGTCTGTCAGTTCAAACTGTGGCAGGAATGCTCTATAACCCCTTCTCAGGTTACTGGCATTGGAGTGAAAATACCAGCCTTAACTATGCAGCTCATGCCGTGAAATCCAGGGTACAGGAACACCCAGTGCCTACTGAATTTGTTTTAAAGGGGGAAACAGAAGAGCTCCAAGCTAATGCCTACACCAACCCAGACATGCATGAAGAGCTAAAGAAATAAATCATTTCTAGGGACTATAGTAATATGGCTTGAAAGTCTGATGTTTATAAATATAAAATGTAATTTATCCATCAAGAGAGAATCATGAAGAAAGGGTCAATAAAAAGGGCTAAAACCTTGAACAAAAGTTTTTATTATTTTGTCTAATAGCTATTTTCAAGGGATTCTGTGGATAAAAAGTTTTATCAAGGTTTTGCATGATCTAGGAGTTTAAGTTCCTCAGCCTTTGTTATATAAATAGGGTATGCATATTCATTTTATCTTACAGATTAGTTATGTATTTCTTTCCCATGTGTATTCACACAGATATATGCTATACTTTGTTATAATTTTAAGGAATCTGTGTCATCTGTGTTCTACTTTATTTGGTTTTAGTTAAAGACAAGTTATGCCTCTGACTGATAAAAACCAAATATAGTTGTTTTTTTTTTTTTTTGAGACAGAGTCTCACTCTTTTGCCTGGGCTAGAGTGCCGTGG
>NW_012134806.1:2752-5426 GCF_000956105.1 Propithecus coquereli
ATAGAAATACCATTCGATCCAGCAATAGCACTATTAGGCATCTACCCAAAAGAGCACAAAACATTCTACGATAAGGACATCTGCACCCGAATGTTCAGTTAATATTTTTATAATTAAAAGGGCTAACCTGAAATATGTTTTTGTGCCTCTTGAAGTACGTGAGTCTCTGGATTTTTCTGAAAGTCTGCATGCTGTATAAGGACATACACGAGGAGTGTTGGCCAAACATGACAACATGGATGGAAAGCATGTGGTTCATGTAGAAGAAGGTCAGCTTTTACTTTCTAGCCTTTTTCACTTTTCAGCTCATATGTTTTCTGTATTCCGTTGTCAATGTCTGTTGGATTGGGCAAATGCTACCCAACCATCTTAGCTTATCATTTGTTCACAGTGGCATTTTAGGGGAAGAAACTGAAATTTAAAGAATTAGAAGATAACTTTTAACTTCAGCTGCTAGTAAATAATTAGGGGGCTAAAAATTAGGAGTTCCCATTGGCCATCATTTAAAAGTTTGATTTTTAGTCTGAATTCTAGTAGTTTTCTTAGTAAAAGAAAGCCTACTTACTCTATCTGTTGAAAGAAAAAGTGTTGATATTAAAGAGTAATCTAAGAAACATGTAATGGAATTGATTAAAAGGCAGTCCCAACAAAATGCATTTATTTTAGAAAGAGATAGCTTTCACAATTATTAAATGTATACATTGTTAACTATTGGTAATTCAGGATGATTTAGTAATAACTGCTTCTATTGTTTGACTTGACTTCCTATGGAATGAAAAGATGAAAATCTCTTGCTTCTGTGTATAATCTAATTTCATCTTACAGGCCAATTTCAACCATATTCCAGGAGAAATAGGCTTGAAAAGACACTACAAATTTTTTTTAAACATTTGTTTGTAAAATGAGGATTGTCCAGCTGAAAAATTCTAATTTTGAGAACTACCTATTTTTGAAAACAAGTATTATGGTAAAGACTTTAATCTGCAAAACTTCCACCAGGAAGTCTGGGTGCATAAGAGTCCTCTAAAAAATAATGGAAACTTTAGGGTTGATAGTCCAACAAGAGACTGTAGATCTGTCTTAAGAAAAAGAACAAGGCTGGAGAGAGCAGGACGGTGAATTTGCTTGGGATCTTGGTTTGGGGTCAGAGGAACAACTATAGGAAGGTGGAAGATGACATAGATCACCTAGTCTTCATGAAGGGACTCAGATTGCTCAGTGGGGCTACTAATTATAAAAACTCTAGACCGTTTAAGGTTGGCTCAAAGAGCTATGAGCACTGGGAAAGCAAAATGTTCAGCACTTAGAAGTCGCGATGAATGATGGTAGGAAGGGTCACAGCAAGGCAGGTAGTGACAAGAAAGAAGTCAGTGGTGTAGCTTTTTCCGAAACTTCTGTAAGGAACAATAGGAGCCAGCACCCAGCACACATCCAAAACTTCTATAAAACCTGGAGGAACCTTCTGGAAGCAAGATTCCAGAAACTAGCGGTAGCAATGAATAAAATCAATGAACATTGCTATATTTGTGTGTTCCATATTTTTCCTCAAGGTAAAACATCACCAAAAAATTGGCTTCAATTCTTTTATTTTACATCTTACAAGTTTACATGAGGTACTAGAATGTCATCATAGTGTCTGTCCCTTAAATTATGCCTGAGTGTTCACAGATGAAAATGTCAGTATCACTACAGCTGTGATCTTAGGAAACTTCCTATTTTTGATGATAATGTTAGGATTTGGAAGTTAAGAGTATCATTTGGATACTAAGGTTGAACATTGTATTCAACTGGTTATGATTTGTTAACAAAGTTATTTTGTAGGTAACTTTAAGACTCACTCCACAAAGAATCAGTCTATGTAACTGTAGTGCTTAAGGAATTTGTCAAAAAATGTTCCTTTTGTTCCAGTTGATTCCATAGTGGAAAATTAAAAAACTTACAGAGCAAAGTATGTCCTCTCTTTCCCCTCCCTAACTCACCAAACATGTCAAAAGGGGTGTCCTCATCTTACTCTCTCACTCCTCAGCTCACACTTGTCTGCCTTCCTCCATCATTGTTTTGTTCAAATAGTTCTCCCCAAAGTCACAAGTGACCTCCAAAGGATATTTTCAACCTTTATTTTGCTCATTTGATATTGTTAATTACCCCCCTCTTTGAAACATTCTCTTCCATTTCTGTACCTTCACCCTCTTTGACTAGCCACTCCTTGTCAGTCTGGATCCCTGGTTTTCCACTCACCTACACAATGGCCTTAGTTGGATGGTTCCCTATATTACTCTCAGTGCAAACAAATCTTCCTCAAATTATCTTATTTTGAGCATACCATCTCTTTCCTGTTGGAACTCTCACTGATGACCCCATGCCCCAGCCTCTTAAAACTGTTCAGTGGTTTCTCATTGCTGCTGAGATGAAAGGCCTAAATCCGTTAACATGGATGGCTACCAAGTCCCTACATGATTTGGCCCTGCCTACTTCTCAAACCTCATTGCTTGCTTTTAACAAGTATGCTGGATTTTAATAATAGAACAGTTCATTACAGGTCTTTTGCATTATTTTGAACTTTACAGTTTAAAATAATTTAAAAATAATTTCAGACTTAGAAAAAAGGCACCAAAGTAATACAAAGGGTGCCCATATACCCTTTAGTCAGCTTCCCCAAATGTAACGTCTTTAA
>NW_012134807.1:0-979 GCF_000956105.1 Propithecus coquereli
AAAAACATTCTCTAGGTTGTGGATAATCCCAAGGCTCCCAAATTATGACACTGCCCTGTTGGATGCTTGTATCAAATATAGAAGATCATTCTATTTGATAATGATAAAATTGGTATTTCACACATAAAAAATAATAGATCTCTTCTAGAGCCAGACTCAAAGTGGTCGCCAATTAGTCCAAATTTCTTGTATTCACTCCTAGTCCAATTTTTCCTCTTTATCTGTGACTTGATTCTCACCAATAAAATACGACAAAGTGATTACATTACCTAAGACTTTTCTGTCTGTCTTCCTGGGAGACCATCTATCAATACTTTGCTGGCTTTGATGAAGCAAGTAATCATGTTGGGGAAGGACACATGGAATTGAGAATAGTCTCCTACCAGCTAGGAACTAGGAACTTAGGGTGAGCTCTTGCAAAATTCCAGCAGGAAACTGAGGTCTACAGTCTGACAGTTGGCAAGAAACTGAATGCTGCCAAGTACATCATCTTGGAAGTGGGTCCTTTTCCAGTTCATCCTTCACCTGAGAATCCAGCCCTGGCTAACACGACTGTAGCTTTGCAGAGGAGCCAGACAAATTGTGCTTAGCCTTCACATCAGGGGAAACTGTGAGATAATAAATGTATGTTGTTTAAAGCTGCTAAGTGTGCAGCAGTGTTATGAAACAATAGATAATACACCAAACATTAAAAAATGCTTCACAATTTGGCACTATTTTACATTTCTTGGTATTGCCTTTTACCTCAACTCAGCAAAGTGAAAAGAGTCAATCCTAATGTGACACTTGTGTTGAAATCCCAAATTTGTTCCAATGTGATGGATTTATTAGTGGACAATTTGAGTATAAAATTAATTTTGTGTTTGTACATGTGTAATTTCACCTACAAGAAATTCTATATAAATGCAGAAAATTATAACCGACCAAATGCGGCGACATAGAAATACTTTATAATGCATGCACACTATAATTCATCTCA
>NW_012134807.1:3389-3846 GCF_000956105.1 Propithecus coquereli
AACTTTCAGAGAAAAGTTTCCCATGGAAAACATATATAACCTATCTTTCTAAATAATGCTGCATTCCCTTGCCCATCTAGTAAGAATATTTGATACAATGTAAGGATGAATCATACATTTTTCATCTAAAAGTGATTTGCCTACTGAAATTCTCCTCAGTAAAGGAGACTTTTTGGACCAATATTTTGGACTAACACATTGTGTTTTCACCACAATTATTTTTATAAAATTTCATTGGTGTGACAGTATATTGTTATATCGTTGGAATTTAATCTGATATTCTTATCTCTTACTTTTTGAGTAGATTGCTAAACTTGTTTGCTTTCAAATCTCTCACTTTCTCTTCAACTAAAGTTGTAAATTTATCTGTTAAAGTGTGGAAAACTTAAAATTAAGATTTCAGAAGTGAAGTGGTTGATGATGAAAAGGTCAAGTCTATGAACTAATTGGGAGAGTC
>NW_012134808.1:0-1322 GCF_000956105.1 Propithecus coquereli
GTCACGGAACGTAGAGTTTAGAAAAGATGTGCACAATCAGTTCTCCCTAACAGGACACTACTAAACATAAAGGAAGAAAAATGGTTGGTCTGAGCATTTATATTAACATCGAGGCTATTTCTCTGACAATATTGTATGGGAATTATTGTTAAGCTGACCACTTCAGTTGTTTTCACTTAAGACTTTAGAGTCCTCTCAAATTAGAATAACTACTTAATTATATCTCCCAAGTCACATCTTTTTCTTTCTGTGTTTTGGTGTAGCCCTGAACCATATGGAGATATTTACCAGTTTCTCATTTTCAAAACACACATAAGGAAGCATTGTGTGTTCTGAGATCTTTATTGGGATTCTTGGCTAAGTTAACAAGAAAATCACATTTATCAGTATTGCTCTGTACTCAGGGCAGGTGAAGGAAGGATGCTCAGATCTCTATTCAGTGATCTTCCTCTGACCTTATCAAATGTAGATGCCACCCTTTTTCAGAAGGGCAGATTTCTTATTCCTCTGCATTCAAGTGTTATGGGTCCTTGCTGGCATGAGTGGCCTGGACATTGCTGAAAGGTCAGAGGGAGGCATATTTCCATGGTTCCCTTAACACCTCTGTGAAAACTCAATGTATTCAACATGGATTCTCTACTAGTTAAAGGGGGCTTGCGAGAATTCAGGTTACTTTTTGATTTATCTTGTGAAATGGCCAAGAGCTATTAACTTAGAACTGACAGGTCAGGAGCTCCTAGACCCTTTACAAACATGCGTATACATTTGAATAATTGCGGGTTCCCAGCCTGGGCCACTGATAAAACAGCTTTCATAGGGAACAATACAGTTGCTTATTGTGTTCTTGTCTTAAGTACCATTGTACCATTTTGCATTTACTGAAAGAAAATATCCAGATGACTAAACTGATACTTTATTGTTAAAGTTCTCAATGCCCTAGACATATATTTAGTTATGGATCAGACTGACTTAGCAGAATATAATTGGGTTATGTACAAGTCTGATTCTGATACAAGGCACCGGTGTTCCAAATTCTTAAAATGCAAGATAGAATTGCCCGTTGAACTCTTCAAAGATCATTGGTGATTAGAAAAACCCTCCTCCACTGACATGTGGAGAAAGTGACAATGCTGGAAAGCAACCTCTCTTGATTAGAAAAGCCTGATCCTCCTCTTCCCTTTCATTTTTGTACCTTCCCACCCTCCTCCCATGTTCCGCAGCTTCAAAACAGTCACTCAGGGACTGGCTTCTAGAGTTTTCTGTATTGAGTTTGACAGTTGAGGCTTAATGATAAGTAACCTGCCTGCAGCAGAAATAACTTT
>NW_012134808.1:1372-2244 GCF_000956105.1 Propithecus coquereli
ATAAAAACCCTAAAGAAAAAATCAAAAACAAAATTTAGAAATAATATGATCAGGGAACTCACAAAAGATGAAATAGAAATGACCAATAAGCATATTTTTAAATGTTCAACCAAAATTTTTTAAACTATATGACATTTTCATGAACTTAGCAAATGAAAATCATAATGTTTAATGTTTGTGATTGTCCAATGAAATTGATCTTCTCACGGAGTGCTAATGGCATTGTTAATAAATGCTACAGACTTTGAGAAAACTTTTGCCATTAAAGGAAAAAATTGATAAATATTTTTATCTCATTTGAACTAGTCTATTCCTGAAACTCTGTACAAATTAAAATATAATCCAAAAGATGGCAATAGCTATGTACAGAGGTGAATATGTTGGTATTTATAATAAAAAGCAAGATAAAAAACACATGTAAATGTCCAAACGCAGAAAAACTCTTATGAAATATATGATATATTTACTTCAAAAACTATGATTCAACTATTAAATGATTTTTATGTATACTTTTAACGACATGGAAAATGCTTATATTGGAATTTTGACGTAAAACAGCATATAAAATTGCACATAAAATATGCTAAAAACTGCACTTTTAAACTCCGATTTGCAAAAGAAAAAAATACTGAGGAAAAAATCACCAACATGATGAAACTGATTTAAGAAACAAGATGTTTCTTGGTTTTCTTTCCTCCTAAATTTTTAGTAATGTGACCGTAGTGCTGTACAGCAGAAGGAAATAATACAGCCTTTTTTTGTTTGTTTTTAAAGATCTGCAACACTTCAAATATCAGGGGTTTCCTAGCATTATAGTATTATCAATGTTTTTAATCTTCGATATGATATAAAATCTTGTTAACAGAAGTTTT
>NW_012134809.1:0-372 GCF_000956105.1 Propithecus coquereli
GTTTGACAACTTGATGTTTCTACCACTAATGAGGGGTTATGATAATGGTTTATTTACAGTTGTAGGCTAAAGCCTGCTCCAGTTCTCACTACTTCGCTAACCTCTGAGAGCAGTTACTATGTCATCAATGGTGGTTGATTTTCATTAGGAGAAAACAAGGCTAAAATTTGAAACAGCAGAAACGCATTACTTGAAACATTTGCTAGTGGTTTCATAAATACAAATAAAATTGTCTGCTTAGACAAAAGCACTTAAATTAGTGAACTTCCACATACATGAAAAAGAAAACTAAGTTAAAGCAAATGATAAAAGCTAAAAGCAAATATTACTGTAAAAATATTTTTCTTCCTTCTCTTCTCCCTCCCTTCCTCC
>NW_012134809.1:1072-2063 GCF_000956105.1 Propithecus coquereli
CTGTGCCTAATTTAGAAATTAAACTTTATCATGGATATGTATGTGTAGGAAAAAACAGCATAATAAGGTTCAGGACTATCCTTGGTTTCAGGCATCCACTGGGGGTCTTGGAAAGTATCTTCCGTGGATAAGGAGGACTGTTGTATTCCTGAAAATGGTAGCACATGAAGCCTTTGAATTCATATCTGCATCTCTTTGGGATTCAGTTTGTGTATCAAATTGTTTCTTGAAGGCAGGTTTTAGTGGGGAGGTAAAAGAGAAGTCACATCCAAAGAAGGGAAACAGGTCTAGAAATGAAGGCTGGGACACTGAAATCCAAACTTGGACTATTCAGAAGTTTTAGTAGCCAGGGCTGGCTGTACATAGAAAAAACTCCCTGCATTCTCCCACCCCATGAACTGACTTTTAAAAGGCTATTTGTTTGTCTAGCAAGAATGAATGGAGCCAGCCATTATGCCTTAGAGACTCTGTATTGATCCTAGCAGACAAACTGCTAAATAGGACTTGACCGCCACACAATGGAGGATAATTCTCCCTTCCGCGCCAGCCTGCAGTGGACATGCCAATATGCATTTATGAAACCTCCTTCTGTGTGGAGAGGAGGGGGTAGAACCTAATAAACAGATTAATACAAAGACGTCAAAAAAGGAAAGTAGCCAAATTTTTGTTTGTTTTTCTTAAACTCCATAAAATGAAATTTAAAAAAAGCAATTTTTTTACAT
The DNA here is from genome assembly GCF_000956105.1 of Propithecus coquereli. NCBI lineage: Eukaryota > Metazoa > Chordata > Mammalia > Primates > Indriidae > Propithecus > Propithecus coquereli. The sequence goes on from NW_012134809.1 coordinate 1,795, forward strand.
AACTTCCTAACTTTATTCATGTTTTTTGATTTAGTGCTTATACATAGTATGGTGCTAATTATTTTATATTTTAGAAGGAATAAAATGTGAAAAAAAAGTTTTCCCTATACCTTAGTGAGCCTTTCTTATTTAAACATCCCAAAAGATTCTGGAGGATTTGAAACAAGAGTGAACCTAGATAATTATGAGCTCTTACTAGGCTAGAAATATAATAATCTTGAGTGGAATTTTTCTTAGACTTACGAAGTGAGTAAAAAAGTAAGAACATT
>NW_012134810.1:0-401 GCF_000956105.1 Propithecus coquereli
AGCCCTTCAGTCAATAGCACAGCTCAACACCATGGACAGTCCAGATGCAATGACTGGATTTTGTTTGAGGCATAAAACCCTTTCCTCTTACATCATGTTGCAAAGACAGAGGCTCAGATCTCTTGAATGGTGATGGCATTACTACTTCATTTTTTCTCTACGCTCAGGCCAAATTCTATACTTCCAAGATTTGACAGAGCACTGAAACATATTTATTGCATGTGAACTTTGTACTTTGTTTTCTAAGGTAGCTTAACTTTGATCTAAATATCATATTAATAAATAAGAAGATATTAGGTGAAATTGAATAAGAGAGTTCTATAAGAATAGCGTTAACAATATTTAGTAAGGGTTAGGAAAGAAAGCTTTTCTCAAAAATTTATAAATAGTATAATCCCAAT
>NW_012134810.1:13396-14966 GCF_000956105.1 Propithecus coquereli
CCCATACCCAGCCCTGACAGCCACTAATTTACAAATTTCTGACTCTATGGATTTGCCTACTATGGATATTTTTACATACATGAAATCATATAATATATTATCCTCTGTGAATGACTTCTTTCACTTAGCATAATGTTTTCAGAGTTCATCCATGTTATAGCATATAACACTACTTCATTCCTTTTTTGGCTGAATAATATTCCATTTATAGATATACTACATTTTCTTTATTCATTCATCTGTTGATGGACATTTGTATTGTTACCATTTTTTGGCTGTTATAAATAATGCTGGTATGAATATCTATGTACAAATTTTTTTGTGAACATGTTTTCATTTCTCTTGGGTATTTATCTAGGTATAGAATCACTAACTCATGTTTAATCATTTGAGAAACTGCCAGAATGTTTTCCAAAGCAGCTGTATCATGTTATATTCCTACCAATAATATATGAGGTTCCTGTTTCTCCACATCATTATATTTGTTATCTGTCTTTTTTATTATATTCACCTCAGTGGGTAAAAAGGTTTCATCCATCATTGTGCACTTGATTAGCACCTCACTAATGACTAATGATGTTGAGCATCTTTTCATTTGCTTACTGCCTTTCATATAGTTTTTAGTGAAATGTCCATTCAAGTCATTTGCTCATTTTTTAGTTATTTGTTTTTATATTGTTGACTTTGAAGAATTCTCTATATATTCTGGGTCTTCATGGAATTGTGATAGAGAGTTGACAGGTTTTCTTCAATGCTTCCGACATTTGAATTTAGCTTTTTGACAAGCTTCTTTATGTCAACAACAAAGGTTGTTGGAGATTTCACTCTGAGTACCTGGCCCAGAACAGCTACCTTCTCTGAGTGAGGCCCTTTCAGACTTCTGAAAATTCTACACTTTCAAAGATTTTGAACTTAGCTCTTTGAACTTCTGCCAAAGAAAAATTCACAGTCTGGTCAATTCCTTGAGAAACACTTTTCTTGTGTTTGTTTTGGAAACTTATTCCTCCAATGAGTCTTTGCTACCTAAACTGTAAGATTTTGCTGTTCATCCCAAACCCCTGACGTAAGTGCAGTCTAAGCAACCAAAAAATATATTTTGGAGATAAAATGCCACTCATTTTGTTGTATATTAGTAGAGTGTAAATTTTATGTTTTGTATTCTTCGTAGAAACATATAAAAAATTATTAATCCATTCTTTTGTTGATAGAAATCTGGAATGCTTCCGGTTTGGTGCTATTAAGAATAAAGCTCTAGAAACCTACTCTTATATGCCTCTTGAGAATATGCTTAGTACTGATATTACAGAGTAAAAACTTAGACAAATATTTAGCTTTACTTGATACTTTTATATAGTTTAACAAAGTGTACAAATTTTCCCTACCATTAGCAGCATATAAGAGTGCAAGTTACATCACATCTTTATGAAAACTTAATACAGCTAGTGTTCTGTTTGTTTTAATTTTAAACACTATGGTAGGCCTATAATGCTATAACATTGTGGTTTTTATTTGCATTTGCCTCTTGAGTGATGACGGTTGCGAACCCTTTCAGATGCATATTGGTTAGTTG
>NW_012134811.1:0-744 GCF_000956105.1 Propithecus coquereli
GGCATGGTGGTGCGTGCCTGTAGTCCTAGCTACTCAGGAGGCTGAGGCAGGAGGATTGCTTGGACCCAGGAGTTTGAGGTTGCTATGAGTTAGGCTGATGCCATGGCACTCTAGCCCGGGCAACAGAGCAAGACTCTGTCTCAAAAAATAAAAAAATAAAGTCATTGTTGATGAATACTGGAAATGGGATGGGTGAGCGAGGCAGGAGCAATCATTTACTGCATGTTTATTGAATGCTACACTCTGTATATATACTACATCATTTAATTCTTATTCGTGATATAGGATCTACCTCCATTTTATACACTAACACAAGTGTCAGCCAAAGTCTCCAATCCACTGACATTAAACTAAAGTTAGCTTAAGCAGCCCCTGTTATTCTACGGAAAACTCAGGGCTATTTTCAAGATTTTTGAAAATTCCTATGAAGGTACAAACACACTCACCTGCCCACATTCCCCACCTGCAGCTGATCTCCCCTTCTACTGGGCACCAATCTAGATGTAAGATGCAGAGCCTTTGATTTCATGCAAATCATTCCCACAATGCATTAAAAAGCATGTGGCAGGCTTTGCAGCGTGTCTGGGGAGACAGAATGGTTTTACATCCCAGGCGAGCAAACAGCTTAAGGTTGACTATTGTTCATCATAGCCTTTGTTCAGGTGCTTCTGGGGATTTCTCACTGTTCACCTTTCTTTGGAGGCTCTGACCTTCCCCTAAAGACACTCCTCCCATATGAATTCC
>NW_012134811.1:2984-4097 GCF_000956105.1 Propithecus coquereli
CAGGAGTTTGAGGTTGCTGTGAGCTAGGCTGACGCCACGGCACTCTAGCCCGGGCAACACAGTGAGACTCTGTCTCAAAAAAAAAAAAAATTGGCTGGATAAAGGGCTTCTCACCTCAGCCACACCCTGTGTTGGAAATGGCTCCTCCATGATACTTTAGCCCCCAATTTTGCTCCTGGGCTACTAGTCCAGACTCCCCAGGTCCAGTGCAGCCAGACCTCTAAATGCTAGCAGTCAGAATCTCAACGTCTCCCCTCAGGAGACTCCTTGGCCCCTGAGGAAATTTGTACAGCTTTTCTCCCAAACTAGCTCAGATTATAAAAAGCATCACTGGGGCTCTTCTCCATCAGGCCACACAAGGCCCTATTATGCCCTTCCACCAGATCACTGGGGAACTTACACTTATATAACTAAAAGTGCCCACTCCTGGGGCTCTCCCTGAATGCGAATCTGCCCTGGAGTGGTTTTTTGTGAACACCTAGATGTAGAAACAACTATTCTAAAAATACGTTGCATTCTACAAGCTGAGGCACCTGCTACATGTATGCAAAAGTGCTTTAAGACAGAAGGAGACCAAGGACTTCCAGGTCTGCAATATGGTAGACTCTTGTGAGCCACCTCAAAGAAAAAGGCAAAGAATGCAGTGAAACAAAGCACAAATATTCTTCTACATCCTCAGCTGAACTCACAAAAAAAGAATGGAAAATCTCTGGGGTCCAGAAATACAGAAGAACTGAAAACCAAAAAGGCAAATATGTTAGCCACCTTATGGCTGCTCTGCAGAGGTCTTAGTTTTTGTTTGTTTGTTTACTTTTTTATTGAGATACCATTAGAATATAGTAAAATGCACAATTCTTAAGGGTACAACTTAATGAATTCTTACAGATATGTAGAAGCATGTAATCTCCACCCAGATCCAGTTGCAGAATATTTCAGAACTGCAAAGACTCTCTCATGCCCCCATTCAGTCTGTATCTCCCCTCAGGGTAACCACCATCCTAACTCATTGCCAAAGATGAGTTTTCCCTGTTCCAGAACTCCATAGGAATGAAATTGTGCACCAGGTATTCTTTTTTGTCTGGCTTATTTTACTCAATCCTATGTCTGTGACAT
>NW_012134812.1:0-1073 GCF_000956105.1 Propithecus coquereli
TAGAATTTGTTAGAATTTGCCTAGCATATGTTATCAAAATCACACCCCCCAAGATTCAAGACAAAGTTCCATTTATATACTCAGATTTAAAATCTCCTAAATAATATTTTAAAATCTGACAAGCAGTGAATTGAAAAAATAAATATTCTGAAAAGATGAAATTTTCCCCAGGAATATAGTAAGAATATTCTCTTTGCCTCATTTGATGTTTTCCTATTTTGTTAGAATTTGTTAGAATTTGCCTAGCATATGTTATATTTCAACTTCATTATCAACTTTTAAAAATGTTTATTCTTTGTGTCTCTTAAACTTACTTTTGTTTTTGATTACTTTTGTTAGTTTTTATTAATTTGTTAGTTTGACTTTACCCAATTTGAAAGTGTCGTATCTTTTAAAGGGGATAATTAATCTTTTTTATTTATTGTGATCCCTACCTATTGGTCCTATTTCATTTTTTTCCACCTAATTGTATGGTAAATTTTGTTGAGGGAGGAGGGCTTTGTGGGTTTTGTTGTTTTCTTTCATATATTTCATTAAAGTTGATAGGGTTTTCTTTTCAAACATATGTACCTCTGATGATACAAAATTGATATATCCTGTTTTAACTTTTCAGTGGCTATAATTAAATTTGAACTTTTTTTCTATTGTCATCTAGATTTACTTAGTATCTGCATACATGTGATAAAAAAATCTTAATTTTACTTTTCCTTTCTTTTTTCTTTTTCTTTCTTTCTCTCTTTCCTTCTTTCTTTCTCTCTTTCTTGTGTGTGTATGTGTGTGTGTGCACAGCCCGGAAGTCTAAACCACCTAAGCATCTAATCTAATCTATGGTAGAGTGGAACTTCCACTAGAGCACCAATTTTACTTTTCTTCTTTCCTTCACCCCAATCCCAGATCTCTCTCATTTTAGAGCATCTGGAAGTTTAATTGCAGATTTCTATCTCTGTAATTTTTTACATTATTCATTAGAAATTTTTTAAAATTTCTATGGTTTTCCTCAGTTCTTTGTTCACCAATGTTTTCTATATCTTACATCTTTCCTTTCTTGGGTTCATTTTTATTTTATTAAAATA
>NW_012134812.1:3893-4221 GCF_000956105.1 Propithecus coquereli
GAAGAATAGGCTCCACATGTACTCGCCATCAAATTGGCACTAACTGATCAACACTATGGTGCTCACACGGTAGTAATATTCTTCAGGGATTGAGGGGTTGAGGGGGTAAACTCACAATTAATGGACGTGGTGAGCATTGCAGGAGGGAAAAGGCATGCCTCAAATCATGGTTTGGGTGTGGCAAAGTCATAACATGTAACCAAAATGTACCCCCATAATATCCTGAAATAAATAAATAAAATAAAATAAAATAAAATACATGAGACCTTTTGTTTTTCATAGGAGGCACCCACATTTTGGATCAATTAGTGCAGAAGGGAGCAGCAGA
>NW_012134813.1:0-2523 GCF_000956105.1 Propithecus coquereli
CACCATCATTTGCTAGCTGACTCCTGTCCTGACTCTTTGAGCCCATCCAATCCGCCCTCCACACTCCCTCCTGTCATCTTCCTGGAGCACAGTCTGATCATGTCATTCTCTAGCTCACATGGTTTCTCTTGCCTTCAGGATCAAAGTCAGATTCCTTTACAAGTCATGCATGACCCTTCATTGTCTGCCCTGGGTGCTCAGCACATACAAGGGGCTCAAAACCATCAGTGGACTCAACACCCCGAATATTAATAGGAAGTGGCACCACCACTAGAACCTCTGGAGGAGTGAAAGCATGATGGGAGGTGAGTGGGGAACATGGGCAGAGCCCTGAAGGTCATGGTCAGGCTTTGGACATTCTTCTCTTTGTCGTGGTCACCCAATGGAAGGTTTTGTGCAGGAAAATGAGTCAGTAGAACCCAAATCTCCTATATTTCCTTAAATCTTTACCATAATCTGGTGATGGGGGTAGAAAGATAAATTGAAGCAGAGTTCAGAGACTGGTCTCAGGTCCCATAATGAGTGTGTGGGGCCATGGATAAGCCTCCCACCTAGTACCGGGCTATACTATACCTGCAGACATATGACAGAAACCCGCTTTGCAGTAGGTCCCAGCCCCGTATGAGGCTAACTGCCTACTTTTTCTTCCAAGTCAATAGCTCTAGGAGTCTAACATCCTACCTGCAACCTTAACAATCTGAGCTCAAGATCATTGTATCTAAAATCTGGAAAGGAGCAGTCTATTTAAAAGCCCACGTAGTGAAAAGATCATGGGCTTTGGAAGCCTCTAGATGTGATTGACATCGGTCAAAATGTCCAAAGTTTCTGAGCCTGGCTCAGCGGGGGTACACACCATTCTGCCTGTCTGCCAGCGTGGATCGTGGGCCAGTGCACCACACTCGCCCCAGGCTCCTGTTCAAGATGCTTTTACCACCACACCTCCATCAGGATTGCTGAAGGGGGTGCCGGATCTGCATTTTCACAATTACCCCATTGAATCTAACACACCTTAACATTTGAGAACCTCTGACTTATCTCATAGGGTACCTGTGAGGATTAAATGAAATATGAACTTGGATCCCTGGAACATATTGGACATCCAATACATATTCATTTCCCTCCCCCTTTCCCTACTTCTTGGCCATGGAAAGAGGTTCTTGTTTTTCTCTGAGGCCTTGAATTCCACCTCCCACCTCGGGGAACACAAAAAAGCATCTCTGGACAGCCATAGGACCACTCCTGCTGTCCTCTGTCACCTTCCCTTTCCTGAAGTACAGAGTGGTCTGTGGGTGCAGGCTGTGCCAGGGGGGAACAGTACCCAGGGTTGCTAGGGTGGCCCATGTGTGGGCTCCCTGCTTCCTCAGTCCACCGATCCTGCTCACACGTTGATGGAACCTTTGCTTGTCAGCCACTCCATGCTGGCTAGCTGCTGACCCCTGGCCACACGCTGGAATCATCTGGGGACCTTCAAAAAATACTGATGCCTGGGACCCCGCCCTGGAAATTCCAATTCCATCAACCTGACGTGTGGCCTGGGCACTGGGATTTTTTGAACTCCCCCAGGTAATTCTAACGTGTAGCCCGTGTTGGGAACCACTGCCCTGAAGGGTGTCCTCCAGGAAACTGTGAGGTCACGGACACAAAGACAAACACAGCCCACGAGAAGGATGGTCAGTCATATCCTGAGCATTCAGATGAGTCTCTACTTGCCTGAAGAATGGAAAAGAGACGACAGATTCATAAAACCTCCAAGTCGCCACCAAGTCCATCCTGTTGGGGTTGGTGGCATAATACCTCCAGGCAGCCTGCGGAGAGAAAAGAGGGGCAGAAACGACCTGGGATCACCTGAAACTTTCACACAGAAGCCCACAACATTAAAACAATTTCTAAGCCCTTGACTCCTAATAATTTGTGCGTTGAGCCAACATTCAGAGAAGCCAAGATTCTTGGCTTTTTGTAGTTTCTTTGGGAAGAAAAACTTCCATCTTAGAGCTATAATCGGTGGTGCGGTGGGAGGGGACATGGAGAGATGAATTAGAGTGGAGTGGGTATAAAATCTCCGAAAGAAAGAGGGACTACTCTTTCCAGAAAGCTCCTTGGGACTTTGTAGTCGGATAGGAAAACAGTCTTTTGTACCACTTCTGGGTGCAAGAAAGAGCCTAAGCCATGAGGTTTTGATACTAATATCCTAGAATCTCTGGGATGCTCTGATGGTTTGGGGTTTGGGTGGACACTGGGGGAAGATTCTTGGAGATTGGGACCGACCTAGAAACTACAGCATGTAGGATGACATCATGTAGCATCCTGTGTCAGACACACAGAGACACTCACTACAACTGGACTGGAGCTCACGAGTGGGCGAGCACTCAGGTGGCTATAGTTAGGACACTCTACTTTCCTACTCACTGTGCCCCCATGTTCCCAACAGCCCATAAAAGCATGAAGCAGGAACTCCCTCTGACGTAGAAGAGAGAACACTTATGCCTTTCTCACCAGCTCTTACTACTCTCCCCAGCCCGCAGC
>NW_012134813.1:3448-3764 GCF_000956105.1 Propithecus coquereli
AGATGTCCAGTAAATGTTAATTAAATTTTTAAAATATTTTAGCTGCTTGAACTGTCACTCAAGTCTTTTACTATGGCCAGCATTTCCCAGAACTGCCATTTGTTTTGATTTTCAGGTCAGACTTGCATGTGGATTAAGTGGATGGAAGCACGCACTTTCCAAGCCGAACGAGAACTTGGAGACGGTGCAGCACCCCCATGCCCCTCGCCTGTTTCATTGTTGAGAAAACTAAGGTTCAGGAAGGTGATATGCCCAACGTCAAATAGCTTGGGGGGAAAAAAAGACAAGGTGGCACTGCCAACAGAGAAAAAATTTC
>NW_012134814.1:0-1997 GCF_000956105.1 Propithecus coquereli
GACCATTAGGGTCAAGGCTAAATTGCAAAATAACAAGTTTGCTTTTAATCTATTTCCTCCACATTTAACTGTGGAGGTCAAGATTGTAGACGTATCTGAAGACCTGGGGTTCCTTCCTTCTGGGGCCCTGTCATCTCTGTTTGATCTCTGGATGGGGAATGGTTCCCCAGCAAGCAGCAGGTGGGCAGCAGTGGTCTATCTGTGGACATTTCCTGCCTGCTGCCCCATGCACTATCTAGCGTTAGCTAGCGTCTCTCCCACTCTTGAGCCTAAGGAGAGATGTTGCTAGAAAGGGACTATTTCCTCACCTCTGGCAGAAAAGGAGGTTCAGGCCCTTCACCTCCCTGAGGTCACAGAAGTCAGAGCTGCCCTTCAATGTGGCCAACATTGGCCATGTGGAATTGTCAAGAACCTAAAATAGGCTGGTCTTAACTGAGATGTGCTGGAAGCTTACAATATGATTTTTGAAGACTTACGACAAAAATACTTATTTAATAATTCTGTATTGACCACATACTAAAATGGCAATATTTTAGACATATTGAGTTAAGTAAATTATTACAATCAATGTCACCTTTTTCCCTTTTATTTTATGCAGCTAATGGAAACTCTGAAAGGACACACGTGGCTCATATTTTATTTCTATTGATTTGCTGCTGTAGAAGACTGTCACTCTTTTCAAAGCTCAGACTGCCTCCTCACAAAAACCCAGAGGCCAGGAAGGTTACGAAATGTGAGATTTTAAAGTAATTTTTATTATATTGCTTCCATTTGCGAATAACATATTTTAAATAAATGAGCATAATCTTCTGTATAAGATTAAACGCAAATGCCCTCTGGGCGAGGTCAAGTCCCAGTTCTGGAAGAAATACCTGCAATAAAATGGCAGCCATTAAGAACCGGTAATTGAAAACCAGTTCTCGCCGGAGCTCAGGGAGAGAGCGTCGCTGTCGGGTCCTTTTGCTCTGTGGGACTCTGAGGAGAAGCTCGAGCAGGTAGACCACCATGGGCAAAGGAGACCCCAACAAGCCGAGGGGCAAAATGTCCTCCTATGCCTTCTTCGTGCAGACCTGCCGGGAAGAGCACAAGAAGAAACATCCGGACTCTTCCGTGAATTTCGCCGAATTCTCCAAGAAATGTTCGGAGAGATGGAAGACCATGTCTGCAAAGGAAAAGTCTAAGTTTGAAGATATGGCGAAAAGTGACAAAGCTCGCTATGAAAGAGAGATGAAAAATTACGTTCCTCCCAAAGGTGATAAGAAACGAAAGAAAAAGGATCCCAATGCTCCTAAAAGGCCACCATCTGCCTTCTTCTGTTTTGCTCTGAACATCGCCCAAAGATCAAAAGCGAACACCCAGGCCTATCCATTGGGGATACTGCAAAAAAATTGGGTGATATGTGGTCTGAACAGTCAGCCAAAGATAAACAACCATATGAACAGAAGGCAGCTAAGCTAAAGGAGAAATATGAAAAGGATATTGCTGCATACCATGCCAAGGGCAAAAGTGAAGCAGGAAAGAAGGGCCCTGGCAGGCCAACAGGCTCAAAGAAGAAGAATGAACCAGAAGATGAGGAGGAAGAGGAGGAGGAGGAGGAAGATGAGGATGATGAAGAGGAGGAGGAAGATGAAGAATAAATGGCTATCCTGTAATGATGCGTATGGAGTGTGTGTGTATGCTCAGGCAATTGTTTTGCTAAGAATGTGAATTCAAGTGCAGCTCAATATTAGCTCAGTATAAAAACTGTACAGATTTTTTGTATAGCTGATAAGATTCTTTGCAGAGAAAATACTTTTACAAAAATTGCAGGTTGAAGCTTTTTGAGGGGCTACTACATACAGTTAGATTTTAAAGCTTTGATGTTGAATGTTCCTAAATATTTAATGGTTTCTTTAATTTCTTGACTTGTGTATGGTAGAACATCAAACTGATAGGAATTAGTATCAATAGAAAATTTTGGGTTTTTTAGGATGTTGCATTTTGTTTTTTTAAAAAAA
>NW_012134814.1:2808-4007 GCF_000956105.1 Propithecus coquereli
AAGGATCGCTTGAGCCCAGGAGTTTGAAGTTGCTGTGAGCTAGGCTGATGCCATGGCACTCTAGGCCGGGCGACAGAGAGAGACTCTGTCTCAAAACAACAACAAAAGAAACCGGTAATTGTGACCTTCTTCAGTGCCGCCAGTAAAGGCATGTCCTGTCATTCAACTGGCGGAGGCGGGGCCTGCAGCCCCATCCAATCAGGGCGCTGCAGTGAGACTTGTCCAACCGGGTTCGCAGCCAGAGTGGAGGGGCGGACTCCACGGTCTCGGTGGGCCTTGGCGGGGCCCTTTGCTGCGGGGCTTTCGGTGGTGCTTCGCAATCCTGGTCTGGTCTCTGTGGCTCCTCGTTCTCCGCTCCCGGAGGCCCAGGTGACTCTGCTGCAGCCTGTGTTGCCCTGTGACCTCCAGGCATCTGAAGATCCATAGAGAGGATGTTGGGACACCCCGGAAGCTGGGAAGTCGTGAGTATGCAGGTCTGCGTGTCCTGGGGGGGGGGGTCGGAGCGGTTGTGGTGGGACCCTGGCCTCCCCGCTGCAGTTCCGGAGTCAGCGGGCCCAATCCCCCTGACGCAGTTTGTAGCGACCGTCCCCGGGCAAAACTGGCTTAAGCCCAGAGTCAGCGAAACTAGGCGTGCTCTCCTTGGCGCCAGAGGTCAATAGGCCCCGGCACGGCCTCTTGACCAAACAGAACTATTCCTCATGATAGATAACCAAGCGCCTGGGGTCTTGCAAACAAGCCAAGGCGTCTCATTGTCCTGCATACGGTAATGAGATAAAGAAGTTAAGATGCAAGAAGTTAAGATGCAAACGTCTGCTTCCCTTAAGCAATCGTCAGGAAGGAATGAAAAAGTATTTTCCTCAGGGCGCCTGAGGTAGTCATGTGCCAGGAAGTAGCTGCCGGACAGAGAAAAGTATAAGAATAAAGCGACTGGTACAAATCGGGTACTGCAGTCCTGTACGTCTTGTGTGTGTCTGTGTGTTTCTTTCTGTGTCCATCCCCCGTCCTGCAATCCGGGCCGCCACACAGTTCAACCCGCATTTCCGTCGTGCTCATTGTGACGCTGGGCTGGCAGCCGGGGTCCAGAGTGTCCTGTCCCATCCTGTTTGGTGACTTCACACTGGCCCTGTACCCTGTCTGGGCAGCTGTTCTATCGCTCCTCCTCCTCTCCTCCGATTGTGTGGCGACTGTGGGAGAATCAT
>NW_012134814.1:5702-25558 GCF_000956105.1 Propithecus coquereli
GTTGCCTGCTGGTTTGGGAGAGAGATAGCAAAGAGTATCGAGAGCTCAGAATTGATTTTTAGCTGTCATTGGAAAATTGGGAGATTCAAGGCCATCCTAAGATTCCCTCTTTTTGTTGTTAAGACTAAATTTTTATGTAAAATGAACTCAGAAGTTGGGAAAATGGGCAGAGAGCTTTCTTCTGTAGCTTCTTTGAGCTGAGGAAGGGCGTAGAGATCTTGTTATGGAATTCATTTGTTAAAAGGGAAGGGGTTGAAAACGGATGGTCTTGAAGGTAGAATAGAGGCAGGATGGGGTCTTACTGGAGAGAAATTGTGAGGGCCTGAATTTTACTAGATAGTGGAGAATGTAGGGTTTGAAAATGAGAGTCGAAAGTAGAGCCACTAGCGGCCTTAGTTAAGAGTTTAAGTTCATGCATGGTGAGAAGAGCTGATAGTTTTGAGAAGGTAGAGAGGTTTTTTGGATTGTAAGCAGAGAGAGATATCACAGAGCCCCCATAGCGGGGGATGGACAGTATGGTTATGATTATTAGGGTTTCCAGTGTAGGCAAAGGACTGATCGGCCTGGTGTGTAAGCTGGGCTGTGGCACCATTCAGAGGGTGACAGGAGATGTATACAGAGGAGGCAAAGCACAGTAAGGAGTATGCATACCACAGCATGCTGTCACAGCCTGGTATCCGTGATGGGCTGGACTTTTGGGGAGCTCACCCTGGGTGGAAGCAGGTTCTGGGGGGCCTGTAGGTTTGAGTACTGAGAGATGACTCTCATAAGGGAGTTCCAGAAGCTTAGTCGTGGTGGTGGAAGCAGTAAGAGAATTATTTCAAAGTTGAAGGAGGCCCAGTTTGTTCTGGGATATCCTTGAGTGAAATCTAGTCTTCAGGCTGTAAGTGTTCCAGTCCCTTTAAGAAGTCACTAGTGTGTTTCACTGCTGGCAGGTAGGCACCAGGTGGGGGTGCTGGAGGAAAATAAAGGAACTGAATGGAACTCACTAATTTTTATCTCCTGAAATCGGTTTTTACAATTTTATATGCCTGTCTCTTTTGCAGTAGCCCTTAGGCCTAGAGAGGATAAATAAGGTTGGGCCAGGTGGAATTTAATAGTTTAAATCCTGGAGATAACTTTGCTATTTACTTAACACTACTTCAATAGTAGTACTGGAAAGCAAAGCACGAGAATTAATAATCTTTTAAATAAAAAGTCAGGAAATTTTAGTTCTTTCTGTGACATTTTCCAAAGAAGCAAATCTTGGACTGCAGTTGATTATAAACTGTTGTTTAAAAAGAATCAGAGCAAAACAACAACCACCCGTGGATGGTAAAGATTTCACAACAGTAGACAATTTTAGGTGAAGTAAGGCAGAAAGTTTTACAGTTTAAAAGCTCAGAGCATCCCAGGGAAAAGTTGCATGCAAAGTTTCAGTGAAGCTTTTCCATAAATCAGAGGGTGGAGGCCATAAGATCTTTTCCCAGTGGGGAAATTGGGAAGCACCAAAGGGGTGGGCAAATATTTTATCTCCCAGTGGACAGAGAAGCTGTGGAATACCCAAGGGGTTTGTATATTATGTTCTACTCTAATTATGGGGGTAGGAGAGGGAAATAGAGGCCCTGAAAATTCAGGAAGAACAGAGGATGTGGCTCCAGTGCTTTTGCCTGTGCCAGAGAGTTACCCAAGGTGTGTCAAAGTTGAGTCTGTTCGGAAGCCTGTCATGCTGTCAGATGGAAGCAGTTGCAGAGGGTCCGTGGGTATGCAGGATGTCCGTTCAGGGAGGGGTAGCCATGTCCGGAATGCAGGTGTGATCTTCCCATTTTAAGAAGAGGGCACTCGCTTTTCCAGTGTCCTTCATTTGTCGAAGGGCACGGTCCTGGCCCAGTGGTTTCCCTGGACATTGTTCTCCAGGGCCCCAGAGTCTTAGTAGAGGCAGGGCTCAGTTCCCTAGAGGGATGTGGCCCTGTCGTCTACTTGCCTGTGGCCTTTCCAGTGACTCTCTGGAAAAGCTCCTTCATGGGCAGCCATGATTTGAAAAGCTTTTTTCTCTTTTGGGGGTTGTTGTCAGTTTCACTCTCTTTCCTTCGCCTCTCCCCATCTTGGTTATTAAAGACCTTGGAGGCCAGGTTTAGGAGATTTTTTGTGTGGGATTTCAGGGCTTTTGTCTAATTTTTTGGAGCTTGTACCTGATGTCAGACTCGGACCAGGAGGTAAAATGTGTATTGAGGAGTAAAGTTCCTTCAGGAGTTCCTACTTGATAATTCAATAATGGGCCTGTGTTAGGGATGGTGACTTTCCCCACTGGTGGGACAGGGGTAGTCTGTGGATTTCACTGCCAAGTGCCTGGGCATTAAGTCAAAGTCTCTCCTTCTCTTCAGGGGATAGAGTAGAGGAAAGAATAGTATAGAGGTCATGCCAGGTCATATTGTAAGATTGTGTTAAACAAAAGGGACATGTACCTGCATGCTGCCTTCCACCCCAGCCCCCAGGACTTGAACAGAATGACAGGGAGTAGTAGGGGGACTGAGACGAGGGCAGGGAGCAGGTCGAGGGTTAGGCTGAGGGCATTCTGGTTGGGGAGATCTGCACGGGGGAGGGCTGAGATGGCAAGAGTCAGGATCTGAGGTTTCAAGTTTGTCCAGAGCAGAGTGGGAGGGAGAGGGGAAGGCCTAGAGTGTAGCAGGAAGATTTGAGCCAGATTACAGTTCATAGAGAGTGAGAGTAGAGGGTAAAAATGGTGTGGACATAGGGAATCTCGGTCCATTTGTTATTGCAGTGACAAACATTGTAGTGAGACCCAGTGTCTTGAGAGGAGGAGTAGACTGACAGTTTCCCATGTTTCTAGAAAGAGTAGGGGTCACACAGGGCCGATTCTACTCAATTCTAGGCATCCCTAGAACGAGGGAATAGCACAGGAGCGACCAGAGTGGGTCAACTCGAACAAAGAGTGGCAACAGGCGTCCCTGTGTCCAACGAGGGCCCCAGGGGCCAAGAGTCCTCCGGCTCAGGAACAGGACTTTTGAGTCAACACAAGTAGCCAAGAACGAGCTTGTGAGCTCCTACTGACCAAGAACAGGACGTCTCCAGGATGAGGATTTGAAGGTCAGCAAAGGAAGAAGACCTGGGGGACTTCTCGGGACAAGAGGACAAGAGATAGGAGGAACCCCAGAGCGAGTTTGGGAGCTTTTACTCCCTGAGGATGAAATGTGAATTGTGAAGATCAGCAAAGGGAAGCTCCGAGTCCCAGTCCAGCGTCTGCCTCTCAGCTTGGTTCAGCAGGGTCCGGGTGGCCAATTCCCTCGGCCGAGCTAAAGCTCTCTGCCTCCACTCCAGGATCAGAGACAAGTTAGAGAGGGACCCCTGCATGGCTCAGGAAAGATCCATGCAAACCTTACCAATGACCCAGGGACTCAGAGGAAGGCAGGACTCGGGAGTTAGGCCAGGACAAGCTGCCGGCTGCTTCCCGAGTTGCAAGCCTTGCCTGCTAGAGATCCAGAGGTCGTGTCCGCCCAGCGTGCCCCACCGGGTTTCAGTACCAAATGTTAGGTTTGGAGCTGAGAGAAAGACACATGAAGGCTCAGGCATAGCAAAACGCTGTTTATTTTGAGCATCTGGGTGCACATGGGTGGAGGCAAAAAAGCGTCCATGCGGAGGGAGGGGAAAGCCTTGGATTTTATAGAGAATTTCTCAGTGGCGAGTGAGTACGTGGGCCAGGGCAGCCGCTGCATTAATTTTTTTTTTTAACAACCAATTTTTGGTACCCCTGCCCACTCACATCCATCCTTCAGCTCTTGGCATCATTCTTATCAGGAGAGCTACGGAGGGATAAACTTTGTCTATCAGGGAGGGAGGAGGGAGGAATGCTGGCTGCAGCTGTCTGTTGTATTTACAAAGTCCAGGGTCTCTCCAGACTCCTGCAGCTATTGTTTTACAAGCCTAAGTTTTGCATTAACCACATTCTGTCCTATATATACTTTTTGGGTTCCCACTTGGAACAAACCTAACAGTTTTCCTCTAAGTTAATATTGGGGTCCAAGAAATGATTCTTCAAAAAAAATGTAGTTTAGTCATGCTGAGTGCTTTTGAAAATTGGAAACCCTCAGAGATATGCCTGAAAATCACTGTCCTTCTAATCTTGCCTTGATGCTTTGTGCCCTCACCCCAAGAGTAGGAAACTTCCTACTCTGAAGTTTCCTTATCTGACAAAGAAAGCTTCTTAGGAAAACCAATACAATTCCCTTCTATTGCCTTCCTGTTGCCTCATGATCTAGTGCAGGTATATAACACCCCCACTCCTGAAAGGTGTTTTCCTCAACTTAAGGCCTGCCTCTCAGCTTCATTCAGATGCCAACAAAAACAATTTACAAGTTAATTTCTTTCTCCCTGGTCCATTCATTCTTCCTACTAATCATTTTTTGCTTCTCAAAAGAATGGTATGCATTCGCCATCTCCCTATGCCATGCCAAATAGCACTTGAGCATCCAAGCCCCAGTGGGGGTTGGGGTGATCCCTCTGTGATCTCCCCACATGCACACTGATGCATTACATGCCTTCTCTCTTATTGGCCTTTTGTCATTTGATATTCAGTGAACCTTCCAAGAATAAAGGGAAGAGTTTTCCTTTGGCCCCTATATTAGTAATTTACAAGACATGAATTTGAGTTACATTTTGGTTTGCTGAGGTAGGAACACAGGGCACTAGAGCCATTGCAGTCTAATTGCCTCCTATTTAATTATTTTAACACTGCATAGGGGGACCTGTATTCCCTCCATTTTCTTTTCCTTTTTCTTTTCTTTTTTTTTTTTTCTCAGACAGAGTGTTGCTCTGTTGCAGGGGCTGCAGCGCAGTATCATCATCACAGCTGACAGCAGTCTTAAACTCCCAGGCCAAAATGATCCTCCTGCCTCAGCCTGCCAAGCCGCTGGGACTACAGGCAAAACCTACCGTGCCCAGCCAATTTTTTTTTCTATTTTCAGTAGAGATGGGGTCTTGCTGTTGCTCGAGCTGGTCTTGAACTTTTGACCTCAAGCTGTCCTCCCACCTCAGCCTCCCAGAATGCTAAGATTATAGGTGTGAGCCACAGTACCTGGCCCACCTACATTTTCTAGATGTATGGCAAGCGGAGCATAGATTTACTACCCTCTTTCCTCAGCCTGACTCTTCTAGGTCTTACCGTAAAATCCTAAATGTTCAGTTTCTTTCCTACATTTCCAAATGCCAACTTCCCATCCAATTTACAATATCAACTGTTTTTCCTTTATTGCCCAATTCAAACAATGGAGTATTTTAGTTTTCTTGTCATTTCTTTACATAACAGAGGGTGATTGTTTTTAAAATATTTGTTTTCTATTTCTGAACATTTCACATGGGAAGAAAACAGACAATAATTTCATGGTACTCTGCTGTGAAAAATCTTTGTGTCTCCCCTCATTTTATCTTCCCTAGGCACACACACCTTCCCAGAATGTCTTCGGTTGAGGTTCCTCCCTAGAAACTGTACAGGATGATGTGTCCTCAGCCACCCTTATGTCTTTTCCTGGTCCTGTGTAATGACCCAAGGACCAGGATCCTTAATTGTCTGGACGTGACCCAAGATGCCCAAAGCAGCCATGTTTTCTGGAGTGTCCCATGAATTTCAGTCTCTGGGACCTCTCCTCCCAGAGGACAGCCTGAGGTATGGGGGTGGAGCCTCTCAGGGGAGCAGGTGAATGTCCTTGAGGTTGAGAGGAGTCTCCTCTTCACCTAACCCACTGGGACTTTAAGAATTTGCTGTGCCAGCTTCAGTTTTCATTCCTTTGAGACACACTACTGGTCAGCCCACCAGATGCTGGTATTCAGAGGAAATTTCACAAATCAGGCCTGCCCTCTGAATTCTCTCAGGTCTGTGAGGGAAGAAAACCTATTTCAAAGGACAAGGTTAACCCACCCCAACAAGGTGGTGCAAAAACCTGCAAAGCAGTACACACTTTATGTGTGTTGGAAGGCAGAGTGCATTTTCTTCTGGGTGGGGGGTCATTGAGCACTTTAGTGAGCAGGATGGGGGTGGGAGGATGTCCCAAGGGATGTGATGACACTCAAGTCAGACATTGCTGTATTCCAGTCACCAGTGCCACTTTTTGAATTTGTTGCCTTGAAAAGCTTTGTTGCTTTATTTCGGCTTCAGTTTTTCGTTAATTGTAAAATGCAATTTATCCGTAGAGCTTGAAAATGAGAAAGTATTTCTGAAAAGGCAAGAGAAAAGTAGAATTAAGAAAAGTGAATTAAACATGTAGTCATATATTCCATTTCATAAAAAAAAATCTTATTTACCATTTCCCCCCTGGAATGAGTGTAGTAAGTTTCTTAGATCTGTTCTTTTTCAGGGTTGATTTCAAATGGAGTCCCAGGGCTTAGCTTTTGGAATGCTATCATGGAAAAGAAAGAGACAAAGTCTCTTTTACTTTATGACTGCATAAAAATGAACACACTTTGACAAGAAAATGTGGTAGATAAATGGGTTAATTACACAGATTCACCAAAAAGTTCCCCTTTTATGGAGGGTAGAGAATATGGGAGAGTGGTTAACTCTGCTCTGATTTCTGGGAGTTGTACTTTAACGCTAAATCCTATGAATGGAACTTGAAAATTCTTGAGAAATGTTTATGTATGATTGTTTACCAAATGATTTCTTTTCATGGAGTAACAGTTAAATGAAATGTTTATTTTCTGACACAGATAGATAATTTTCCTTTTCATGTTGAAGTATGAAATGCAAATGCCTTACAATTTCCTTACCTCCTATAAATATCAACACTGAGTTTGTGGGATTTTGCTGAATTCTTTTTGGTCTTTTTTTTTGAGACAGAGTCTTGCTTTGTCACCCTGGCTACAGTGTAGTGGTGTCATCATAGCTCATTGCAACTTCAAACTCCTGGGATCCAGTGATCTTCCTACCTCAGCCTCCTGAGTAGCTGAGATTACAGGTGTACACCACCATGCCTGACTAATTTTTTCTATTTTTAGTAGAGATGGGGTCTCGCTCTTACTAAGACCAGATCCAAACTCCTGGCCTCAAGTGATCCTCCTGCCTTAGCCTCTCAGAGTGCTAGGATTACAAGCAGGAGCCATCGTGCCTGGCCTGAATTATTCAAACACTGGGTGTTTTCTCACCCAAAACTAAGTGAATAACCTTGGCTGGGAACCAGAGTTTTGAGCCAAGTGACTAAGCTAATGTCAATCTTGATCTTCCAAAAGGTGGTCATTGAAGGCCCATGGAGCCTCCCCTGCAGATATCCCAGCTTGCTCCCATCAGCCAGGAAAGGAGCCCTTTATACTGAGAGAAGCTTCAGAGCCCTGGAAAGCTAGGGATTGATCACAGGCAGATAAAGTTGAGGTTGGGATGGAAGTAGGGGTGAGTGATGAGATCCCCTTTCTGAGGGTGTAATTGCTATTGTCCTAGGGCTCTTTCTAGACATTGTCCACTACAACATATTTGAAATTACAACTTATTGTTCCATAAAATAAAGTTTTAATTACTTAAAGAATTGTTGCAGTAGGGGAAAGCACCAAGTATAAACCTGCAAGCATCATGAGGGTTACGCAGACAAGGGCTTGTTTTCATAGAGAGGAGCAAATGAATTTAGAAAGAAGGTGGGAGGGGAAGGGCAGGATGGAGGGTAGAAAAATAACAGGTTAGAGGCTTTTTTACCCTGAAGTCAACCTGTTCTTAGGAGGGGTACAAAAAGGATTTGCATATTGGCTCAGATCAGTCAATGTTTAGGGACCTGGGGGAAAGGAGAAAAACTTAAGCAAAGTTTGGTCACAAAATATTTTGTTCTGACCACTGAAAAGAAAACTGTTCAGCTAATTTTTTATGAGGCAATAAATGGAAATTTAAAGAATCTGTGTCAGGCTTTGTGATAGGTTAAAAAGGAAGAATAACCTATTTCATAATGGGAAGGATGTTCCTTTGCAGTAAGCTGCTCTTACAGAACACAGGGTGGGTGATTTCTTTAATCACAAGTATTTACCAGGATTACCTGCCCTAACCTTCCCCCACCACTTTCTCTTGCCCTATACATCTCTTCCATTTGGCTTTTTCTGAGTGGTGTACTTTATAGTACACCAAATTGACGAATGTAAGTAATGTGGTTTGCCGAGTTCATCGTCTAGATTTATCAAATTATTAATCTTCAGAGGGGGTCACAGGAGCATCTTATTTATAGGCAGCCGCTCAAAATTAGGCATGGGCCCTGGGGCTTGCCACTGGCATCTGCAGTGAGTGCAGTGTGGCAGGACTGAGCCCTGAACTCATTTCATAGGTCTGTGTGAAATCTGTGTGGTGTCAGAATTGAATTTTGGAGAAACATTTGATTCTGGAAGATTGGCTGGTGTTCATCAGACTGCACACATTTGGTGTTAGAAGTGTCATCGAAAGAAGACATTGCAGGGGCCAGGGCTGGTGGGAGACTTCAGGTTTCTCAGGGCAGGGAGAGTCTGTTTTCCTGCACATAGGCTGTCACACCACATATTGTGCTGTGACTCTACATCTCCTCCTGGGGTCGGAGGAGACTGAGGACACAGGAGGAGTCCTGAGGTCAGATCCCTCTCTGCAACTTGCTGCCACCATGTGATTCCTACCCATTCAAAGAGGGGTGCAGCAGGCTCTGATGTAGCCATGCCCCTCCCAGGCAAGCTTCCTCCTCTGGAATGTAGACCACAGCTCCGTTGCTCTTAGAGTTTCCCACCACGACTCTTCACAAGTTGCGTATAAGAGTCCTGGTTTATCTCCACCTCTAGACCGTAAATCTGCAGCAGAAATCTGGCCCTCCACCAATCCAGGCTTACATCTGGATCACCTGATTGTAATCTCATGCCTGCATGCACATAGGAATGCCAGAGCGTATCCCAGCCTGGGCTGGTAGCTTTAGCACTGACATCCCAACATAAGTGACTGAGGCAAACATACTAATTGATAGAGGTTTATTGGGCCAACATTTAAGGATGTGCTTGGGAAAAACAAAACCACAGACAAATCTGACTTTTTCCAAGGGGGGATTTGGGACCTTCATTATTTAAAGGTGACATGGTACAGAGAAAGTAAAAGGAGGATGGGCGTGGGCAGCCAGGCAAAATTGTTACGATCTTGTGAGGCCCAGAAAATTTACATGTTACCTAAGATAAAATTAATGTTTGAAGAGAAAAAGGGATTGAAGGAAGAATCAATTATGTAGCTGTCCCTGGATAGGTAGAAGAAAGATTGATGTTGTTTCTGTTATGTACTTGGGAAGATAAATTTGTAATCAACATTTTTCGTGTGGAGTTGAACAGACTTTAGTTTTAGGAGCTAGACTGAAAGTGCAGATGGAAAGTTACAACTTATGAGTCCTTACTTACAGAAGGCCAACAAGGAATTTCCTTTAGAATGATCCGTGTGAGCAGTCCATGTATATCCCTGACTCCTTTTACCTCTCCATGATATTCTGGCTGATGCATAATGCTTGTAATAACCATTCATTTGTAAGGAGGTGTTGCATGGCTCAGCCTCCAGGCCTGACCTTGCTTCTGGATAAGGAGCTTGGGGGATGGTCCTGAGATTTTTAGTTTCTTCTACAGCACCAACCAGTCCTTACACCAACTGTACACTGTGTCCCACCATGGGTCCTTGATAGCACTTGTCTGTCTTCTGATTTTTTTTCTTCCCCACAAACCTTCTTTCTTGTGCACATACTGTGACTAAGGCTACTCCTCTGGTGCCTGAATTCAGCACCCTCTGGAATTATAGTCATGAGTTCAAGGCCGTGGCCCTTGACATGGCTGTTGTAAGAGCAAATGCAAATGAAAAATACCAAGTGAATCCTTCAACTTAAAAACATGAGATTATACTCTCTTCTCTTTTCTTAAAGTTTTTAGTTTTGTATGTACTTTTTTCTCTGCCACTTTGACATATATGTAAATTATTTTAAGAGCTAACATGTCTCTTGTAATTTTTTTTAACACACAATTGTCTTTCTTTAAAATCTAGGAACCATTGCTTTCAAATGTAAAAAGTCAAAAAAATCTCCACATATCCCACAGTTTCTTTTAGAGAGTAGGAACCTCCCATTAGCAGGTACCTAGCTCCAAGTTGAAAAGTTGTCTTCTGTCATGAAGATATGAAAGGGTTTTTTTTTCCCCTTTGAATATAGCCAATTAGTAAACACGGATGGCTTTTCCAATTACTGGGTGAATTTAGGGTGAACTACATTTGAAAAATGGTGCTGAGGACTAATTATGTTGTCTTTACGTCTTTGCAATCTCTTACCAGATTGGCTGAGATGTACATGACATTCTGGCTTAATTGTATAATAAAAGTTTTCTTTCTGTTTTACCATTGTGGAGAGTTATTCTGGGCTTGAAAACAATTTTGGTTTTAATTATATTTTCCAAACATTTTTCAGAATTACCAGGCATGGTACAAAAATAAAAAGTGCTCACCAGACTTCACTCGAAAGAGCTCTTTCCTTCTTGGCTTTCCAGTAATAACCCACAATTGTACAACAAAGTGCATGCTGCCTCCAATATCTACATGTAGAATCGTCTCTCTGCTTATTTGCAATCTCCTGTCTAGAGCAGTTTGACCAGATTTCTACAAAACTAATGTTACAAGATAGCAATCATCCCTTCCAGCTGTTTGTCCATGACCCTGGCATTTTCAGACCTGAAATTTATCCAGAGACTGTTGGGCTTGCAAACCCAGCCAGGTAGACACATGTGTGTTTAGTAGGTCTGAGAATCTTAACTCCCTCTCCTCCTCTTTCCCAAATACTCGTGACTATGTAGAGGGCACCAGCTGCTTCCCTGTTCCCCTGAGACCTAAATGTGCAGCTGCAAATTCTGAATTCAGGTCCTCATGATCATCAGGATGTGACAGAGCAGCTTCCATGAGCAGCTTCCAGTTTCCCTTCCTTCTGTAACCCCCAAGAATACAGAGCCAGGTTGATTGCACATACAATCTGCACATAAGGCTGCCCTCCACCTGGGATTCACGAGACGGGGCCAGTCTTGGGACTGAGTTTGTACAGAAAATCTGAGGTGAAACGTTTTCTGCATTGTGAGAAATCAATATAGACTTCATGAAGCCAGCCTTTACTAAATGGGGCCTTTCAAGTTTTCCAGATACTGCCCAGTGAGCTCTTATAGTTGTCTGAAGGGTTCCTGTTGTAAACAGAATCTAGTGGCGAAATCTGTAAGTGTTAACAAGTGCCTCAGCTGTGGGAGGCCAGGGCCACAAAATAGTCAAAGCCATGATCACAAATACAGCTTCCTGTACACTGTTACTGGAGTAGGGTGTTCTCCTTCCTCATAGGTTATGTCACACCTGGATCCAGGATCAGCTGCCCTACCAGGGCATTTCCATTTTCTCTGCTGACCTCCCAGAGTCAGCCTGATTCTCTCCTGCCTGGATCACCATGGGAACATCAGCCCAAGCTCACTGGGGACCCTCTCACCAGCATGTGGGCAGCTTGCAGACATTTGGGGATGTCCTTCCATGCTGGGGTCAGGATGACAGCATGTAATTCTCCTACCATTTCAGAGGAAGAGGAATAAGTCATCCAGGGTTTGTTCCTCCTCGCATAAAAAGAATCTCCCTTGTTGGTGTCCAGATTGGAGTTGCTCCCGTTTCCTGGTACTTCAGTGATAAACAAGGAGGAGGTCTTGAGGCACAAACTGATAGATCAATCAATTCTTTCCATTTCATATGAGCATTAGAGAAACAAGTAAAGCAGGCATGGTTCCTCCTGTCCAGTCTAGAGCAAATGGTTAAATGGTTGAATTCAGCATCATGTAGTCAAGACAAGGAAGGTGTTTGGACTTTTGCCTTATTTGGGCCACTTTCCGTATGTTGTGTGTTCTGATGTCATCCCATGAAGGCCATTTATGAACACAAGAGTTGTTTCTATTTGTCTTTATTGCTTTTACCTTGTTAAGAATAAATATTTAGCTTCTAATATAATTCTAGAAAACCTTAAGTGTTTTGGTTAAACTGCTTATTATTGTATGTTATGAAATGTACAAAGAAGGCTAGGGGTGGTGAGTCACACCTGTAATCCCAGAATCATATGACTTAGTGTGGCCTGGAATAACAAATGGTTTATATGCACAGTAAAGCCTGAGAGGCAATGCTTTGCTAAGTGTTTTGCAGCCCCAGTTCCAATTAGGATCCCATGGCAAGTTTAAAGAAACATCATCACCTGTGCCCTCCCTACACATTCTCTTTGTTTGGGTCAGAGCATCTGTGTGGTTTTAATTAAGTGCCCCACACATGATGCTAAAGTGAGTCTAGGGTCAAGCACAAGGGCCCCCAGATATATTTATGAAAGTTGAGTTCAGCCTTTGTTCCAAGAGGACCTCACAGAGTCTTCTCTGCATGGGTTTGTGGGGTGCAGGGCAGCATAGCCCAGCCCATGTGTCCATTGCTGTAGTGGATATTGCTGCTGTGGTAGAGGAGGGCACCTGTGGGAAGGAAGGGAGAGAAATCACTCATTGGTGTTCATGTAGAAGCTCCATGTTCATGACTCTGTGATGAACACAGGGAAGGGTGGATTTGTTTTGCACTTCAAGGTCCCTCTGCCTGTGGGCGTAGAGGTAGCACATGAAGGGGCTGTGCTGATGCCTTGAGGGCACATTATCAAAATGTAGATGTGATTCATCCAGATACTCTCACCTGAGAAAAAATTCCAGAGAAGGAAGAGGAAGAAATGGCTGGTTCTTATGTACATAAGTCCCAGGTCCAGAACCATGTTCACTTTTCATCCTGAAATGTCATGTGTTTAGAATGAAAACCTTTATTTCTCTTGTGATGTTCTTGCCTAATGAGTTTGTTTCAACTATTCTTTTGTCCTTCTTTCTTATCATGGTCAAGGTGCCCTGAAAAATCTTCCCTGTATAGCAGAGCTTTGTATTCATTCTTTCCATCCAGGCCTCTTATATGGCACGAATACTTCTCAATAAGTTTATGAGCTGAAATATTGACAATGTTTTGTTTGTGGTTGTCAAGCATGGGATCATGTGGATGCCTAAGATTCTTATTTGGGATAGGGTCATGTCCTTGGGTATCAGTGAAGAAGGGGAACATAAAAATGTTTAGGTTCCATGTGGATGCTCCCTCAGCTCAATGAATAACAGGATGAAGTAAATGCACTCTTAAAGGGATGCCATTAATTGCCTAGAATAACTCAGATTTTTAAAAGAGAATAATTAGAGGAGACTTGCTTTCTAGAATGCTAACAAAAGACTTTACATACACTATTAGAGATTATAAAACATGGGAGAAATGTGTAGCTTGAGGTTTGCATGAAATTGATGTTTCTTCATGATTAGATTCAAATTATGATTTACTTTTTTTGGCCACTATGATTACAGCAATGATGTTGTGTCCACCTATCAGGTGAATCAGCACCTGATACCAATTTGGTCTATTATAGTTGTTAATTTTATACACTTAGTTAAGGTGCTCTTTAACAGATTTTTCCACTATAGAGTTAATTATTTTTCTCCATTAATACATACCTTGGAGAGATGTGTGTAAACCATCACATTGAATCTGGAAGTTCCCCTTTGTTCTTAGATTCTCTTTCATATAGCTTGCTTTGGAAAAGGAAGGCTCTCATCTTTATTTACTGGCTGACAAACTGGGATAAACCCAGGCTCTACCCCTTGGTAGGTGTTTGTCAAAATAATCTCATGGGCCAGAAGCATTGGCATCACTCACGAACTTGCTAGAGATTCAGGCTTCACCCCATGTGTTCTGAATCAACATCTGCATTTTAACCAGATCTTCAGTTCATTGTCGTACACGTTAAAATTTGAGAGGTACCTTCTAACCCACCATGACTTTTCCATCAGGGAACTATCTATTCCCAACTTAATCATGTATGATGTAAATAAAGCACTCAAAAATGTCCATGGCTCTTTGGGTGGCCTTACTTTTATATTGCATTATCTAAAAAATATAGTATCTGCACTGTTTTTGTGGATGTTATACTGTCCTCTTTCCACAGATTTAGAGAATACATTAGGAAATACTTTTTTGTTAAAATTATCTTATTAGATAATTCCAGTGACTCGTAAAAGTCAGAAACAGTTGTCTTTACTCTCTCATTTCACCATGAGTGAAATTATGTCTCCCCATGGCTTCTTGGTAAGTATGTGTTTTTTTTTCCAGGGACTGTTTACATTCATGGATGTGGCCATAGAATTCTCTCTGGAGGAGTGGGAATGCCTGGCCCCTGCTCAGCAGAATTTGTATAGGGATGTGATGTTAGAGAACTACACAAACCTGGTCTCCCTAGGTGAGGATAACTTCAATATACCATTCCTGTTTCACACTAATAATTTCATATTTTTTGTAACATATTTTCTGGGAGTTTCTGCTTTACCTGAATGAGTTTCTGATCCTTGTTTCCAAGAAAAAGTTGGGGATTTTTTATATAGAAAAGAAAATATTCAAAGTGTTTTATCTTGACATTAATCTTACATTTTTTTGAGCTGAGAATCTGTATCTTTCACTCTAAATTAGTAGTAATTCCAGAAATGTAATGGCATAAAATATTGTTGCCCATAGCTTGAAATGCAATTTCTACCAGCAATTTATGATTCAGCAGTACTGGGTAGTGGATCTAAGAACCCACAAATTTTAAATGCTTTCTAAGTATTCTAAAGTTTCTGTCAGGAAAGAGTATTTGGGGATTATTTTTGTAGAATTTTTTATATGTTCTCTTTTCTCTACTGAGCACAGTGCTACATTGGTAATTGGAGAATCCCAGTAAGAGTCATGTGAATTTTTTCTAATAAAATAGGTCTTGCTGTCTCTAAACCAGACCTGATCACCTGTCTGGAGCAAAGAAATGAACCTTGGAAGGTGAAGGAATACATTACAGTAGCCAAATACCCAGGTAGGTGGGAGTGAATGAAGCAGATGACACAGGTGAGAGAGGCCCAACATTTAAGAAGGAAGCCGGATCTTAAAATGGGGTTTGGGAGGCTCTGCTGCAATGAAAATGATTTCTAAGAAGCCTGGCTTATTTCTCTTGGTCTCACATAAGGGCATGTC
Source organism: Propithecus coquereli (assembly GCF_000956105.1). Lineage (NCBI taxonomy): Eukaryota > Metazoa > Chordata > Mammalia > Primates > Indriidae > Propithecus > Propithecus coquereli. The sequence goes on from NW_012134814.1 coordinate 20,761, forward strand.
TTTTCTTTGTTTTTAAATTCTCTAAGCACTAATTCCCCCTCAGTGATCTTCCTTGAAGGTTACAGTGAGAACCAAAGTTCTATTCATGGCTTACAAGGGACAGCAGGATCTGAGTCCTCTTCTGTTGCCTTTCAGGGCATGGTAATATCTGTGTATTTTTGAGGAACTCTCTGTGAAACAATTTTTTCATTTTCCTTTTGCATCATATCTGAAATGTGTGAGTGAAATTGTGATATTAGTATTTGGTTCAGGTATCCCAGGGACAACACAAACAGATGTGCTATGTATTCTGATTTATGGTTTCCTGCCCTATGGAGGTTTTAAATGTGATTTTACAGGAAATTCATACTCAGTAATTTATCAGAACTCTCTAAAGATAAGGAATCTGATGTTATTTTAGTTCAAAATTCTGTTTTTGTATGAACTATGATAAATCATTTAAACTCTATATGTCCAAATTCCTCAACTTTAATATAGTTGAAGGTATCTTTCTTCTACATTTCTTAAATATAGTGTGTCTTTGGGAAGCTTAGAACATTGGGGAGCATGTATTAAACTCCCACTTGTTACTTTATTTTTTAATAACTGCCATTTTATAGTTTTATTTGAAGTTTACCAGAACTGTCTCATTCATATACATACACACATACATACATACACGTGTGTGTATGTGTAACATTTTTTTACAAATAAAGTTATATATAATTATTGTGTACAATATAATTATTTGACATTTGTATACAGTGTGAAATGATTGATAAAATCAAGTTCATCAATACACCTATCACCTCATAATCACCTTTTTTTTTTTTTAGTATAGAGAACACTTAAGGTCTACTGTCTTATCAAATTTTAGGATACAAAACATTATTATTAACTATAGTCATGGTGCTATACATTAAGTCTCCAAAATGTATTCATCGTATAACTAAAAGTTTACACCCTCTGAACATCTATTTTCCCCACCACGGGCCCTGGAAACCACATTTGTATTCTCTACTTCAAACTTTTTAGCTTCCCTATATAAGTGAGGGTATGTAGTATTTGTCCTTCTGTGCCTGGCTTATTTCAGTTAGCATAATGTCCTCCAGGACCATCTATGTTGATGAAATGGCTGAATAATATTTTTTGTGGCTAAATAATATTCTACTGTGTCTATATACCATATTTTCTTTATCCATTTAGAATTTTACAAACAGCTTGTTTTCATATCTTGTCAATTGTGAATAATATTACAAAGAACATAGGGTTACAGATATTTCTCAAAGATACTGAATTATTTTTTTTTTTAGAGTCTCACTCTGTTGCCCGTACTAGAGTGCTGTGGCATCAGCCTAGCTCACAGCAACATCAAAGTCCTGCCTCAGGTAATACTCCTGCCTCAGCCTCCTGAGTAGCTGGGACTATAGGCACATACGACCACGTCTGGCTAATTTTTTCTACTTTTAGTTACCTAGCTAATTTTTTCTATTTTTAGTAGAGATGGGGTCTTCCTCTTGCTCAGGTTGTTCTCAAACTCCTGATCTCAAGTGACCCTTCTGCCTTGGCCTCCCAGAGTGCTAGGATTACAGGCATGAGCCACCACACCCAGTCAAAGATACTGATTTTATTTCCTTTGGTTATATACACAGAAGTGGGATTGCTGGATTATATGGCAATTCTAGTTTTTCATTTTTAATAGAACCTCCCTACAGGTTTTCATAATGATTCCACCAATTTACAACTCATCAACAGGGTATACAGGATTTCTTTTTCTTCACATGCTTGTCAAAACTTGTTATCTACTCTTTCTGATATTAGCCATGTTAACATGTATAAAGTGGTATTTTAACATGATTTTGATTTTTAAGCGCCTAATGATTAGTCATGTTCAACATGTTTCTGTATATCTATGGCCATTTATATGTCTTTGTTGGGAAAAGATCTTTTCACTCTTTGTCCTATTTTTCAGTTGGGTTATTATCATCATTACCGTTTTTGTCTCTTATCACACATAATGGTTTGCAAACATTTCCTCCCATCCTTTATGTTTTCTTATTTCATTGTCTTCTTTGCTGTACAAAAGTTTTTTTAGTTTAGTGCAGTTGAATTTATTTATGTTTACTTTTGTTGTCATATGTTTGGTGTTGTATCCAAAAAATTCATTGCCAAGGTCATTATCAAGGAGATTTTCCATATGTTTTCTTTTATGATTGTGAAGGATTCATGCTTTATATAAGTCTATATTTTGAATTAATTTTGGGGCATGGTATACAAGAAATGGTCTAATTTTATTTTTTTTCTTGTGGGTATTTAGGTTTTCTAGCACCAGGTATTGAAGTATTGGTGAGACTATAGTTTCTGCACTGTGTGTTCTTGGCGCCCCTGTCAAAGATGAGTTGACTTTGCACTCATGGATTTTTCCTGGGCTCTCTGTTTCGTTCCATTGGTTTTTCTGTCATTTTTTATGAATGTACGGGTCTGTTTTTATTGCTATAGTTGTGAAATATAGTTTGAAATCAAAAAGTATGAGGCCTCCAGCTTTGTTGTTCTTCTTCTATTATGTTGGCTGCTGACAGTCTATTGTAGTTGCATAAAAATTTTAGGATTTTGTTGTTTATTACTGTGAAAAAATGCCATTGAAATTTTGGTAGTGAGTCCATTGAATCTTTAGATGACATTGGATAATATGACACTTTAACAGTATTTATTCTGCTAATATATAAACCTGTGAAATCTTTACATTTATTTGTATCTTCAGTTTCTTTCATCACCAACTTATATTTTACAGTGTAAATCTCTTTCACCTTTTCAGTAAAACTGATTGCTAAAATGTTTATTATTTTGATGCTACTATAAATGAGATTATTTTCTTTTTTATTGGATAGTTGCTAGTGTATGAGAACACAAGTGACTTTTGTACGTTAATTTAATATTGTCATTTACTTGGTGCATTTTTTAAACAGGTTTTTTTTGTGTTCTTTAGGGTTGTCTATATATAAGATCATGTCATCTATAAATAGTGACTTTTTTTCTTTTCTATATGGTGGCTTTAAAAAAATTTTTTTCCCAATATTTTTGCCTAAGACTTCCAATGTTATGATAAAATAGAAGGATTGAAAGTGGGTACAATATAGCCTTGCATTTGTGTCTGTGCGTTTGAAGGAGCAAATGTGTCATCCAATTTTCATAAACCAATTTCAGCAGGTAAAGATCTTTCCTTTTTGGGTTCACAGCTTGATGGATTATCCTCTGGACTTGCAAAGAATAGGGGTTCTAGCTGCCTTACAAGGCTGCCTCTAGGTCAGCTTTGATGCTTCCCTTTAGTGGGTCTGTTACTAGGGGCTTGGGCAGTTGTCAATTCTGTCTTGTTCTTGGGCAGACTGGGTTGCCCTCGGGACTTTGATCTGTAGGGCAGGAAGTTGCAGTTGGGTCTGCATGTGGTGGGCAGGATGTCAAGTATATGTATGAGTGTGGCTCCCACTGAATGTGTGAGAGGTTTTCCCCGGGGCAGTGTGTTGGTCCCTAGATGTGCAGGACTGGCCATGGATTGTGGCTGAGAGACTGGAACTGAGTTAGAGACCACAGTGAGTTCCAAGGTCTGTAGGCCTGCCTCCATGGACACAAATGGACATTTCCCTGCAGGCTTCTGGATAGGGAGGATGATCCCTAGACCATGGCTGGGAGAAGCTAAAGATGCTTATAGAGTCACTTCAGAATTCTCAGTGGTACCAAGTGGAGTGAGCCATTTCTTGGTCTGTATCCAAGAGCAGAAGTTGTCAAGTTTACCACCTGAATGAGGGCCTGCCTTCTCAAAATGACCCTCTTTGGTCTTGGGCTTTACTATTGTTTCACAACCTCCTTCCTGGATCTCAAAGCTTTTATAAAAGCACTTAGATTTTGAGATGGGGGTCTCATAATATCACCCAGTCTGGTCTGAAACTGCTAGACTGAAGTGATCCTATTACCTCAGCCTCTGAGTAGCTGGAATGACATGTTTCAGCTATCATGCCTGGCTTTTGTAAAGTCACTTTTGTCCAAGGATGGCTGCCAAATTTTCGTTGCTGTGGGGAGATAGAAAAGTAGGAGACTTCCTATTCCACCATGTTGTTAATTGCACTTTCTCTATACAGTCTTTCTATTTTGTTCTATATCAAATTTTATGTCTAAACATTTCTTGTTTTACAATTACATATTACTGCATTTCTTTTTTGAGGTATGTCCCCTGACATCAGTTTATTATGTTTTGCTTTACCCCTATACATTATAACTTTGGTTGAAATTGCAACTTCCTATAGATACTTTGTCAATGTGTGGTTTAATTAAAATACAAATCAGCCATATGTCAATAACAAATTATATACATTTTTTGCCTATACATTTATATATTTGGGAACACTGATTTTATAATGTGTGTGTGTGTGTAATATTTTAATACACAAAATATATCTCAAAATCTAAGTGCCTTTATAAGAGCTTTGGGATCTAGGATCCCAAATATAAAAATATTTTATATATATAAATCATAGGTTTCCAGTGAATGAACCCTTGTATTACTATTTAATGTCCTTCTTTGTCTCTTGTGACAGTTTGGTTAAAGTAGTATGTTTTATGAAATAGGACAGCTTGTGACTCAAAACATATTTTGTCTAATATAATTGTGACCTCTCCTGCTTTCATTTGCTTAACCATTGCATGGAATGTCTTTTTCCATCCTGCCAGTTTCAGTCTATCTTTTTCATTAGATCTAAAGTGAGTCTCTTATAAAGAGACTATAGTTGGATCTTGCTTTTTTAATTTCCTTAAACCACTTTACTAA
>NW_012134814.1:28687-29997 GCF_000956105.1 Propithecus coquereli
AGGTCCCCAAAGGTAAAGATATGGGCCCCAGTCTCGGTAAAAATGCCAGTTTGAAGAACACTGCAGCTGAAGAAAGGTGGCTGCCCTCCCAGCTGCAGTGGGTGGGAGAGGGAGGAAAGGGGAGCCAGGAATAAAGCCAGGACCCTGGCTCCTCCAGTCACCCTCCTTGGAAGGAAGCCTGCGTGAAATGTCCAAGCCCCAGAACCACTCCAGTTCTCCACACGATTCAGTGGTTGCGGCAGTGCCCATGCTCATAAATGTGGAAAAGCTTGCATACAACTCAGTAGCCCGACTCATTACCAAAAATTGTGGAAAGGAGAAACAGAATCTCCCTTATTTCTTCACTGGGCTCTGAGCCTCTTTGGGTTTGATTCTCACCAATTTCTTCTCCTGTTTTTCTTTTTCCTTTTTCCTGGTCTGCTTCACAATTTCCCCCTGTAAAGTACCCAGCAGGCTCCGGCACCTCCTCCAAAGCACATATGAGCTGTGCCCATTCCTCCCTTTTCTTTATCTAAAACCCTTTCTTCCTCTGGGGTGCTCCAGCAAGTGATGTCTCTTAGTTGGCCATCTTGCCCTCTCCCCCCTTCCATTACTTATTTTTATATAATTTCGTGTTGTTTTCTAGCATCATTTTATTTATACTGAAAGGGGCTTCCTTCGGCACCTCTTGTGGGGCAGATCTAGTGCTGACAGACATTTTCAGCATCTGATTATGTTGATAAATCTTTATTTTTTCTTCCTTTAGGAGGATAGTTTTGCTAGATACAGTATTTCTGCTGTGCAGTTTTTGTTCTTTAGGCACTGTGAGTGTAAAACCCAACTTTCTCTGCAGGACAAAGTTTCTGTTGATGAATCCACTGGTTATCTCATAGAAGCATGTTTATAGATGACACACATCACTCTTCTCTTGCAGCTTTTAAGATTCTCTTTTCTGTGACTTTCAAAGCTTTGCTTGTAATCTGTCTTGTTATGGGTCTTTTTGTTTATCCTAGTTAAAGTGTGTTGAGCTTCCTGATTTCTTAGTTCTTTTTTCTTACATTTTAGAACTGCTCAGTCATTTCTATTTGTGTTCTTCAGCTCCACAGTTTTTCTTTTGTACTTTTTGTTGCTGTTCTAATTTTCCTCTATTAATTTAGTTGTCTGTGTTTTCATTTCATTCATTGTGCACCATACAGATGGTGCTTTTTAATTTTTTCAGGGAATTTATATATCTTTATTTCTTTATAGTTAATTTCTGATTATTTGTTTTGTTTCTTTTATTGTGCTAGGATATCCTGATACTTTATGTTATAATCTTTTGTTGATATTTG
>NW_012134814.1:30047-30523 GCF_000956105.1 Propithecus coquereli
CACATCACTCTTCTCTTGCAGCTTTTAAGATTCTCTTTTCTGTGACTTTCAAAGCTTTGCTTATAATCTGTCTTGTTATGGGTCTCTTTGTTTATCCTAGTTAAAGTATGTTGAGCTTCCTGATTTCTTAGTTCTTTTTCCTTACATTTTAGAATTGCTCAGTCATTTCTATTTCTATTGTGTTCTTCAGCTCCACAGTTTGTTTTCTTTTGTATTTTTTGCTGCTGTTCTAATTTTCCTCTATTAATTTAGTTGTCTGTGTTTTCATTTCACTCATTGTGCACCATTCAGATGGTCCTTTTTAATTTTTTCAGGGAATTTATATATCTTTATTTCTTTATGGTTAATTTCTGATTATTTGTTTTGTTTCTTTTATTGTGCTAGGATATGCTGATACTTTGTTTATGTTATAATCTTTTGTTGATATTTGGAGATTAAATAAAAAGTCATTTGTCACAATCTTTATAAAATGGCTC
>NW_012134814.1:31975-32564 GCF_000956105.1 Propithecus coquereli
ACAGATGTTTCTGATCGTTTTTGTGCTTTTATCTTATAAACTTTAAAGCATGATTAAAAGTGTTTTCTGCACCATTTTATTCTAATACTGCAGAAGTTTATTTAGATGTACTTGCATCTCTTTCCCAGAGAGGGTTTCTTTTATTTCAGAATATTAAGGGCATACAAATAGTTGTGGTTATTACACGGATCACTTTTGTAATGCTTGAGTCATGACTACAGGTGTGCCCATCCCCCAGATATTGTTCATTGTACCCATTAGTCAGGTTTTTGTTTCTCTCCTTCACCCTGCCCCCTGATTGATTTCCACCAAGTTTTACATCCCTCTGTGCACGTGTGTGCTCGTTAGTTACTTCCAATTTAATAATGAGTACATGTGGTGTTTTTCCAATCTTGAGATACTTCGCTTAGGATAATGGTCCCAAGTTACATCTAAATTACTGCAAAAGGCATTAATTGATCTTTTTTATGGCTGAGTAGTACTCCATGGTATAAATATACCTCATTTTATTAATCCAATCATAAATTGATGGGCACTTGGGTTGATTCCACATCTTTGCTATTGTGAATTGTGCTGAAATAAACATTTG
>NW_012134814.1:36719-38819 GCF_000956105.1 Propithecus coquereli
AGTTCGGTTTGATTTTTCTTTAATATTTCAATTTCTTTAGTGAATTTTTCTTCCAATTCCTGGATTTTTTTTGTGGTTTCCTTGTGATGGTTATCCATTTTTCCTTGGATATCATTGAGCTTACTTATAATCTATGTTTGGAATTCTTCTGTCATTTTAGTGTTCTGGACCTGGTTAGTGTTCATTCCTAGAGAGCAGGTGTTCCTCTTGGGGTGTGTGCTTTCCATTTGATTTCTCATACTTCCAGAAATCTTTCACTGGGTCCTTCCCATCTGGATCCGCTGTTACTTTTGTTTTGTTCTGCCTCTAGAGGGAGCTGCTAGTATGTTGTCCATGGCTCTCTTGATGGGAGGGGTTACTTGGGGAGCTTGTTTTGGTCCCTTGCTGGGCTTTCTCTGTTGGTAACTGACCGGAGGTGGAAATGCAATGGTACCGGATGACCTGAACCAATCTGGTGAGGAAAGTCACTGGGCTGTCAGCTATTGGTCAGTGCCAAATCCCCAGGGACTGGTGCTTGTCGCAGAGGGGGAGTGGCTCTCTATGTCTCTCTGCTGCAAGCTCGGAGGCTGCGCAGAAGGCACTGGCCAGGGGGACAGGGCGCTCCACCAGACTGCCCAACTCCCCAGCGCTTCCAGCCTCCGCAGGCGTCCTCCCCCAACAGGCAAGGAGGCACTCAGAATTCAGAGGAGGCACTCAGCATTCACTGCTCAAAGAAACAGGCCCAGTCAAGTGACCCCGGGTCCCAGAAGGGCAGAGCTAGCTGCGAGAGTTCCCAGGCTAGGGGAAGGGAGCCATTCCGCACCCGCGACCTGCCGTGGGCCCCGAGCTGGTGCTCGCCGGCCCCCAGTGCGCTGGCTCCACAGGGAGCCGCTCAGGGGCTGGGAGGTACCTGATCAGGGAGTCAATCGAGTCACCAGGGTGCTCTGCCGTCTCCTTTGTGTCTCCCTCCCCCAATCTCGCGCCAGTCCCGCAGTAGCTCTCGCCTCTACTGGCCCACCCTGGGGAGTCCCAGTCGCCAGTGGCAGTTTCCAGGTTAGAGTCCTCTACTTAGTGATCACCTCCTCGTTCCGGACCTGCTGGGTGCCAGAGACCAGCTTCCTGACTCCTAACTGTCTCCGGAGGTAGCCCAGCCCAGCTCCTCCCCTGTCCGGTGCAGTCCTGACACGGAACTCCGGGAAGTTCAAGATGCTTCCTGCTCCTGTCTCATCTCCGCTGAGACCCACGTTTCCAGACCCAGTTCTACATCCACTTCACACAAGCCCCTGCCTCTCGGTGGGCTTGTAAGTCAGTGGGGAAGCTAGACTGTCTCCTCAGGGACTTGTCCCGGTGCACTTACTGGCCAGGCTGGCGCCACTGTCTCGCGCTCCACTCTCTATTGTCTGTCAGCGTTTTCCAGGTTTTATATTCCTATCTCCCGTTCGCTTTGTTCTTTTTCCTGATTTGCATGTCCCCCGGTGAATCTCCACCGATTCACCACACTGTTTTCGCAGGAGAGTGATCTGATCGTGTGTAGCAGACCGAGATCTACCTCTCCCTCTCTGGAAGCAGGGATTCGGGAGGCTACCCTAACTCCGCCATTTTTCTCCTGTCACTATTGCCATTTTATTAACTATTTTCTTCGATTCTTGTAGGTATTTTGTCCCTCTTTTCCTCATTTTCTGTTCTTTGTATCTCATTGATTTTTGTAGTGACATGCTTTGATCCTTTCTTTTCTTTTTTTTTTTTTTTTTGAGACAGAGTCTCACTCTGTTGTCCGGGCTAGAGTGACATGGCATCAACCTAGCTCACAGCAACCTCAAACTCCTGGGCTCAAGCGATCCTTCTGCCTCAGCCTCCCGAGTAGCTGGGACTACAGGCACACGCCACCATGCCTGGCTAATTTTTTCTATATATTTTTAGCTGCCCAATTAATTTCTTTGTATTTTTGGTAGAGACGGGGTCTCGCTCTTGCTCAGGCTGGTCTCGAACTCCTGAGCGCAAACTATCCGCCCGCCTCGGCCTCCCAGAGTGCTAGGATTACAGGCGTAAGCCACCGCGCCCGGCCGATCCTTTCTTTTTAAAAAATGTATATGTATAGGTATTTTATTGTGGTTACCATGG
>NW_012134814.1:39598-41716 GCF_000956105.1 Propithecus coquereli
TATAAATATACCTCATTTTATTAATCCAATCATAAATTGATGGGCACTTGGGTTGATTCCACATCTTTGCTATTGTGAATTGTGCTGAAATAAACATTTGAGGGCAGGTGTCTTTTTGATGGAAAGACTTCTTTTCCTTTGGATCAATACCAAGTAGGGGGATTGCTTGATCAAATGGTGAGTCTACTTTTAGTTCTTTGAGAAACCTCCATACTGTTTTCCATGGAGGTTGTACTAATTTCCAGTCCCACCAACAGTGAGTAAGAATTTCTTTATCTCTGCATCCATGCCATCATTCTCTGCTCTCGTTTGCAATGTCACTGTATGGATTCTGAGCAGCTCCCCAATCAGCCCAGAGGTCTGCCCTGGATGGGGAGACCCCTCACAGTTCAAGCTGCCTGCAACTTTTATTCCTCTCCTGAGAAGCAGTGCTACTTCAATTCTACTGTCTTCTCCTCTTCCCAGTAGTGTAAATTGTACTGGGACCCCTGGCTTAAGCTCTAAGTTGGGTGGTGCTTGTAAGAATCAGCTACACCTTTTTTGATTGAGTCAGTACATGCTGTAAAGGGCTATACAGTCATTCTCCCTGTCAGTGGTTGATGCTTGCAGGAAAGAGCTAACTTCAGAGGGGTTCTTCAGTGCCTGTAATAGGCTTCAGCCCCTTAGAAGAAGCATTTGACTATCCCAGACAGCGGGAGGGTCCTGCAGCCCCCAGGGGATTGCTTACTCTCCACCACAGCAGAGGTGAGTAGGGGAGTGAGGCTGGGTGAGGTTAGGTTGGGCAAGCTTGGAAGGCTCTGCAAAGTCTTGCCAGGGCTCAAAGTCCTATCCCAGAGCCCTTGGAAAAGCCACTGGAAGAGGGGCCAAAGAGATCTATCAAAGCTAAAGAGACTGCTCATGGGGGAGGGGCTCTCTGTAATTCACTAACTGGCTCTTGGAGTGAGCTCCGCCCCTGTCTCACTATCCCTGCCCTGAGAGGGTCCCTCCAGTATCTGCTTGCAAACGGGCACATAAACATGCTGCACTCAGCCACAGCGGCACCACAGGCTGGGAACTTTATGCCAGGGGATCCACTCTAGTCTGACAGCATGACTCTCCTGTGGGGCTATCGGCATTTCACCAGATTTCTGTGGCTCAAACCCCCACTGTACTCTCACATCACTTCTTCCATGTGGGCTCCCTTGCCTGTCAAGTTAATCTCTCAAATCTCTCCATTGTGCACCTTAGGAATTCACTCAAGTCATGGGGAAACAGGATCCAGCCTGTGTGTCTTCTTCACTGGCATGTGTCTGCACAGAGTACCAGCAGGCAGGGAACTCCCAGACTGGGCACCCCTGGGTCCACCACAGGTCCCCAAAGGTAAAGATATGGGCCCCACTCTCAGCAAAAATGCCAGTTTGAAGAACACTGCAGCTGAAGAAAGGTGGCTGCCCTCCCAGCTGCAGTGGGTGGGGGAGGGAGGAAAGGAGAGCCAGGAATAGAGCCAGGACCCTGGCTCCTCCAGTCACCCTCCTTGGAAGGAAGCCTGCGTGAAATGTCCAAGCCCCGGAACCACTCCAGTTCTCCACACAATTCAGTGGTTGCGGCAGTGCCCATGCTCATAAATGTGGAAAAGCTTACATACAACTCAGTAGCCCACTGATGACCAAAGATTGTGGAAAGGAGAAACAGAATCTCCCTTATTTCTTCACTGGGCTCTGAGCCTCTTCGGGTTTGATTCTCACCAATTTCTTCTCCTGTTTTTCTTTTTCCTTTTTCCTGCTCTGTTTCACAATTTCCCCCTGTAAAGTACCCAGCAGGCTCCAGCACCTCCTCCAAACTACATATGAGCTGTGCCCATTCCTCCCTTTTCTTTATCTAAAACCCTTTCTTCCTCTGGGGTGCTCCAGCAAGTGATGTCTCTAGTTGACCATCTTGCCCTCTCCCCCCTTCAGTTACTTATTTTTATATAATTTTGTGTTGTTTTCTAACATCATTTTATTTCCACTGAAAGGGGCTTCCTTCAGCACTTCTTGTGGGGCAGATCTAGTGCTGACAGACTTTTTCAGCATCTGGTTATGTTGATAAATCTTTATTTTTTCTTATTTTAGGAGGATAGTTTTACTAGATACAGTATTT
>NW_012134814.1:48331-49519 GCF_000956105.1 Propithecus coquereli
TGTAATGAGATTATATAGGAGTATAATCAAAGGCCATACATTGCTGAATAATGAATGCCTATTTACAAATTTTCATTGTACATTTTTCTTTGAATGTGCAAACTCCCTGGCCTGAAAACTCCATCTAGACTCTATAGATAAACATTAAGTGTGGAATTGATGGAGGAATTAATTGTGTTTTTGTGTGTACCTATTTTCAGAAGAAAAGAAAAATATTGGAATAAAACAGGCAATTTAAAAAAATGTTGATCATTTCTACCAAACTAGAAACCTCATAGATTCTGAAAGTAAATATATTTTCTCTGCTTTGAATTGATTACTCTAAAATCTTATGGCTCGTGGTTCTGAATCTCCCCATGTAAATCCTCTGTTTTCAAATGCCTGTTGTTCATGCTACATCAAATAAATTCTTGCTCTAAAAGTTAAGAAATATTCTTCATATGACTCAGGGATTATACAAATAATTTTTATGAAATTTAATGATGTTCCCAAAATAATTTGAAGATGCAATTTCATAGTGAGCATCCTAAGTTAAATTGTATTAATTAGAACATTTTATTTTTTTCTTTTCAATTGGCAAACTCTGTTTAAGCCAATTTCTCTTTACTTGCTGTTTTTTTCACTTTTTGTAATTGACATAATTGAGTTGATAGACTATTGGGCCAATCTGGATAAACACTGAAGAGGCTTCATAAGTCATAAGGTTGTTTTGACATTTACTGGAATGAAAAAAACAAGACGACACTAGGTGTATAATAGATGTTATATAATTAGCAGTGAGTGTTTGTGTTGAGGTGATTTTGTGGCTCCAGGTAAGAGATTGAAAACAACCAGGTGAAGAAATGACATTGATTCTGCATGTGCAGAGAGATCACTTGTTTAGAGGCTGCAAAATTTACTGTGTCTGAATTTAGAGACAGGAATTCTGCTTCTTTCATTTCCTCATTGTCTCCAGTGTCTTGCTGTCTGTTTATGTTCACCCCCAGCTACCCGTGCACCGCAGTCCTTCCTCTTTGCCGATTCTATGGCTACAGCTTTCTCACTGTTCTCCCCACCCCCTGTCATTTCACACAGTACCTTATAAGTTCTTATGAGACCCTCGGATTTTTTTCATGTGGTCAATTTTTTTTTATGTGGAGAGTTTGAGACAATTTATAGGTTATAAATGCAACATTCTGATCACTTAAG
>NW_012134814.1:52591-53271 GCF_000956105.1 Propithecus coquereli
AATTACTCATATCTTGGTGTACATAAAAGAATTCACACTGGAGAGAAACCCTACAAATGTGAAGAGTGTGGCAGAGCTTTTAACCGATGTTCAGTGCTTACCAGACATAAGAGAATTCATACTGGAGAGAAACCCTACAAATGTGAAGAATGTGGCAAAGCTTTTAAGTATTACTCATCTCTTGGTGTACATAAAAGAATTCATAGTGGAGAGAAACCCTACAAATGTGAAGAGTGTGGCAAAGCTTTCAGCCAGTCCTCAAAACTTACCAGACATAAGAGAATTCATACTGGAGAGAAACCCTACAAATGTGAAGAATGTGGCAAAGCTTTTAGGTATTACTCATCTCTTGGTGTACATAAAATAATTCATAGTGGAGAGAAATCCTACAAATGTGAAGAATGCGGCAAAGCTTTTAAGTGGTGTTCAGTGTTTACCAAACATAAGAGAATTCACAGTGGAGAGAAATCCTACAAATGTGAAGAATATGGCAAAGCTTTTAAGTGGTGTTCAATGCTTACCAAACAAGAGAATTCATAGTGGAGAGAAACTCTGTATATGTGAAGAATGTGGGAAAGCTTTTAGGTATTACTCAGACCTTGGTATACATAAAAGAAATCATACTGGAGAGAAACCCTACAAATGTGAAGAATGTGGCAAAGCTTTTAAGTGGTGTTCAA
>NW_012134814.1:55854-56728 GCF_000956105.1 Propithecus coquereli
CTTGCTGTTTTTTCACTTTTTTGTAATTGACATAATTGAGTTGATAGACTATTGGGCCAATCTGGATAAACACTGAAGAGGCTTCATAAGTCATCAGGTTGTTTTGACATTTACTGGAATGAAAAAACAAGACGACACTAGGTGTATAATAGATGTTATATAATTAGCACTGAGTGTTTGTGTTGAGGTGATTTTGTGGCTCCAGGTAAGAGATTGAAAACAGGCAGGTGAAGAAATGACATTGATTCTGCATGTGCAGAGAGATCACTTGTTTAGAGGCTGCAAAATTTACTGTGTCTGAATTTAGAGACAGGAATTCTGATTCTTTCATTTCCTCATTGTCCCCAGTGTCTTGCTGTCTGTTTATGTTCACCCTCAGCTACACGTGCACCGCAGTCCTTCCTCTTTGCCGATTCTATGGCTACAGCTTTCTCACTGTTCTCCCCACCGCATGTCATTTCACACAGTACCTTATAAGTTCTTATGAGACCCTCGGATTTTTTTCATGTGGTCAATTTTTTTTTATGTGGAGAGTTTGAGACAATTTATAGGTTATAAATGCAACATTCTGATCACTTAAGCGAGGTAAGGATGATTCAGTGTCCATGTACAAGAGGGTTAAGTCAAGCAGTTAGCATTGTTTCTCTTTGTTTGTAAAAGGAAGACGTTATTAGATCCTAACACAAAATGTAAATATAAAATGACTTAGTGTAGGTAAAGCATTAATAACAGTGAACCATATATTGTGGATGATATGTAACGAAAAATAACAGTTCATGAAGATCCTAAGAGTAAGCATATCTTAGAAATAAATTCTGAATGAAAGATAATGGTATGTGATGAATTTTGAATTTAAAATTTTATGAAATACTTT
>NW_012134814.1:56778-57242 GCF_000956105.1 Propithecus coquereli
GGTGTTCAATGCTTACCAAACATAAGAGAAATCATACTGGAGAGAAACCCTACAAATGCGAAGAATGTGGCAAAGCTTTTAGGTATTACTCACATCTTGGTGTACATAAAAGGAATCATACTGGAGAGAAACCCTACATATGTGAAGAATGTGGCAAAGCTTTTAACTGGTGTTCAGTCCTTACCACACATAAGAGAATTCACAGTGGAGAGACACCCTACAAATGTGAAGAATGTGGCAAAGCTTTTAAGTGGTGTTCAATGCTTACCAGACATAAGAAAATTCATACTGGAGAGAAACCCTACAAATGTGAATAATGTGGCAAAGCCTTTACCCAGTGCTCTTACCTTATTATACATGACAGAATTCATACCTGACAAAAATACTACAAATGTAAATATGTGGCACATCCTTTAATAACTGCTCACATAGTACTTGACATGACAGGGGTCATACTGGATAAA
>NW_012134814.1:59056-60510 GCF_000956105.1 Propithecus coquereli
TTTTGACTTAAAACAACATAATTGCTTCCCTTTATTTTACAGTAAAGGGAACCTTAAGAAACAGCTACAGTAATCCTAAGCTGGCCCTGGGGGAAATGGCAGGAGACTCCAGCATGAAAAAAAGCCCATCACAGGGCCAAGGATCTGAACAGATGACTGAAGGAAGAGAAAACTTAAGTCGGTATTAAACAACTAAGAGGTGACTCACAAGTATCATTTGGAAACCTGGAAATGAAAGGAACAATGATTTTGTTTGCCACACAGACACCAGATTAGCAAAAAATCAAAAAGATATTAACACCCAAGGAAGGCTGGATACATTATGTTGGGGGTTAAAATTTCAACATATAAGTTATGGGAGGCAGTTAGTCTATTGTAACTTCTAAGATTTTATTACAGAAAAGTGTCATTTACCTCCTACTCACTCTGTCCTTTGTTCCTTTCCGCAATATCTCTCTCTCTGTCTCTGTCTCAGTCTTTCTCTTTCTCTATTGTATTCCTCAAACTGAGGAAGCAAGCTCTGATGCCGTGAGCTGCCCTCTGGTAAGCCCCACATGGCAGAGAACTGAGGAAGTGTCCAGGCCAGCAGACGGGGTAACTCAGGATCTCAGTCTACTCTGAGTCTTGCCAATACCCTCATGATTGAGCTTGGAAACTGATCCTCCCCCAGTCCAGCTTCATGAGAGACCCTGAGGCAGAGGCTCCTACCTATACTCTACCCAGATTCTTGTCCACACAAATTATGAGGGATTAAATAGTTGTTTAAAAGTATTATGTCTTGGGGCAGTGTTGTCAGAGAGAAGCAGGTCACTCCCCTCATCTCTCAGGCTCCGGGATCCTCCCTCCGTCTGCTCCTCTCTTCCCCAGGCCACTTCCAGCCCCACTGGCCCCTTTCTAATCTCCTCTCCCAAAGTTACATCTACCTGTGAGTCTCTGCACCAGGGGTGGCTTCTCCTTGACACACTGTTCCTAGACTTGTGCAGGTCTGGCTTCCTGTTGTCATTCTGGTTACAACATAAATGTCACCTTAGTTAGGCATTTGGGTCCCTGCATGCAGTGACTCCCCAGCCCTCCTTCCCAACATCCTACATTATTTTCAATATAGCATGCGCTTTGTTCGTTCATGTGTACTTGCTTTAATCCAGCTGTCCTCAAGACTTTGGGCTCCTGGAAGGGGATCAGGGACCACTTGGTCATTTTCAATACCATACATTGGGCCCACCAGTGCACCTGGTGCAGGGTGAATTCTTGAGGCAGAGTTATTGGGTGAATAAATGAGGGAATCTCAAAGCCTCTTTTCCTCTACTGACCACCTCATAATGTGGACATCATTGATAGTATCAGGAGGTGCAAGTTGGCACAGGAAGCATTTATAAGCATTCTGAACAGGGATCTCTGTCAAGAGGAGAAATTCTCTAAGAAGAAGACAGTTATCCCATATATATTAGAATCCC
>NW_012134815.1:0-775 GCF_000956105.1 Propithecus coquereli
TTGTCTCCTTTCCTGGCTTTGGTATCAAGGTGAATACTTTTTATACTTTAGAGCAGCTGATCTGAAGAAAAGGGAGAAAATAAGACAAAGAGGGGGAGTCAGAGAAAAGACTCAGAGAGAGAAGAGAGAGAATAATTTTAAGCAAAGTTATAGAATAATGTTTTTCCAAATCTTTCTCCTAGCCAAGTTGACTGCGTTGACTATGACATATGAGTTCTGGAAAACTTAAAATTTTGTGCTTGTGCTTGATCAGGTTGCAGTATTTGTCAGGAATGCTAATTGTATGGAGCAAAAGGTCTTGCAGTATGCAAGGCTCTTCTTAACTAATATCACTGACTAGCATTAAGAGTATTAACTTAGATTAGAAAAGTCTCAAATTAGTTTGGGATATGATTTCCTTCAGTCTTGAGAATATCCTTTTTGAATAGTTTCTGGATTTTTAAATTTATTTATCATTGTATTTCTTTTCCTAAGATCATTTTATTTTCTAAGGTGAGATCTAGATTCTCCTCTTGTCTTTAGTCTCAAGGACCCTAAATAAGTTAAGTGCTATATAACAAAACCAGCAGGTTTGAAGAATGTCATAAAGTCCTGTTATAGAGTAACGTGGTCCTAGAGCCATTTAGTGATAGGCATCCTCAGCCGGGAAAGCACAGCGCATGTTACCATTTTATTTTCCTCACCTGATATATAACGATGAAATCAAAGAAAGAGGGGAAGACTAAGGCAATTATCTTTGATATACAGGGTTAAAAAATAATTGAGGAAATTTTAC
>NW_012134815.1:6678-7099 GCF_000956105.1 Propithecus coquereli
GTCAGGAAAGACGTGACAGAGACCAGGATGGGGAATGTGGTTCTAGAAGAATGGGTAGGAACAGGCATTGAAAAATGTAAACTATTAGTATCCTGCAACCCAATAATTTTACACCTGGTATATTTAGAATAAATATCTTAAGGAAATAACCAGACATATATATGAGTGTTATGCAACAAAGTATGAGAACAAAAAAAATACATTTTCAACAAAAAAGCATTGTGTAAATAAATTATGGTGCAATCACACTTTAGAATTTTAATGTGGCTGTTAGAAATCATGCTGTAGAAGAAGATAGGAGAAAATGTTCATTATATTGTCGAGTGAAAAAAATGGTTACTTGTAAGTTTATAAATTTTTATTCCAACTGTATGTATATTTGTTCAAGTGTATAAAAATACATATAATTAGAAGAAAGATA
>NW_012134816.1:0-1854 GCF_000956105.1 Propithecus coquereli
TCTTCCCAGTGTATGTAAAATAGTATTTCTAGTGATAGTATCTGAAAATCAACATAATCCAAAGGTCCTCACTTTATAATGTTTGCAGTAAGATTCCAGCATCCTAGCATTTAAGTGTTTTCAGATTACATCCATTTAAACATCTGTGATTCATTATTGTAAATATCACAGTTGTGTGGGACCATATGCTTCAGCTTGCAGTGTGTGTGTGTGTGTGTGTGTGTGTGTGTGTGTGTGTATGTATAAAACACAAGCAATAAATCTCAGGAAGCTGAGACCATAGGTATGTGCACAAAGAACATTTCCAGACACGTGGGGCCTTCTATAATCACAGTAATATACTTGAGATCCCATATAAGAATCCTTCAATTGAGAGAGTTGCCACTTTTGATGGAAAGCTATGATTTACATCAGGCTCATGTGCTTCCCATGGTAATTCAGGTAGGGTGGAAAGCAGCACAAAAGCCTTCTGCTGCATCGGCTTTTATTTCTTAAGGGGATGTGCGAGGGCTATTGTTGTCGAGTGAAGAAATCACAGAAAAATGAGATAGCTTTAACAAGTGACAAGACACTCTTGGCAGGCTTCCTCCTCCATTCCCACGAGACTGAAGCTAGAGATGATGCCATATGGCAAAAGGGATGCAATGAAAATCTCTTGGTGACTGGCAGATGAATGGGCATGACCTACAGGGCTGATCGTTCTCTTGCTTACATCAGAAAACCCACATATGCATACAAGAGTCAATTGTGCTTCCTGTATTGTAGGCCAAATCATCGTATTTTAATTTCCTGGTAAGGTCTTGTCAACTAGACAGAACCAATTTGTAATCATAGCTGATGAGCATCTCACCCACTGCAGTTAGGGAGGAGGTGAATGAATTAATTGGTTACAATCAAAAAGAATCCACTAATATTTTTCGATTGCTGACTCTGTGCCAGGACTTGCACTGAGTCGAGCCAGGGATATGGAAATGAAGCTGTGGGAAGCTCTTACCCTTAAGAGCTCCCAAGAGACCAAAGGTGGGTCAGGAGAAAATTTTCAGGGTGTAGAAGCTGGCCTTCTGTAGTCTGTTGCAGTTTGATTAGCATCCCTGCTGTTTGTCATCAAGCCACCAATTTTATCCAAACCTTGGGTTCACCCTTTAGGAAGGATACGCATTGATGCCTTAGATGGTGTGCTTGAGCCCCCAAACACTACTGTGTCTTCTGGAGACATTTGTAGACTCTCTTCTGGAATCCAGGTAGCACAAGTCAATCTCTGCAAAGAAGCGTTCTAGGTATCAACAAGGAACAAAGGGCAGAGTGTTCACAATGCCTGTGGATTTTCTATACAAAGATGCTTACTCTCACCCTGGCTACCGATCATCTATGACTTTTATAAATACCACATCTGACATTCTGAAGACCATGTATCAAATTTCTGTGCTGTTTTGTGTCTCCCCCACGATGCTTTGTTTGATATGACCTGGGAACTTGTGATGACTTAGAATAGTAGGTGTTGGTCTGCAGGAAGTCCACATCTCAAGAGTTCTTTGACAAAAGTTACAGACAAATCAATGATAAGAGATTTCACATTTATCTTTTCTTCCAGCCTTTAAAGAAGTCATACTAGTAAAACCTCTTGACTATGTTGAGATGTTCTGGGGCTGCATAAAGATCGGTCTGGGCCCCATTCATTCATTTTCCCTGCCCCTCTTCAGAACTTACGTGTTTCCTAAGCTTTGACCCACAGATTCCTCTGCACTCTGTGTTTCCCCCTGATGGATTTAATCACTTTGCAAGATTCAACTCAACTCCATTTTTGACACCTCTCAGCTCTAGACACAGACTGTTTAACTACCTGTCATGTGCTCC
>NW_012134816.1:1904-2539 GCF_000956105.1 Propithecus coquereli
TGGCTTAGATCAAGGGTCAACATACTTTTTCTGCAAAGGGCAAGATAGTAAACATTTAAGGCTTAAGAGCCAGATAGTCTCTGTTGCAACTATTCAACTCTCATTGTAGTGCAAAAGCAGCTATAGACAACATATAAATAAACAGTGGGGCTGTATGCTAATAAAACTTTATTTACATAAACAGGTAGTGGGCCAGATTTATCCTAAAAACCATAGATTTCTGTCTTCCAGTTTAAAGGGACATGTGGTTATGAGCTGACTCACATATTATTTGTTTCTCTGTTAACTTTTGGCCTTCATGTCAGCCTATGTCAGTATAAATTCAGCCCATGGGTTTAGCTTCTCAGTTGGGCCCACTCTAGCAAGTTAGCAGCACAACTTTCTCTATGCAGCTTCTGTAAATAACCAAATAGGGCATGACGCCTAAGGATCGGTATCATAACGGCATTTTCTTTTCACATTATTTGTACACACCTCAATCTCTGATCCATAAAAGTGGGATCAAGAATCTCAGTAAAAGCTCTGAATGAATCCTCTTCCCCGTCCATCTCACCATAAATGTACAGAAAAGCAGAAAGGAAGTCCCTCCCTCAAGTTAGGTGTTAGTGTGGTATCCAGCATGGAAACAGTCTGAT
>NW_012134817.1:0-849 GCF_000956105.1 Propithecus coquereli
TGTGAGCCACCGCGCCCGGCCTGAAGAGATTTTTTATTATACTTTTTCCTCAATAATTTTTTCAATTTTACAAAATGGCGAAATATATATTATATATTCTTACATAAAGAACAGACCTATTTAAATACATCCTATTAAAAATATTCACCTGTGGGGCCTGGGATAACCAGAGATTTTGAAAGATGGATTATTGAAAAATTGAGGTGCTTCATGAGAATAGACATACTATAGAACTGAATTAAAACTATAATTATAAATCTAAACTAGGATATATTTCTTTCATATTATCTGAAAATAACTTTTAATTGAAGTATAATACGCAGTATAAGTGTACAGCTTGGTAAAGTCTCGTGAACTGAACACACCCTTGAAATCAGCACCCAAGTCAATAAACAGCATTAGCAGTAAGTACCTCAGAAACCCTTCCTTGCTCCATTTCCAGGTACCTCTCTAGCCATTCCAGGCGTAATGACTATCTTCACTTCTAGCACCATAGATTACTTTTGCCTATTTTATACTTTATATAATGGAATTATATGGCATGTACTCTTGTTTCTGGCATTCTTAACATGTTTGTGATATTCAACTAT
Organism: Propithecus coquereli; assembly: GCF_000956105.1. Classification (NCBI taxonomy): domain Eukaryota; kingdom Metazoa; phylum Chordata; class Mammalia; order Primates; family Indriidae; genus Propithecus; species Propithecus coquereli. The sequence goes on from NW_012134817.1 coordinate 591, forward strand.
TTCGTTGCATGTAGTTGTAATTAGTTCATTCTCATTGTTAATGGTGAATATACTATAATTTACTTATAGTATGAAATTTTACATAAATGTCATACTCCTAATACTTCATCATTTGTATTTGAAGAGGAGTCACTGTTCATAGGGCATTTATTTTGAAATAGAGATTATTATACTGAATACTGTAGGTGATTGTAACACAACGGTAAGTATTTGTGTATCCAAAAATAGAAAAGGTACAGTAAAAATAGGGTATAAAAGA
>NW_012134817.1:14889-15232 GCF_000956105.1 Propithecus coquereli
TACAGTTTAAGTAATAAATGATGAAAAACTAATATTATAAGAAAGCATTGCTGAGTTTTTTCTACTTTGAAGAAAGGTATTGGACAATATAATTTTAAATAATCATGTAAATTGATGGTAGCTGGATTATTTACAGAACTAACTTATGTGTTGTAATGGTGTTTAAACTTTAGTTGAGACACATTGAAAACAAGTTAGAAGTAGCCCCTACAAGTACTGCTGTGTTTGATTCCGTCATGGATGCCAAGAAATCTTCTGCAAGTGCTACCCGAAAAATAAGTAGGAAAGGTATGTATGAAGTTACTTCCAAAGATATAAATATGTTAAATATAAATTTTTGATG
>NW_012134818.1:0-1017 GCF_000956105.1 Propithecus coquereli
CACTTTACTTTCTTTTGTTGAAACGTCTCAAGATTTCTATGGGTTTATTTAGTCTGGACTCTAGATGTGTTTTTCTTTTTTCTTTTAAGCCAGTCAAATTTAGCAGTAGATGTGTTTTTCAAAGCACAATCTTTGCAGCATGAATTCGTTTTTGATCCAAGGCTAGCAGTGCTGAAAACACATTGGGCCTTTTTCTGGAAGGTGCACCTAAAGAGAGATTAAAGGTAGAGAAAACTCCACCTTTGTTCTCCTTCGTTAACATTGCATGACCAAGAGTCAGTCTAGGCTTTGTTTTCAGTGTGTTAGACACAAGGCCAATTTAATGGGTGTTTGTCTATGTTGCTCAACCTGTGCAACGTGGTGACTTAACGTTAATCTTCAATTCTCCAGTGTGAAGTCAGGATTGACAGATTCTCAAAACACTTTTTTATTACTTTGGACTTTGAAGGGATGCAATTTATGTGGAATTGGGTTGGTCAGACTTCATTTGAAGGAAGTGTTTTGACCTCATGAAATTCGATCTCCAGCTACTTTTACTGAACTGGAACTCCTCAACATTCAGTTGATCTATTAGGTTTTCCCTTTTTTTTTTTTGGCTACATTTTGATAATTTATATTTTGGTAGGAAATTATTTATATTTTCCAGTGTTTTCAAATTTATTATCATATATTTGCATATAACACTTTACTTAGAATTTTTAAGGTAGATTTTTATAGAGTAAATGTAAAAATCAGTAACTTTTATTTATCCCAGTCATAAGGATCTAGAAAGTGAACTGAGAAAAAGAATTCATTCCCAATCTCAATTAAAAATTGTAAAATATTTGGAAGTAACTTTCTTAAGGATGCGCAGAAGAATATTAATGAAGGGCCTAAAATAAGATCAAAGAAATTAGAAAGACATTATTATGTTCCCTGATGAGAAAAAATACTATTATAAAATACCAATTCCTCTAAAAAAAAAAAAAAAAAAGCTTAAAGCAATTCTCAGACTTGACCCATGATCTAAGTGGGAGA
>NW_012134818.1:3693-4744 GCF_000956105.1 Propithecus coquereli
ACAAGATGGCCAAGACTCAGAAATGATGAATATAGGAATTTATTCGAAATTACCATACTAGTAAGTGGCATATCTGGGTATTTGAACCAGATCTGTCTGGCTTCCACGTTTATGCTCTTTCCTCAACACCAGTGACTCTAAGAGGAGGGACATAACCACATAGGGAGCATTTCCTGATTTGGCAGGGAGGGGGTTTTTAGTCTGCAAGCGTCTTTATTTGTAGACTGAAAGCAAAGCAACCTTGTGTACCATTACTTTGATTTTTAAAAGTCATGGTATTCATTGGAATTTCAAATGGCTACAGATTCGTATGTTTATGAAAAGGGAACGTGGGTTCGCAGAAGTTGAAAATACCACATTTGCTTATTTGTGCTCACTTTCTTCTTAATTTTTAAAATCCTTCTTTGTAAGGCTTTATTAAAAATAAATGATCAGTGAATTACAATATCTTAATATTTAGCCATGAGTTACTTCGTTTTTCCCCCCAAAATTTTTAAAGACTTTTTTTAGAGAATTTTTAAGATTCACAGCAAAATAGAGAGGAAGGTACAGAAGATTTCCCACATACCCCCTACCTCCACACATGCTTGGCCTCCCTTGTTATCAACATTCCCCACCAGAGTGGAGAATTCGTTACAGCTGATGAAACTACATTGCATATCATAATCAACATAGTCCACAGTTTACATTAGGGTTCAGACTTGGAGTTGTACATTCAGTGGGTTTGGGCAAATGTATAATGACATGCATCCACCATTACAGTATCACACAGAATATTTTCACTGCCCTAAAAACCCTCTGTGCTGATTTATCTTTTCCTCTCCCCAGCCCTTAGGAGCAACTGATCTGTACTGTCTCCGTAGTTTTGCCTTTTCCATAATGTCATATAGTCGGAATCATACAGAATGCAGTCTGTTCAGATTGGCTTATTTCACTTAGTAATATGCATTATGATTCCTCCATGGCTTTTTATGGCTGGATAGCTCATTTCTTCTTAGCACTGAATAATATTCCATTCTCTGGATCTACCACAGTTTATTTGTCATTCACT
>NW_012134819.1:0-409 GCF_000956105.1 Propithecus coquereli
GTACACTGAGCTCTTTTTGGGTTTCCAACGCTCTCTGTCGCCATCTCTGCCTCCTAAGGTATCACTTGGCCTGAAAGGCCTGGCACGTAGCTGATTCGCAGTGTGAGTTCGAGTTGGCGACCCTCTTTACTGGGAATCATCTTCGGTGTCTAGGTTAAGGTTTCGAAGTTACCTTCCAAAGACAGGTAGATAGACCAGGCCTCAGGCAGGCTCATTGAGTCTGTAAATTTTCCCTCTTCTGCTCCTTCTTGTCTTCTGACTCTCCGGATGGCTACCATTTTGAAATCATACAAGCAACCGTGTCATGTTTTAAACAAAACGGCAGAGGTGGTCATAGAACACGTAGCAAGTTATACAACTTTCCTTTATTTTCACTATCCTAAGACAACCATTTCTTCCCAATGTTCAT
>NW_012134819.1:12032-14850 GCF_000956105.1 Propithecus coquereli
CCTGAAATGTATAAAACCAAACTGTAACCCAACCTCAGCGAGTCCACTTGCTCAAGGCCTCTTGGGCGTGGCTCCGGGTCATGGTCCTCAAATTTGGCTCAGAGTAAATCTCTTAAAAATTACTTTACAGAGTTTGGTCTTTTTTTCCGTTGACATGAGAAAGAAAAGATGCTTTTTATCTGAGAAATGTGAGCCCCTTTAAATTATTAGGCCCAGAGAGGCATTGAAATGTTACAGCAATCTTGTCTCACTCCCCCTCAAGCTACATAATCACCTCTTGAAGTTACTTGCTATGTGGGCTCTCGATGACTGACTGACACCAAGTAGCCATAAATTAACCTAACAATGCCATATGATGGACACCATAACTCATGACCCTATAGTTCACCAATGTATAGCCAATCACTCTTCATGTTATTTCTGTGAACCAATGAGAATTTCCATCAAACCATCAAACAACTTTGTATCTGCCCACTCCTTTTTCCCTTTTGCCTTTAAAAACTTGCTTGTAACAAAGGCCAAACGGAGCACTTCCTAAGGCAACTTGGAAGTGTTTCCCAGGCAGCTGTCCTCATTTTGGCTCAAGTAAACTCTTTACAATTATATTTTGTGCCTCAGCTTCTTCGTTTAGGTTGATAGCTTCAGCAGTTATGAACTCATGAGTTATCTTGTGAGGAAATAAAGACTACCCAAATGAAAACAAAGGCTATTTACTCAGAGTTTGCTGTAGTAAGGGAGGAGTCAACCACCATCACTGTGTTTGGCAGAGACTCAAAGACAAATGGAAGAATGGGAGAGCTTTACAGAAAAAAAAAAAGGAAGTTTCAGGAAGAGGCTGTTGACATGGGAAAGTTGTAGGTGGGCTAACTAGACACAGGCCATCCTGTATGATTGGCTTTCTTTGCTTGAGGGAAAGGGAGGGAAAAAGGAGAAAATGGGCCATTATGATGGACAACAAAGGGCCCATAGAAAATGAGAGGAAGAATGATAATAAGCAAGTAGATAAAAAACAAAACAGGAATTCATTCAAAAGGTGTTTTGGTCCAATAGCAGGCCAGGGACTGCTAGTCATTTGCTTGTTCCAAAGGTATGGGTTGGCCGTCTGCTTCCCAACACTTTCTGCTTCTGGAGGAGTTCTGAGAGGTCTCAGCTTGGGTCCCATAGTGTAGTAGCTTTCCAGTTGTGTACAATTCTCAATTGCTTCTTTAGTGTAAAATGTGACTCCCTGGAGTTTCACTGCTGTATTTGTTGTTAACAGCACCTAATAAGGTCCCTTCCTGTGAGGTTCAAGAGCAGTTTTTCAGCTGGGCATGGTGGCTCATGCCTATAATCCCAGCACTTTGGGAGGCTGGGGCAGGAGGATTGCTTGAGGCTGGAAGTTCAAGAACAGCTTAAGTAACATAGTGGGACCCTGTACCTACCAAAAAAAAAAAAAAAAGTTAGTTTCACGTGGTGGTGCGAGCCTGTAGTCCTAGCTACTCTGGAGGCTGAGCCCGGAAGTTTGAGGTGGTGGTGAGCTATGATGACACCACTGCACTCTAGCCCAGGCACCAAAGTGAGACCCTGTCTCAAAAAAAAAAAAAGTTTTTCTCTGATATCTCTTGCAATAGACAAAATCTCCTGGTCACAGATAATGAAGAGATTGTTTAGGAAGACATTGTGGGAAGGTGGCCTTAACCTATTAGAGAAAGGTCTGGGCAGAGTACCTGAGTCTCTTGCAATATTTTGCCATGTCTGCATGAGGTAGGGCAAAGACTAGTATTGAAGATGAAATATTTAAATGCATGAGCCTTCCAGTTACTAATTCATAGGGGGATAATCAATGTGTCCCCAAAGGAGTGAACTATTATGGCCAAGAGGGCTAAGGAGAGTACCTCTGGCCAAGGAACCTCAGGTTTCTGAAAATTTTGCTATTTAAGGATGTCGTTGGTCTCTTAACCCTCCGCAGAAGATTATGCATGGTAAGGACAATGTACTTTTTGAGAAAGGGGTAATCCTTACAGAGTGCTTTTATAATGGTTCCTGAAAAATGTGTGCCTCAATCACTTGATATAAAAAATTTGAGATGTCCCAGGTTGGAAATACAAAATCAAGCAGCCTTTTCGTGACTGTAAAGGCTGTAGCTTTTCATCATGGAAGTACCTTAACCCATCCTAAAAATATACATATGATAACAAAAACATATTCAAATCCCTTGGAGGGTGGAAGCTGATAGTCCATTTGAAGGTATTCAAAGGGCCTTGAGGTTTTGGTTCCTGGTCATGTCCCACCTTTACAGTTTTTCCAGTATTATATTGTTGACAGGTGACACGTGACCTAAAAATACCCTCAGCTCTCTAAAATTTCTCCATCAAGTTTAGATAGTAACCAATTTGTCTCTTCCATGGTGGGTAGTTTCATGGATAAATTTAGCTAATATCCATTCAAAATCCTCTGGAGCTACTAAGTAGTTATTTTAGAAGTGCCAGAAATTACCTGAGTGGTGGGTACAATCAGATTTTGTCCATTGTCCCTTTTCAAAATCAGGGGCTACATGTTGATATTTTATAATGGCCTCTTTAATCACTCCAGATGTTTATTTTTTGAGGGTTTAGATGGGATCACAGCCTTGATTAAAGTGACTTCTTTAGCATCATGATCTGCTAGAGCATTTCCTGTATCTTCTATATTATCTTTTTTACATAGGCCTCAAACTTTAAAATAGCCACTTCACAAGGAAGTAGGAGTGCATCTAAAAGTTCCTTAACCTGTCCATTTTTTATGGGTATTACAGCAGAGATGAGAAACCTCTTTTTTTCTGAATCATCCCAGAGTCATA
>NW_012134820.1:0-333 GCF_000956105.1 Propithecus coquereli
ATGTTAGCTAACCTTATGAAAATTCTATTTGTGTAGAAAAATATCCCTATCAGTATGTATTTATTTTTACATCATTTTTTCTATATCATCAATACTTAGTTACTTTTATATACTCTAGACTCCCCTCAAAATCACCTGAGGTTTTAAAATTATATTTCCTCTTATTTTTATTTGTTATCATAAAGCTCTCAAGAGAATGTGTACAATATATTGTCATCAGATATGCAAGCACAACTGAAATCTAACTGAAATGTTTCCAATATGTTAGAAGAAAAAATTTTCTCCTCAGTTGTTCATTGTGTTGATGCCCTTTGCATAGGAATCAGGTGTCTG
>NW_012134820.1:10023-10858 GCF_000956105.1 Propithecus coquereli
GATGCCATGGCACTCTAGCCCAGGCAATAGAGTGAGATTCTGTCTCAAAAAAAAAAAAAAATTGAAAAATTCAAATTTTCTCATGTTAAAAATAGTAAAAAAAAAAACCTTAGATACATAGCTTACTGAGGATTATTATCATGAAAGGGTGTTGGATTCTATCAAAAGCTTTTTCTGCATCTATCGAGATGATCACATGGTCTTTGTTTTTGCTTCTGTTTATGTGTTTAATCATATTTATTGATTTCCGTATGTTGAACCATCCCTGCGTGCCTGGGATGAAACTCACTTAATCAAGGTTAATTATCTTTTTGATGTGCCATTAAATTCAATTTGCTAGTATCTTGTTAAAGGTTTTTGCATCAATGTTCATAAGGAATATTGGTCTGTAATTTCCTTTGTTTGTTGTGTCCTTTCCTAGCTTTGGTAATCAAGGTGATATTGGCTTCAGAGAATGAGTTACATACCTCAAAATTATAAAAGCCATGTAAGACAGCCAACATCACACTGAATGGGGAAAAGTTGAAAGCATTCCTCCTAAGAACTAGAACAAGACAAGGGTTCCCACTATCATGATTTCTATTTAACATATTACTGAAAGTCCTAGCCAGAACAACCAGGAAAGAGTGAGAAATAAAGGGTATCCAAATCAGAAAAGAGGAGCTGGAAATATCCCTTATGCTGATGATATGATCTCGTATCTAGAAAATCTTAACATCTTCACCAAAAGACTCCTAGAAGTGATAAATAAGTTCAAAAAAGTCTCAGGTTACAAAGTCAACATACACAAATCAGTAACAATTCTAAATACTAATAACAATCAAGCTCAAAGTTC
>NW_012134821.1:0-1377 GCF_000956105.1 Propithecus coquereli
TATTATTCATTTAGGAATGAAAGCATTCACACAAATAGAGTTAATTTCCTTCTTTCCTAAAGACATATTTTTGCTATGAAAATGACTCTTCAAAATCATATCCATACTAAATACAAATACATATACATATATAGAGAGAGAAAGAATACCTGTAAATAAATGTCACATATGTATCTAATAAATGTGTATATTTAGTAGTAATTTGCAAAAACTTTCAGATTGACAAAAGATCTCTTGCCAATTTGAGTTTAAATGGAGATAACATCATAAATGATTAATCTAACCAGAATGTCACTCTGTCAATCAACTTTAAGACTGGCATCTTGATAAATTAATAAAGATCTTTCTGAAGTAGTCTACTGAGCTAATATGCACATTAAACAAATGTGTTGATAGCTGAACATATGCCACTTTGAGAGACCAGAAGTAACAAATATGGAAGCTACTAAAATTTGAACTTAAAAAATAATACCTGTAGGCCTTGTCCATCCACAGTAACAGAGTTGGCTCTTTGCATTTTGTTCTTGTCAGTCACTTTATTTGCCTGCTGGGAACCACTCTTTTCTTTTTTCACTGTTGATTGTCTTTCCTGTAAGAAAAATATTTTTTATTAAATATTTTACAAAAATAATAATTAAAAATAATCAACATAAAAAAGGTTGAGTTCTTTTACTAAATCGGACAACTAGTGAAAGAGTTTCATGGTTACAAACTTGGGCCCAAATTTCTAATTTGAAGTCTCTAGTGAGTAATATGAAAGCTGTCGCTTTTAACTGGCTCAATATATATGATAGTTTCATGATCAAAATATCAGTTAAAGAAACCATGTGAAAGAAAACCAAATTGTATTATCCCTATGTGCCCAATTATGACTCTTTATCACAAGTTATTAAGGACTGCTAAAGTTGATTATTTTCATAAAAAATGGTATAGATTGTAGAGGATTATAATTTAAAGGATTTGGCATTGAGTAATAAAAAGTGCTTATAAATACAGGCAATATTGAACAAGAATTCTAACTGCATGATGGACTTTTAAGCTACTATTTATATTAGGGATACCATACAGCTTAAAACTCACATTCCATCCCAGCTAATTCCTTTGTTTCCCATAATGAAAAAATTTCTTTTGGGAGTCGTCTGCTCCCTGTTTCTTTTTTCTTTTTTTTTTTCTGTCCTTCCCCACTCTGCTCCATTTCTATTTCCTCTCTTCTCAGTTAACACAATCCAATCAACTTTTATCACTATGCCACCAAATCAGCTTTCATTAAAATCACCAGTAACCTTCTCATTGCCATATCTAATGGTCAGTCTTCATCTTTTCAAACCTTTCAGCAGCATTTGACAGAATTATCTCTTCTTACTTCTTGAAAACTTG
>NW_012134821.1:13567-14529 GCF_000956105.1 Propithecus coquereli
TAAAAGCAGACTTTGTAACCAACCTCAACTTCACTTACTCTCCATTCTCTTCGTAAACCATACTGATTGTTGGCCACAGTAAGCCGAAGGTTAAAGGCCAGGAGGCAGCTCTCTTGTATGTTCACACTCACCATCTTTTTCTATTAGTTAAGCTAAATGCTTAACATAGTGATTTCTGTGTAGTCCCCAAACTGTTTATACCAGTTCTAGGTAAAGCTTATCTTGTTATTATTACTGTGTAATTGAATTATTACTCAAACCATTCAATTGTGAGTACAGAATGAAAGAGTTGTTTCCATGAAAAATAACTTGCATGCTTTGGAAAGACACAATAATATAAGCTGTTGGCAGGGCGTGGGGATGGGGGGTGGGGGTTGTATGTATGAAGAGTGGTCATGTTAAGTTTAGACACAACAAATGTGGAAGCTTTGGGAATTAACAGTAAACATAGAGAGTATTTTTACACTCAAAATACTTCACAGATATCTTTAAGTTTTCATTATACTTTAAAACAATTAAAACCGAGCATTATGAGTGATAAGACTGTAATGTATGCAAGAAAGGCTATATACCAGTTCCAATTAGAAGATCTGTCCTCATAGAAAAGTCCTTGATCCTAACCCAAAAGTGTAGCCAATGAATATATATTTACATATTTTAAGTTAAATGTTTAATGTATGTATATATCTTTCTACATGTTCTCCCACATACACTTTAACCACATTTTCAGTTAACCCAAGAGCAACTGTTCCTGATGGTAGAACATAAGGTTTCTTGTCTGTGTGTATGTATATATATGTGTATTCACACACTCACTCATGCATATATCCATACATGGGCTTAAGGAAATTTTTGGAACAACATAGTTGAAATAACTTATATAATGAATTTGAGGGATAGTGAAAAGTGTAAGTTAATGTAAACCAATATATCTTGCCAGAAAAAAAAAGGGGGGTAGTATA
>NW_012134822.1:0-1316 GCF_000956105.1 Propithecus coquereli
TGTATTCAGTTGGGAGTACGGGAGGGTGATCCAAATTTATTTAATCAATAAATACTTATTAAATGTAAATTACATGCTTCAAGCTATGTTAAATCCAGTAGGGGAGAAAAGAAGAATAGGCCACAGTTCATGCGTTCTGAGACTTTTCATTCTAAATGTATTAAGACACAATCACAAATATCTCTAATGAAAGAAGGATTTAAAATTACCAATCTCAGAGTTGTTGTTAAATATTACCTTAAAAAGCTTAAGGTTAAAAGAAAAAAAAAGCTAAGGTAACCTATGAAACAAGGTTGCAATAGCAAGACTGGCTCCTTTTGCTGAATGTGGAATGATATTTTGAGTAAAAATAATCTGCTAGACCATCTCCTCCAACATTTGACTTCGAGGTACTTAATTCCTTTATTTAATGTCCTGTGGAAATACGAAGCCCTTTCAAACTTTTCAGATAATTTCTTAGATATTTACTTTCTCCTGGTTGTTGCCTTTGATTTACGCTTCTAAAATGTTTGCATTAGTTTGATCAGGGAACATCTCACCATCCTGTTGATGCATTCTGTTTAATTTCACACTACATTGACCTAGATGCGGAACTGTTTTCCTTAATATCCCACAAACCAATCGCTCCTGTGGATATCTATAAAAGGAAAAAATTTGACTGTAAATTCAGGATGTCAGAAAATTTGAATGGCCACAAACTGAAAACACTAGTTGAGATATTTCTGCTGCAAAAGGCACTCAGCCATTTGTAAAACTAGGATTTCAATCTTCTGCCATGCCATGTTCAACCCTCTCCTCACTCCCTCTTCTCTCCATTCTTGTACCTCACCCCCAAATTCCTGTTCATTTCAAATTCAGAGCAGTTTCATCTTGGCTTCTGCCAATCTATATATTCAGAATTTCTTCCTTCACCCCAAAGTGGCTTGTCAAGGTATTCTTCCTAAACAGTCTTAAAAGTCTTTAATGGTAATAAAATATTTTGCCCTGAAATATTAATAATTCCCAAAAAGCTATCAGAGCAGTGGAGAAAGTAGTAAATTCATACATTATTTCCCAGTTGTAGAGTCAATTTACACTGCCCCTAGCAATTTAGCAACATATATTAAAAACAATAATAACGTTCATATCGTTTTGCCCTGAAATCCCACTCCATAGAAGTTTGTATGCTTCATAGTAAATAGGCAATACATGATAGCTATTATTATTGGTTATTATCCTAAAGAAATTAAATTTATAATTGTTAAATGCACAAAATGTTCTTTATAGCATCATATATTATAGACAAATTTGGGAAACAATGTATAATATCTAAAATG
>NW_012134822.1:11391-11703 GCF_000956105.1 Propithecus coquereli
GAGCATGTTGTTTAATTTCCATTTGTTTGTTTATTTTCCAAGGTTACTCTTGTTATTGAATTCCAGTTTTTTTTCCTTATGGTCAAATAAGTAGTTGATATGACCTCTGTTTTTTGAATTTGTACAGATTTGTTTTGTTGCCTAAGATATATATTCTGGAAAATTGTTCCATGTGCTGATGAAAAGAATGCGCATTCTGCAGCAGTTGGGTGAAACATTTTATAAATGCTGTTCTGGTCCCATCTAAAAAAGCTGAAAAGCAAGACCCAAAAGGATCAAACTGTTGCCAAGTGAGTTAATTTCATCCAGAAC
>NW_012134823.1:0-303 GCF_000956105.1 Propithecus coquereli
TATCTTTCCCTCTGATACGCTGTCACCTTTTCTTGCAAGCTCTCTTTAGTAAAGTTCAGTATCTCTCATCTCTTCTTCTATGCCTTTAATAGCTCTTACCATAATGTAATTTTACAAATCTATCTCCTTGCTCAACTACATGCTCCTTGAGGGCAATCACTACGTAATGTTTTTTGTTTCCCATAGCCCAGCACATTACCTGGATTTTAGTATTTGTTGAATGATTGAACAGATTAATAAATTAGTGAATTTTTTCTATTGGGTTGGTTTGCCCGTTTTTTTCTTAGGGCTCTTCATTGTGAT
>NW_012134823.1:2167-2984 GCF_000956105.1 Propithecus coquereli
TCTTTATTCCCTCCCCCTAGACCCTCCACCTAGGGTTTCTAGATAGGTATTATTAGTTGTTAAATCCAGCAACCCTGTCACCACCACAACATTGGTATTTACATAGAGTTCATTTGGCTACCCTCCTGCCTGAGCAGAGAGTTGACTGTGATAATGCTAGACTAATGATGATGACCTAACCCGTGGGAAAGCTATCCATTTGATAAATATTTACATAGGGTTATCTGACTCACTCATTAATAATTGATTTTTCAAAATAATTCTGACACTTTTGTTTCTATCTTCCTTTAACTTGCTGTCTTGTAGGTTTAAAAATGATCAGGGTTCATGATTTTTCACCTTCTGCCTCACTTGATTGAAGTAGTTCTTATGCATAATTTGTGCTGCTACTGCTTGATTGCTGTATTTACAACAAGTATACTGTTTTTGTGCTTATATTTAGCTTGAGCCTTGAAGTTGCTGTGACTATAGCTTCAGTTTGTGAAATGTAACCTTCATTATTTCTGGAGAATTTATAATATGCATGCCTTTGCCAGGGGAATTTTTTTTTTTAATTGTGCAATTTTTTTTTTTCCTCCTCGTAACAAGAGGATGTCCTTGACTTCTTGAATGTTGATGGACTAGTTTTTTGGTATGTTTGTGTTTGTGGCTGTTTCAGCTCTGTTAATGCTAGAAAACCTCAGAATAATGTGATATGATTCACAAGATTTAAAATTACATAGATATGTGATTCCTTTCAAAACTCTGTTTCCCCAAGATAGTGACAGTGGTTTTCAGAAAACTATTAACAATTTTCTTTTAATAAAAAGTCACTAGT
>NW_012134824.1:0-728 GCF_000956105.1 Propithecus coquereli
ATCCAGAGTACGCAATATTAAAAATATTGGTATGTGCCACTGAGAAAGATAGAGTAGGGGAGCTGAGGATGTCTGCAAGGGTGTAGTAGTTATAACGAAGATTATTACAACTTCAGCAGGAGAAAAGCAAAGAATGAAATAAAGAATGAACACCTTGAGGGATTGAGCGAATGTGGCAAGGTCAGTGGAGTTTACATAGAGATAAAAGGTTTTTAGGGAAGGAGCACTTGCAAAGCAGAAAGGAAATAGGTTGTGATTGGAGAGTAGGGTTTTGGTGGTAGAGATTTTGGAAATTGGGTGAGTCTAAGGTTCTCTTTTGAGAAATGGAGGTAGAATGAAAGCAAAGGTCCTGGGGATGAAGAAATATATATTACTGTGTCAGATGTGTCCTTCATATGTATTTTGAAGCCTTCATGAATGGGAACAGCAATCAGAGCAGAAAAGAGAAGGGTCTAGGAGTCCTCAACAATACGTTAAAAGGCCATAATAATTAGAACAAATGAAACATCTGCTGGGGTCTTTAGCCCTTGCCATGTGCTGTTAAGTGTTCATCTTTACGCCAACATTTATTTCTTGACAAAACATCCACAAAAGCGAGATAAAAGAAAAATATTTACAACTCTTGTTATATATTTGTTGTCTTCCCAACAAATTGGTTTTCAAATGACCTTGACTGGGACATTGAGTAGGTGAAAGGTCCTGAAAATAAGGCCCTGTGCAGGCAGGTT
>NW_012134824.1:2808-3454 GCF_000956105.1 Propithecus coquereli
CATACGATGTCAATTAATCAAATCAGGGTACCTGGGACATCCATCACTTCAGGCATTTATCATTTCTTTGTGTTAGAAACATTCCAATTCCACTCTTCAAGTTATTTTAAAACATACCCTAACTTATTGTTGATTATACATCCTCAAAATAATTCCTCCTTTTGCTATTTATCCTACAGAGGATAAATGATTTGCAAAATTTCAAAGATATGATTGAGATTCTTTGACTTTAAACACTGTATTTTTTCTATAATACTTTACCTGGCTATTATTCAAGAAAACAGTGTCTTTTGGCATATAAAACTGACTGATTTAGTGCATAACAACATCTATACATTAGTAGTGATACTTGCAATTTATTTGTTGTCTCCTTCATTCCAAAATGATAGAATAGCCAAAACAAATAGGAAAGAAAATTTGAGCAAAAACAGGATTAAGATAGGAAATTGAATCAAAATCATGAGTAAGATTCATTAACTCCCCCCACATTTTTTATTTTTTTGCTAGTGGTAGGGTTTTGAGCTTACTAGCAATTAAGGGGAGAGAGGTAAAAAGAGAGAGAGAGAGACAGAGGAGAGAGAGCTCACAGCCTTTTTTCTTAGCACTAGAATCTAAATGTTCTCACATAGGTCCCTATAGAGATGAC
>NW_012134825.1:0-615 GCF_000956105.1 Propithecus coquereli
AACTTTAAACTTTTTTGTTAAAAACTAAGGACAAACATACCCAGTAGCCTAACCCTACACAGGGATAGGATCATTAATATCTCTGCCTTCCACCTCCATATCTTGTCCCATTGGAAGTTTTTCAGGGACAATAACAAGCACGGAAATGTCATCTCCTATGATAATAATGCCTTCTACTGGAATACCTTCTAAAGGACATGGCTGAGGCTGTTTTATAGTTAACATTTTTTTTTTATGAGTAGAAACAGTACACTCTCAAATAGTGATTACAAAGTGTAGTGTAGTAAATGCATTAAACAGTAAAAATCATTTTATTATCATGATCAAGGACTCTGTATTATAATTAATGTACGTGCTGTACTTTTATATGACTGGAAGCACAGTAGGTGTTTACATTAGCATCACCACAAACACATGAGTAATGTGTTGCACTATGACATTAGGGTAGCTATGACGTTACCAGGCAGTGGGTATTTTTCAGCTGCGTTATAATCTTATGGGACCACCACTATAAATGTGGCCCATGATTGACTGAAATGTCATGCATGTCTGTCTCCTGATTTAATTTTACACAGTGTATACATGTATCAAAACATCCCTTCATATCCAATAAAT
>NW_012134825.1:2709-3087 GCF_000956105.1 Propithecus coquereli
AAAAGTGATTCATCAAAGGCAGTGGCAGAATATTTGACCTTGATATTCTTTAATAACAGGAGATAGTAATAAGCCTAGGGAAGAGAATGAAAAGTAATATGACAAAGTACCCATAGAAGTTTACAAATTTAGAAGATATTTCATTATATATGACCTAGTGTTTCGATGAATAACATTTTAAATCTTTTCAGAATAAATCTTACACTCATCATCAAATGGCCTACAGAGTGAAAATGGTCTTAAAATACACACTTGTGGACGTTTTTGTAATTATGCTAAATTCTTTTTGTAAGGATCAAGAACTATAACTGAGGACGTTTCTCTCCATAATGAGGTGTTTTCCTTCTCACTGTTCTCCTTTTCATTTCTTTTCCTTTT
>NW_012134825.1:3137-4160 GCF_000956105.1 Propithecus coquereli
TGTTTGTCTTTTCCCATTTCAGGGTGCTTATTGACCCAGAATCTCCATGTTTATGTGTGGGGAGGGTGGGAGGAGGTGGGGATTAAGCGCAGTTCTTCATGTCACTAGTTTCCCAAACATAAATTCATAATTGTGATTACGCTAGGTACCGAGAGACAACTTCTCTCAATGATTAATGTAAATAAATAGATAACAAACAATAACAAAAAAATTAGAAAACCAATAAATAGGCCTTCTCCCAAAATGGATGAGAGTGATGTGATAGTTCATCACAATATTGTAGGGTTGGACATGAAGGGTCCGCAACAGAGAGGGAAGATCCTCCCACTACATAAATGGAATTCTTATTGTTAGTCTGGCTGTTCTATTTCTGAGAATCACCATAGAATTTCAGTGATAGAAATTTCAATTGAGTTTAACACATTGACTGTGAGTTGCCATGTGAGTTGCCATGTGATTTGTATTTAACTCAGGCTAGTTTTGAGCCCAGGGCCTCATGAAGCAAAACCCTGCAGTTGGTTCATAAATACCTTAATTGTCGATGTTCTTATTGTTACTATTGACAATTTATTTCTAAAAACATGAATTGCATTACATATAACTCATGTACTGAAAACAATAAAAATAGCAAATTAAAAAGGATCATTTTGTGGCCCCAGGGAAATTTTTTTTTTCTAGTGTGGCAGTCAATGTGTTAATACCGTATCAGTAAAATTGTGCTTATTATCACACAGATACTCTAGTACCTATAAGAAAAGAATAGAAGAAGATTTAATAATGTCATGTCTTCGGATCATGTGAAGTCTAAATGATCTCACACATATTACATAAAAGTACCAAAAGAGAAAGGCAATGGCAAAAATGTGGCATATACGTAGTATAAACAGCCAGATTTGGAAGAATCAGTCTTGCGGGGACCGTCACTCACAGAATTAGGTTGTACACGCAACTGAATTGCAGCATAAAAGAAGGCACATAACATTAATGTTGCCAATTTTGATTGGATTGGATTTTTATTCTTAT
>NW_012134825.1:9784-10268 GCF_000956105.1 Propithecus coquereli
CCAGAGATTTCATTCACGTTCACATTATGCCCCTCATCTTGTGAAAAAGGACACACTAAATTTTTGGAAAAAACAAAAAAAGGTCAGTGTTTATTGTGCTGATCCATGTGTAACATTCTTCTGTGTAGTTCCTGGAGGGCAGGTCTCGTCTGGATGACTCCCCTCAGTCTTTGCTTGTCTGAGAAGGTCTTTATTTCTCCTTCATATAAGAAATGTAGTTTTGCAGGATACAAGATTCTAGGCCGGGCATTATTCTGTTTGAGAAGAGTGAGAATGGGACCCCAGTCTCTTCTGGCTTGTAAGGTCTCAATTGATAAGTCTGCAGTTAGTCTGATAGGTTTTCCCTTGTAGGTTACCTGCTTCTTTTGCCTTACGGCTCACAGGAGGGTCTCTTTCATGTTTATTTTGTCCAATCTGATGACTATGTGTCGTGGTGTCTTCCTGTTTGCAATGAATCTCCCAGGAGTCCTTTGAGCTTCTTGTA
>NW_012134825.1:12653-13337 GCF_000956105.1 Propithecus coquereli
AATACCTGAGTCTGGGTAATTTATAAAGAACGAGGTTTATCTGGCTCACGATTTTGCAGGCTGTATAAGAAACATAGTGCCAACATTTGCTTCTGATAAGGGCTGCAGGGAACTTCCAATCCAGGCAGAAGGCGAAGGGGGAGCAGGTGTGTCACATGGCAAGAGAGGGAGCAAAGGAGAGAGAAGGGGTTGCCCACACTCTTTTTAAACAAACAGATCTTGTGTGAGCTAACAGAAGGAGAACTCACTCATTACCTTGGGGCGGGCACCAAGCTATCCATAAGGGATCCACCACCACACCCAAATATCTCCCTCTTGGACCCACCTCCAACACTGGAGATCAAATTTCAACATGATATTTGGAGGGAACAAACATCCAAACTACATCATGCTACCTCTTTCGTTCATAATTCTTACCTCTCTATTGGTCATATCAGTATTTTGAGAAGCTCATATACAATCTTTTGCTAAAATGTCCAATTCATTTTTTTTTTAAATGTTTCAAATAATTTATGTATATTGGCATCTTACGCAATAAATATTTATCTGAAAGATTTTTCTGTCATTCCTTTCTTTTAAAATGCTGAGCTTATTTCCATTTTTACAAAATGGTAAACTAGATGTTAAATCAAACTCTACCCTGGATAATAGATTAACAAGAGTTTAAAATACATGCCTGATCAT
>NW_012134825.1:13387-13784 GCF_000956105.1 Propithecus coquereli
ATCCCAGGACACCAAGAGTGTAGACTCAATTTACCATATCAATGCAAATGTATATGTGTGTGTATGTACATGTATGTATATATAAAATAGTAAAATCATCTCTTAAATACCCAGATATATTCTATATATTTCAGAATGTGACACGGTATGGAATACACAATAGCAGATGGCATATGCTCTAAGTTTATTTCCTGAGTTTTTCACTTTAGAAAGCCTGATGAGCATTAATGTATGTCCTAACTGCAGATGACTTCAGTTAGTTTGTATTTTCATTCTTTTTATGAAAAATTTAACTAGTTCTCAAATTTCATTTATAAATCTAACCTATATTCCACATGAAACTTAAAATTTAAAAATTAAGATATGGAAAGATTGATAAATTCACTGAAGCTAGGAT
>NW_012134825.1:16316-17840 GCF_000956105.1 Propithecus coquereli
ACAATGCAACACATTCTCTTAGACCAAATGCATGCTACTCTAAATGACCTCCATGATTTTCTTGAAAGAGGCAGGCATTTGTACTTCATGAGATCATTTATAAGACTTTTCATATTCATGCCCCACTTTGTGGAATCCTATCACTATAATATGTTTTGTCAAAGTATCTAGACTGAAAATAAAATCTATGATTTCCACTAATAACAGAAAATGGATATTGGCTTATGTCATTCTGAGCATATTTCATGTCTTTTAATATATGGTTTATAATGATAAACCCTTATTTTGTAATTTAAGCCATGTATAACATAAAGTTTGACACACAGTGGGTGATTAAAATAAAGACAGCTTGTGTTGAATTGAATCGATGTATAGATGACAATTCTATTTTAGAAAATAAAGTAGAACATGTATCTTTGATTTGACTACATGACATAAATTATTAACAAAATCTCACTTTTTATCTCATTTTATTTTCTGGGAAATATTTTGTATCCTGTATAATATCATATATTTACTGATTAATTCACATATTCATTAGTGAAATCAACATCACACAGACACGTTAGTTTCTTCTAAATATAAGTCACTGTGATAGGAGCCAAAGATACAGAAAGAGAAAAATGTTTTAGACATCTATCTTGTTCTCAAGGGGTTTATACAAGGACATGTCACTTTCAAGATAGATATGTGCATGTAACAGAACAAAGTACAGATAGAAGGTATGGAAGTCTATATTAAGAGGAAAATATTTCAAGCACTATGGTCTTAGTATGTAAAGCTATATGAGGGAAGGAGTCATTTCTCAAGTCTCTGTACTCCTAGGCATATTTTTTCTTTCTTTACATAATTTATCTGCCTTCACTGTTTCTAAAACATTTGATATTTAGGAACGTGAGACTTAATATTTTATATACTTTACATCTTACTTAGTCTTTTTTGGGTTGCTGCAGAGGAATACCTGAGTCTGGGTAATTTATAAAGAACGAGGTTTATCTGGCTCACGATTTTGCAGGCTGTATAAGAAACATAGTGCCAACATTTGCTTCTGGTAAGGGCTGCAGGGAACTTCCAATCCAGGCAGAAGGTGAAGGCGGAGGAGGTGTGTCACATGGCAAGAGAGGGAGCAAAGGAGAGAGAAGGGGTTGCCCACACTCTTTTTAAACAAACAGATCTTGTGTGAGCCAACAGAAGGAGAACTCACTCATTACCTTGGAGCGGGCACCAAGCTATCCATAAGGGATCCACCACCACACCCAAATATCTCCCTCTTGGACCCACCTCCAACACTGGAGATCAAATTTCAACATGAGATTTGGAGGGAACAAACATCCAAACTACATCATGCTATCTCTTTCGTTCATAATTCTTACCTTTCTATTGGTCATATCAGTATTTTGAGAAGCTCATATACAATCTTTTGCTAAAATGTCCAATTCGTTTTCTTTTTTAAATGTTTCAAATAATTTATGTATATTGGCATCTTATGCAATAAATATTTATCTGAAAGATTTTTCTGTCATT
>NW_012134825.1:19845-21185 GCF_000956105.1 Propithecus coquereli
ACCTGAATGTTCATGGCAGCACAATTCACTATTGCAAGGATGTGGAAACAACCCAAGTGCTCATCAATTCATGAGTGGATTATTAAAATTTGGTATATGTATACAATGGAATATTATTCAATTATAAGAAATGATGGTGATCTAGCACCTCTTATATTTTGCTGGATAGAGCTTTAGCTCATTATCCGAAGTGAGGTATCACTAGAACAGAAGAATGGGCTCCATGTGTACTCACCATCAAATTGGCACTGACTGATCAACACTATGGTGCTCACAAGGTAGTAATATTCTCCAGGAATTAGGGGTTGGGGGCAGGTAAACTCACAACTAATGGACGTGGTGAGCATTGTAGAGGGGAAGGGCATGCCTCTAATCCTCACTTGGGCGAGGCAAAAACGTGAAATGTAACCAAAATGTTTGTACACTCATAATATCCTGAAACAAAAAAAAAAGAGAAATGAAACATGGCTTTGCCAGTATGATCCTGAAAACAAAGCACAATCAAAAGCAAGGACCACCAAGAGGTAGAAGTGGTCCAGTCAAAGCAAAATTAGACCAGTCAAGAGCAAAGGTCATGGCAACAGTTTTTTGGGATCCATTTTGCTTGTTGACTTTCCATTTTCCAGGAACATTTTGGAGTCCCCTAATAGGCATATATTTTATACATAGGTACATGTAAATACAAATATATGTATGCATGTAAATATGTACACGTATACACAATTGCCACAGGGTATGCCTACGTTTATCAGACAATATGCAAAATTGTGTTCCTTTGGAAGGACTATTAATCATCAAATATGCACACAGGGCAAAAAAAATTGAATGTTCGTTTTCAATAGAATGGATTAATATAGTTTGTTTTATCCATGCAATAAAACAGTTACCAATGAAATTTATAAAACAAGATTATGTATACCAATTATAAAAATGTTTAATTGATCATAGCAATTTAAACCTTATCCTGTGTGATCATTAGAGGGAGAGGAAACAATCTTTCACTGGTTGCATCGTAAGTTACAAACATAAGAGGGGATTACATATATGCACATATAGCTAGCATTGTATTTTAGATCCACTATTTGAATCATGAGTAAAAGTCACTGAATGGCCATGGGACCTGATGGTTAAAGTTGAACGATTGTTGACATTTCAAGTAGAACATTAAAGAAAAAAGGAAATATTTTTCACTGTTCTTTGAATCACAAAGTAGACATTTTCACTTCACGAGGCACCAGAAAGAGTAGTAAAAGATAGTGAATTATTTTTATTCAGTTAGATATAATTTTCCATTTTATACCATGAACAATATTCTAATTGTTAGATAAACAATTATTAAA
>NW_012134825.1:25130-26135 GCF_000956105.1 Propithecus coquereli
ACAGAATGCTAGTTTGAGATGCAAACATTGACAAACTTTCTCCATGCTTAATGAAACACTTGTAAAGTGGGTGTTCTCTTTTATAAACTGCCACAGAGTTACAGATTACAATCAATAATGAGCTTGTAATTATGATTTGTCCACTAGCAAAAAAAAAAAAAATGACTTTAAGAGTTTAGAGGCAATTATGGGGATTTAAAAAATCTTGCCATTTCAAGTATTAAGTAAATTAAAAGAATACAGTTTTCAGTGAGCTCATTAGTGGTGAATATAACTATTTTGATGCTTTTTAAGAAATGTCATTGAGTATACAATTTTGGAGTTTATTTGGGTACAGTGAAGACTGGATATATATACCTTTGGGAGTTATCATCATGCACTTGACATGTAAAAGAACGGGACAGTTTAAGGTCAACCAGAGAGAGAGAGAGAGAGTGCATCAATGCAGAAGATAAATGGTCTTTTTACTGTTTCTTAGAGTACTGTGTCATTTCCAGGGTGTTCAGGACAGAATTAGCCAGTCAAGGAGACCAGAAACAGGCAGTGGTATACAAGTAAAACCATACTCCCAGAAGCCAAGAAAAAATGTTTTAAAAAATCATTTTTACTATGCAAAATGATGCTGAGAAGAACAAATACGACTCCGTTACATAAGGTTACATGGAGATCATTAATCCTTGACAAAAAATACAACAAGGTATCTTTCCAGTTCCCCATTGGGACATTTCTGTCCCTTCATTACTCTCTATGTTTCTTTGAATATCAGAATATTGTATCATTAAAAACATGAACTCTGGAACCAGTTTACCTGGGTTCTTTGTGGTATTATGTATGATACTCACCCTCTTTTTGACCCAGTCTCCTCATTTAGAAATAAGAATAGTAATTGCACTTATCTCAAACTTGTACCTACATTAGTTATTACACATGGAAAAAGTCCTTAGAATAGTGTCAGACAAGTTGTAAATGCTATATAATTTATTATTATTATTATTTCTACTATTA
>NW_012134825.1:27281-27641 GCF_000956105.1 Propithecus coquereli
TTATTTAAAAAATTTAAAACCCATAGAAAAGTTGTACATCCATATACCTGTTACCTTCATACACTGAATGTAATATTTTGCCACATTTGCACAGTATTTCCACTCTCCCTCTCTCGTTCTCTAGACACCACATATATACAACGAGTTGAGGACATCATAATATCTTTCCCTTAGTGTACAATGTATACATTTTTCCCTAAGAAAAAGTGCATTCTTCTTTACAACCACAGTCCAATGATCAAACTTTGGAAATTTTGCCTTGAAACTGTAAATCATCATATCACATACTAACATAAAATGCATGTTCAAATATCCGAAATTGTCCCAATAAAGTCCTTTATAGCTATTTTTTTAAAATGC
>NW_012134825.1:29633-30698 GCF_000956105.1 Propithecus coquereli
AAACTGTTTCATAAATGTAATTTATATAAAATTATATTTGCCTGAAATATAGGTAAGAAATGTTTATGACATACTAAGCTATATGACATGGTTATATCTTCCTTCTCCTGTTTTTGTAAGTTTTAATTTTATTTCTCCTTTAAGTGTAGTTAATAGTTTATTTTAATTTGGAGAATATTACTATAGCTCATGAATTACTTGTATACTTACATTTTTAAAAAATGAACTTTTATACTGTTGCTGTGTAGAGCAAGTTGGACTTAATTTTTTAAAAATTGTAAGTAAGTGAGCAGCTATTGATTAAGCATGAGTATAAGGCAGGAGGAATAGTGATTTCAAGAAACCCAGGTCATCTTCCTTCCTATAAGACTGGATGTGTACCTGGGCCTCAGAAAAGCAAGAAGGTAAGTATGGGATTAGCATCATAAACTAAAGGAGGTTCTTCTTCTCTTTCTTGAGTCTATGACCTCTCTTCCCTGTGTACCTGCTATATTATAACCTCTCACTCTAGCCATATTTTTCTCTGGGGTAAGGTAAAATAAATTTAATATATTATGAGAGTTTTCTGTATTGGCTGCTCTCATACCTACCTCCTTGTGTCTTGTTCCAACTCACTTAAATAAAAATACACTTTGCCAACTTGTTAATTTGTAGAGCTTCCCTTGTGTTTATTGGGGTGGGAAGGGGATAGATTAATTTGAAATAGTCTTGAGAAACAGATCATTTCACATATGAATAATACTGAAGAGGAAAGAATTAATAATGGAGTGACAGTCTTGTGGCACAAAATCATTTTTAAAGTGATGGAGGGAGAGGGAGGAGAATTGATTTTACCTACAGACATGGTCAGTGTCCTTTTTGGGAGAGAATGTGGAAATAAAGTTATTAGGAAGTCTCTAAATTTTTTATGCAGTAAAAACCTACCTTTGCCAGGTCTCCCTAAAAAAACTGGCATTAAAGTGTTGCAATGCTTTTCAGTGCTTTTTGATTGGATTTGTAATTTTTAATTTTAGTGTGACACCTTGCTGAGTCTATTCCCAATTTAGCCTTGTTTTATCCAGGTGG
>NW_012134825.1:33688-34208 GCF_000956105.1 Propithecus coquereli
ATGACAGCCACCTACAGAAGTTTATTATAGCTGTCTAATTTTAACATATACTCATATTTTCTAACTATACACTTTCTCCTCCTGCACAAAAATTGTGTCCTTTGCCTGACATATTCATGTGTCCCCTATGCAAATGAAAATGAGCTCAACATTTGTCCAAAACCCATCTTGTTATCTTCATTCCATGAATGCAAGGATAGTTCAATATTTAAAATTTATTGATGTGTTTTTCCATGTCTGAAGGTCAGAATAAAAAAAATCTCAAAAAATTCCAAAATGAATGTATTATTGCCTAACATCCTTTCCAGCAGTAACTTCATTATACAATATAGACATAAATAAATACTTACTCAATATGTTATGAAATACATAATTTACACCAAAAGAAACAATTATAAATAATGAAATATAAAGTCAGTTATGAGACATTGATATACATTGATTTAACTTTTTTCATTAATTCATTCATTTTTTTATTTCAGAATATTATGGAAAAAAGATGCTCAACATCTCTAGTCAT
>NW_012134825.1:44838-45190 GCF_000956105.1 Propithecus coquereli
CTCTGAAATAAAAACATATAATAAATAAATAAAATTTCCAGTAAGCAGTTGCTGACTTTTTAAAATGTCAGTTTGCTTTAGTTAGTGACAAGCTCCATTTGACAAAGGCAGATAATTAAGTTGTTTGTTCTTTATTATTGCAATCTATATTTGTAGTCCTTTAGGTCTGGAATATGGTGGATAACATTCAAACTGAGACTTGACCATTTTCATATTCAAGAACAAAAGCAGGTCTGCATTTAGTAAAAGACCCTGCTCTCCTTCCTGTCACAATCAATCATATAAAACTGTTTTCTTTTTTCTTTAGCTTTGGTACAAGTAGGTTATCTGTGTGTGTAATTTTGAATAACAA
>NW_012134825.1:46002-48706 GCF_000956105.1 Propithecus coquereli
GAAGTTGTACTGAGTATGAAAATATTTTGAAACTAGAGAGAGTGGCTGCACAGCCTTATAACTGTGCTAAATGTCAATTGTTCACTCTAAAATGACTAATTTTATGTTGTGTTGATTTCACTGCAATAAATTATTTTTAAATGAGAAAATATAACTGTGATGCCAAAGAACATTAGACTCCAGTTCTACCAGTAAGACAGTTAATTCATTCAAATAAATAAAGTTCTCTCCTTCCCCCACACACCCACGTTCCCAATAGAGGAAATACTACTGGAGAATAACAGCGGCTCCAGTCTTAAGAACAGATGTGCTTCATGTGACTCACTGTGATTCATATCTGTGTTTTCCTAAGTGCCAAGCAGAATACCTAGTGTAATACTTTAACAAAGTTTGGAGAATTCAATTTTGAAACTCAGGATCAATATAAATAAGTAATTATGAGTTTTTACAAAGCTAGTACATACATGTTTCAATTTGGCCAAATAATTTTAGCAGTCAGGTCACAACACCTTATTCTAAGCTTAGGTAAAGATATATTTTCCATACTTCAGGGGAAAGAGAAGAAAGAGTGTCAATTGGATTCAATTTAAAAGGTGGCTTTTGGATGAAAGTTGAATTCTTTGGCACCATCTGTCCTGTTATAGGCCACTTTATTGCTACTCACGAATGTGCACGTGGTGTAAATATACACTATAGTTTATCTCAATCGATGTGCCCTTTTTCTTTTAAATAGCTCTATAAACATCAAACTATTTTGTTACATGTAATCAGCTATACTTTGCTGCTTGATTAAAAAAGTGATTTCATCTTTCACTGGATGACACTTTAATGAAGAAAAAGAGCATGATGTTAAATATTAGAAAATGCAGGTAACAAATAGTTTCCTGCAGTTGCCAAGGCCTTGGCAAAATATGATCAGTCAGGAAAAATTCCAAAACAAGTGTTCCTCAACTATTTTGTAAAATTCAGCAGAACACAAAGAAATTAGTCCTTTTTGTGGCTTTTATTGTCCACATGCAATAAAAGAATTATAATCCTTCTGACCTTATGTCCACAGCTTTGATTCTTTAAGCTATTATGGAAGTTCTGACATTAAGACTCAAAGTATGAAGAAAGCATAAAGCATAAAACATAAACCAATCAGTCGCTACATTTTTTTATAATTTCAAAATATTATGGGCATACACACGTTTTGGTTACATGAATTACTTTCATACAGTTTGAGTAAAAATTTTAAGTGCACCCTTCACCCAATAAGTGTGCATTGTGCCTGTTAGGTGTGAATTTACCCATATCCTCCCCCCTCCCACCTACTTGATTCCCTCGAGTTTTACTTCCATATGTGCACTTAAGCATTGATCAACTAGTTCCAATTTAGTATTGAGTAGATGTGATTTTTTTTTCCATTCTTGCAATACTTCACCTAGAAGAATGGTCTCCAGTTCCATCAATTCATGAGTGGACTAGTAAAATGTGGTATATGTATACCATGGAACACTACTCAGACATAAGAAAATGGGTGTTCTAGTGATTACATTTTTAAAACCTGAAGATCCCTCATATTTTAACCTGGAACAAAGATGAACTATTTTATAAAATTAACTACATGAAAATGTAATGATCCATTCAAGGTAAAATAAACAAATGAGAAAAAAAAATGCCCATTCTCCAAACATATTCAGACTTGTTCAGTAATCACATTCTATCAAACAGAATTTATTTACATTCAGTGTGTTTCCTGCTTCTCAAAGTCAGTAATGATTTACAAATTAAGTAGTCATGGTGAACATGCCAAAGACCTCTCTCCTTTGATACCTCTCTGCTCCATTTTTCATTCTCAATTGCTGTCCCTTCCTCCAGCTTTCCTTCACTTTCAAGCATTTGCTGGCCAATACGTTTTGAACTTTTGGGATTGCCTGATGTTTCAGCAGAGTAGTTTTTAAACAGAACTTTCAAATCTTAGCTACATCCCAACTTTAAAGGTCAATGTAAAAATAATTTAAAGTACAAAGTTTTAAAAAGGGGCCAAAAATCCCCAATTCTGCTCAGTCTTCGTTGCAACAGTGCAAAAATATCTAATAAATAGCAAAACCTGGGAAAGGTCAAAATGGAAATTATTAATAAATGCTAAATAACCCAGAGCCAGTGCCAGCAATATATAAAATGATGAAATGCCAATTGAAAACCACCATGTGAAGCAAAAAAAATCTTTACATTTAATTGAAAATGTCCATAACAGGAGAAATAAAACAAATTTCCAAGCTACAGCTGTCCACGACTTCATTACTAGATAGCTGTCAGGAATACCATTTCTGCTTAGGATTCTTTGATGCATAAAGGAGTTTTAGTACAGATTGTTGTATATACCTCATTAAAGTAAATTAATCGGTCAGATGACCTATAGTTATTGCAAAAGTTAACTAATTAATGAGAAAAGGAATATTTTTTTTAAGCTTAGAAATCTTAGTCTTTAATGACAAACTGATGGAAGTTGGTTGCTGTCTCACTCAAGATCATTAACACTAATAACGCTATATATTCTACATGTATTCTACACAATGTTTCCATATTCATAGAAAACCTTGAAATTTAACATTTAATGCAATTCTAGGATATTAGATGACTTTCAGAAACTTAAACATGTCGTTAAAGCTAGTAATCTGAGAAAATGTCCCATTTTCTATGGCAAGTATCTACATGTGGT
>NW_012134825.1:52206-52537 GCF_000956105.1 Propithecus coquereli
TAAATGTGTCGTAGCAAACTTCTTTGTCTTATGAATATTGGTTAAGACTATTCCCTCTTGAAACATATTTAATACAGAGAAAAAATCATCATAAATATTCTGTCATAGCATTTTTTTTATGTTGAGAGAATGTCAGGGATAAAACCATAGGAAATAATTAGTTTTGTTTGGGTAATTTAACCAAATATGTATTCTACTTATGGCTACTCTAAATACCTATTTCTCTTGTTAAAATCGGAGAAGCCATTATTAGAGTACAAATGTCACCTCTTCTATTACTAATCAACATATTTTAAATGTATAATTCATTATACTCAGCAATTGACTATTC
>NW_012134826.1:0-486 GCF_000956105.1 Propithecus coquereli
TCTTTGCAGAAGGCAGTATAATAACTCTGACAAGAATATAAGCAGAGTTGTTAGCAAAGGCTAAATGCAAATAATATGGCTAAAATCCTGGCTAGAGAATAACTAGCACAAGTGTGATCCATTATGACCATGAGTTTAAGGTTTTATTTGTATTATTTCTACTCAAAGAAGAGTATTTGATAAAGTTTTAAATTTAAAATAAACTCTTTCATTTATCTTCTTCACTGTTTAGGCCTGGACAAGTAAACCAGCTTTCTTTCACTTCTTAAACCCTGCTTAATGATTTTTCAATGGTTTAGCAAAGGAAAGCTTTAATTTAATTCAGTAAGACTCTAATGTCTCTTACCATTACAACTAAAAACACCTACGACAAATTGACTAAAACAAATCCGCTTTGGCTGCTTTATTTTCTCCATAATCACAGGGTATTTCATGAAACTTCATGATATAAAATAAACTTTTTTGAGGGGATTGACATATAAGGTT
>NW_012134826.1:1766-2296 GCF_000956105.1 Propithecus coquereli
GTGATACCTTTAAGAACTCTATTTATTATAGTATAGACTTCTACATTTTAAGTTAAATAAATATTTCTGATTCGCTATATTTATGGATTCAGAAAACATCAACTCACAAATACTTACACTTCCATGTTAATCTCATAAGAGTTACCTTTAAGAAATTCCTGAAGGAAGAGTAAATAATAGTCCCAAAACCAAGCAATAAAAAGTGTCCTGTGTTCAAACAAATACTTCAAAGAAATCAGTTTGAGCCACCCAATATGGGGTCACTAACTCTAACCTTCCGTACAAATATGCCCTCTATTATTTCCTTTGTTGGCTTCTTCTTCATATTGAGGAAGAATATGCCCTCTCCTCCTTGCTGTTATATACATACAACTTTCCCTTTGCCCATTCATGACTCTTCTTACCCAATTGGTATAGATTTGTTTTATCAATGTCGATGTCAATCTTTGCTACTTTTCCTGGGAAATGAAGGTAATATTTAATATTTTTAAACACAGGCATTGTTCTAAGTCTTTTACATAAATTGTCTT
>NW_012134827.1:0-2449 GCF_000956105.1 Propithecus coquereli
ACCTGTCGTTCCCGGATCCAGGCTGGCATCTGCATGTGCAGACTCTATATTAGTTTCCTAGGGCGGCCATAACAAGGTAGCACAAACTGGGTGGCATAAAACAGCAGAAAGCTATCCTCTTGCACCTCTGAAGGCTGAAATCTGGAGTCGAGGCGTCAGCAGGGCCATGCTCCTTCTGAAGGCTCTAAGAAAGACCCTTCCTTGCCTCTTCCAGCTTCCAGTAGCTGCCGACCATCCTTGGCATCCCTTGGCTTGCAGCCGCCTTGTTGCGGTCTCTGCCTCCATCATCACACGGACTTTGAGTCTGTCCCTCTGAGTCTGTCTCTCTGTGTCTCCTCCTCTTTGAAGGACAACGGCTATACTGGATTTAGGGCCCACCCTAATCCAGGATGACCTCAACTTCAGTGGATCCTCCTTACTCATGAACTCTACCTTTGCTATCTACCTACTCGCTAAAATGTGTCTGTAACCCCAAAGTCAATACACGTGGCCATTTGCAGGTCTACGCAGAGCGTGGAAAACTGAGTCGCACAACGTGCTCATTCCCAGCTGAGGCCGAACAAGGCGATGATCTGCCTTCTTGTTCCAGCTCTCAAAAACAAGGATCCCTCTTGCACTTTATTTAGCGCCACGTTTTTGTATTTTTGTGCTTTTTGTTGGTGATTTTGCTGTTTAAAATAGCCCCCAAGCGTAGGGTTGAAATGCTGTCTAGGCTTCCTGTGTGCAGGGTGGCTGTGAAGTGCCTTGTTGGAGAAAATTCTTGCGTTAGAGAAGCTCCATCCAGGCACGAGTTGTGATGCCCTTGGCCTTGAGTTCACTGTGAATGAATCAACAACGTGTATTAAACAAGGCGTCTTCAAATAGAAACACATAAGACACACACAAAAATACACACGGTTGCTCGATGAAAGCGCTGTGACGAGAGGCTTGCAGAAACAGCAACTCTGTTTCCCATGGGAGAAACGGTTTAGAATTCTCTAACTCAGGGTTCGTGGTGACTTTTTAGAGCATAAGTACCGTGAGTAACAAAGATGTGGGCTGAAGTCACATTGACAAAAACCCTGTTTCAGGATAAAGTCATGTTCTGAGGTTCCAGGAGATCATGAATTTTGGGGGGGACACTGTTCAACCTGGTGCACACCTCAAACCCAGACTCACTCTCTCCCACACCAGTAATTTTCCAAACTGGCCGATCACCTGACTCTCCCTGGGGACTTTGTTAAGAATGCAGAGGTTTAGGTCCCAATTCCCAGAGATTATAATTCAATTGGTCTGGAAAATGCAACTGAAGTCTGCATTTTCACCACCTCCTGGGCAGCCTGATGACTGCTCCTCACGCCTGGCGACCCCTAGACATCGTTTACTTATCTCTGGATTTGTGTCTCCTTCTTGGTTTCCTTTTCCTGGAAGAGAAGGACGCAGATACAGTCCTTTCTCCTGGGGACTCAAGGGCTCAGCCTCACCCCCTGGGTTTATGATGCTGAGGAAGATTTCAACAGTCCTTGGGATCTCACTTCAGCCATAAGTGGACACAAAATTTTGACCTTGAACTTGATCACAAGGCTTCCAAGCTGCTAGTCCTACTATCTCTGGATGGCTTACCTCATTGTGGCCAGAGTAGGTTCTATAGGAATGTGGCCTGTCCTGAATTCCTCCAGGGGGATCTCTGGTGCTGACCCCGGGAAGTGCAGCAGTGAGCGCTCCAGCTCTGTGACAGAGCCCACAGTGCCAGTCTCAGCTGGGCAAACCTCCTACCCTCTCGGAACTGGCATTTGTTTCTGTAATGTGGGCACACTGATAGTAGTAGCCTCAGAGGATTAAATAAGAAAATGCAGTAGAGCTGCCTTAGCACCATAATAAGCTTGCAACAAATGTCAAGGAGGAGCAGCAGTAGCATATTCTTAAATATCTGTCTTTACATTGCTATATTTTTCCCGTTATACTTTCACGTTTATTCGTTCATTCATTTGGGTTTCTCTATTTTTTTTTTTTTTTTTTTGAGACACAGTCTTGTTCTGTTGCCCAGACTAGAGTGCCATGGCATCAGCCTAGCTCACAGCAACCTCACACTCCTGGGCTCAAGTGATCCTCCTGCCCCGGCCTCCCAAGTAGCTGGGACTACAGGCATGTGCCACCATTTCCGGCTAATTTTTTCTATTTTTAGTAGAGATGGGATCTCATTCTTGTTCAGGCTGGTCTCAAACTTCTGACCTCAAGCAATCCTCCCGCCTTGGCCTCCCACAGTACTAGGATTGCAGGTGTGAGCCACCGCGCCTGGCCTCGTTCAGGTCTCTTAAGTGCTGGCTTATCTGGATACTACCTGCCCCTACAATTTCAACTTTCTGGAATAACTTCCTGAAACCAAAAAGAATAAAAAAGAAAACAAAAAAAAACTGGAAGAATCAAAGGAGATTGCAACTAATCCACAAATGTCTTTCTTTGTTAGGAA
>NW_012134827.1:2681-4716 GCF_000956105.1 Propithecus coquereli
TGCTCGCCTGGAAGGGTGACGAGTTCGGTTCAGCCGGAGCCCAGGGCTTTTGGAGTGGTTGCCGCGCGGCTGCTGATAGGTGACTTGGGGCCCCGAAGACTTGAATAGCAATCGGCCGAGCTGATATAACGCCTTCCAGGTCCCTAAATTCTTCACAGACATTCTCACACCTGATCTTTGATCTACAGGGTCAGGAGCTGGGCTGGCTCCCCAGGGGAAAACGAGTCCCTGGAACCACGGAACCTGTCGTTCCCGGATCCAGGCTGGCATCTGCATGTGCAGACTCTATATTAGTTTCCTAGGGCGGCCATAACAAGGTAGCACAAACTGGGTGGCATAAAACAGCAGAAAGCTATCCTCTTGCACCTCTGAAGGCTGAAATCTGGAGTCGAGGCGTCAGCAGGGCCATGCTCCTTCTGAAGGCTCTAAGAAAGATCCTTCCTTGCCTCTTCCAGCTTCCAGTAGCTGCCGACCATCCTTGGCATCCCTTGGCTTGCAGCCGCCTTGTTGCGGTCTCTGCCTCCATCATCACACGGACTTTGAGTCTGTCCCTCTGAGTCTGTCTCTCTGTGTCTCCTCCTCTTTGAAGGACAACGGCTATACTGGATTTAGGGCCCACCCTAATCCAGGATGACCTCAACTTCAGTGGATCCTCCTTACTCATGAACTCTACCTTTGCTATCTACCTACTCGCTAAAATGTGTCTGTAACCCCAAAGTCAATACACGTGGCCATTTGCAGGTCTACGCAGAGCGTGGAAAACTGAGTCGCACAACGTGCTCATTCCCAGCTGAGGCCGAACAAGGCGATGATCTGCCTTCTTGTTCCAGCTCTCAAAAACAAGGATCCCTCTTGCACTTTATTTAGCGCCACGTTTTTGTATTTTTGTGCTTTTTGTTGGTGATTTTGCTGTTTAAAATAGCCCCCAAGCGTAGGGTTGAAATGCTGTCTAGGCTTCCTGTGTGCAGGGTGGCTGTGAAGTGCCTTGTTGGAGAAAATTCTTGCGTTAGAGAAGCTCCATCCAGGCACGAGTTGTGATGCCCTTGGCCTTGAGTTCACTGTGAATGAATCAACAACGTGTATTAAACAAGGCGTCTTCAAATAGAAACACATAAGACACACACAAAAATACACACGGTTGCTCGATGAAAGCGCTGTGACGAGAGGCTTGCAGAAACAGCAACTCTGTTTCCCATGGGAGAAACGGTTTAGAATTCTCTAACTCAGGGTTCGTGGTGACTTTTTAGAGCATAAGTACCGTGAGTAACAAAGATGTGGGCTGAAGTCACATTGACAAAAACCCTGTTTCAGGATAAAGTCATGTTCTGAGGTTCCAGGAGATCATGAATTTTGGGGGGGACACTGTTCAACCTGGTGCACACCTCAAACCCAGACTCACTCTCTCCCACACCAGTAATTTTCCAAACTGGCCGATCACCTGACTCTCCCTGGGGACTTTGTTAAGAATGCAGAGGTTTAGGTCCCAATTCCCAGAGATTATAATTCAATTGGTCTGGAAAATGCAACTGAAGTCTGCATTTTCACCACCTCCTGGGCAGCCTGATGACTGCTCCTCACGCCTGGCGACCCCTAGACATCGTTTACTTATCTCTGGATTTGTGTCTCCTTCTTGGTTTCCTTTTCCTGGAAGAGAAGGACGCAGATACAGTCCTTTCTCCTGGGGACTCAAGGGCTCAGCCTCACCCCCTGGGTTTATGATGCTGAGGAAGATTTCAACAGTCCTTGGGATCTCACTTCAGCCATAAGTGGACACAAAATTTTGACCTTGAACTTGATCACAAGCCTTCCAAGCTGCTAGTCCTACTATCTCTGGATGGCTTACCTCATTGTGGCCAGAGTAGGTTCTATAGGAATGTGGCCTGTCCTGAATTCCTCCAGGGGGATCTCTGGTGCTGACCCCGGGAAGTGCAGCAGTGAGCGCTCCAGCTCTGTGACAGAGCCCACAGTGCCAGTCTCAGCTGGGCAAACCTCCTACCCTCTCGGAACTGGCATTTGTTTCTGTAATGTGGGCACA
>NW_012134828.1:0-358 GCF_000956105.1 Propithecus coquereli
ACTTTGAGCATTGGCTAGGTGGTTAGACCAGATGGCGATATTTAAGGTCATTTCAATTTGTAAGATTTTTAAGATTCTATGATTCTAATATATTGAATTTGATTATAGCCTTATGATTATCCAACAGCAAAGTGACATAGAATCATGTTTTTTAAAATGTGTCCTGATCCATTTATTTAAATATATCTGCCTTTATTTTTGAAGCATTGATTTGGAGAGCTCTACTATGTAAAATATATTTAGGCTTTGTGTTAATAATAAACATTTACAAATCTTCAGTGGCAGAATTTCAAAGGATGAAAGGTTTATTGGAAAAGAATATGGATAATCTATAAAATGGATACTCTTGAAAATTGTC
>NW_012134828.1:2433-3405 GCF_000956105.1 Propithecus coquereli
GATTGCTTTGGCACCTTTATATTCAGGGTTAACTATTTTAGATATTTTTCAGTGTTTTTTTTTTGTTGTTATTTGTTTCCTAATTTTGAACCAGTCAAGTCTAGCCCACAGAAAAAGAATACACAAAATTCTATTTCTTAACCAAGTTAACTACTAAGGGGATTTAATTTCAGAGTTGACTTATTGAAATGTAGGTATTTTACTGAACTCCAAAGTAGAAGAATAATACATGTGGAAGGTGAATTGTCTGCATTCATAGCCTACCAAATTTTCACAGATTAAGGAATTTGATTTACAGAAATGTGTTCTTTTTTATTCTTTTGGAGGTGAATAATTTCTATAATGTGGTAAAGAATGGGTATATTGCAAGAGTGTTCTATATTCTCCTTGTGCTACTCCCTGGAATAGGCATGCCACTGCTGTGCTGCAGAGAGCTGAGGACCCTTTATTAATGAGTTCCTTTACCATAGACATTTTATGGAAATTTACACTTAGAATTTATGAAGCAAATTATTCAAATTTATGTACATACAAATAGCTCCTCTGAGAAATGATGTAAATATGAAATAATATTTCTAGAGCTCTGATTGTAATAACAGTAAAACACTTATTAAATTGCTAATAGACTGTTGGATAACTTGAAACATCTGATCTTTATTAGTCCTCTTGTAAGAAAACAATAGTGGGAATTCATGATTATTCAGGGAAGTTCATTAATGCTACTCTGATCTCTGAGAATAACTTCATACAAAATGCTGATCTATTAATCAGTGGATATGTGGCATTCTCTACATCAGTGTTTACCCCCTAGTGACCTGATGAGATAACCCAACGGTCTTATTGCAGCACTCTTTAATATCATTTAGATATTCTATTTTCATTTGCTTGGAGCATCTATAATATTTTTGGTTTAATTCTACAAATGTAGATGTTTTCAACAATTCAGAATCTTTGTTGATTTATTTTGTGTAT
>NW_012134829.1:0-384 GCF_000956105.1 Propithecus coquereli
CTCCCCATACTGATATACTGTAATGCACTACAGAAGGTCATTTTGTTCAATGCCAGGCTGCACATGTGACAGTGACATCACAGCTGTCATAATGTTGTAGCGAAATATATTAATCACATGTTTTGTGGTGATGCTGGTGTAAACAAACCTATTGTGCTGCCAGTCATCTAAAAGTATAGCACACACAATTATGTAAAAAATTAAAAAGTTTATAATGTAAAAAGTTACAGTAAGCTAAGGTTAATTTATTATTGAAGAAAGAAAATTTTTTATAAATGTAACATAGCCAGTGTCCAGTGTTTATAAAGTCTACAGTAGTGCACAGTGATATCCTGGCCTTCACATTCACTCACCACTCATTGATTGACTTACCTAAAGTAACTT
>NW_012134829.1:434-774 GCF_000956105.1 Propithecus coquereli
GTGTCCAGTGTTTATAAAGTCTACAGTAGTGCACAGTGATATCCTGGCCTTCACATTCACTCACCACTCATTGATTGACTTACCTAAAGTAACTTTCAGTCCTGCAAGCTCCATTCATGGTAAGTACCCTGTACAGGTATACTATTTTCTATCTTTTATACTGTATTTTTACTGTACCTTTTCTAGATATGTTCAGATACAAAAATACTTACCATCGTGTTACAACTGCCTACAATGTTCAGTGTAGTAACATGTTGTCCATGTTGTAGCCTAGGAGCCACAGGCTAAAACATATAGCCTAAGTGTGTAGCAGGCCATTCCATCTAGGTCTGTGTACGTA
>NW_012134830.1:0-507 GCF_000956105.1 Propithecus coquereli
TTCTTTTTGAGCCTGATTTTAAACTTAGGGAGAAATAGAACAGAATTTAGTCTTGGGCTTTTTTTGTCCTACTACCAAGGCATGACCTTTCTGAGAACTCTACCCAATAGCTCCACAAGTTAATGAGTTTTCCTAGTATGGAAAATACTCATTATTTCCAGTCCTATTGAGTTCTGAATATTGTTCCATCTAATGCTTTCAGGTGGCTTTTTTTTTTTTTTTACAGCCTCAGGTAGTTTCCTCATAAACATGCACTAATCAGTACCAAGATGAATATTTGAGGGAATTGTTTGCAAATCTCTGGAATTTTCTCTCTGCTGCTTTCTTTTCTCTTTAGTATGCTGCTATACAGAGGCTAGCCACCTTTGTCTCTTTAGACTCCTAGGTCTGTCTGCTCCTGAAAATACTTGTTTATACTTTCTTCATACCACTCATTTATTCACTTTCTGCTTTAGATCTCTTCCAGTCTGGCTTTCTCTTCCTCATAAATTCTTACCAAGTCACCAG
>NW_012134830.1:3482-4707 GCF_000956105.1 Propithecus coquereli
CACTATGCAATCTGCACATTAAAAATAAAATGAAACAAAACAACAATGGCATTATACAAGAATACATGATATAGTTTGCTAAATAATTTATGTTTTTTTAAAGTGTTGCTAACAGATTCTAACCTAACATTATTCCTAATTTATAATCCTTTTCTTATAGAATGGAGTGTCATGATAATTAGGTACTAGTCATGTCAATACTGTACCAAGTTGCCGTACATAAAGAGAGACTTAAGTGTATTCAGTCTTGCGGGGTAGAGCTCTTTGGTTTAAAGCTAAGTAGTTGTTTCTGCAGTCTGGATTCAGGGAAACCAAAATCAAATGCTATAGGGCTTGGAACATGGTGAAAATGAGTGAAGTGGACATAATGGGGACTGTAGCTTGTAAGCCCTATCTCAAGGAAGCAGCTGCCACTTAGCTCTACCAATAGTTGCCATGCTGGAATGTGGGACCAGGATGCTCGGTATTTTGTTTCTGCAAGAAAAGCCAGAAATGTGGATTTATTATGACAAATATACTAACTGGTAAATACTGAAATTTACTTCATTATCTTGTGCTCTATGAAAAAAAAACCAAAAAAAAAAAAGAAAAAAGAAAAAGAAAAGAAGCACACACACATCTATAAATTCCGTAGATTGTATTTAGTCTACATTTTTCCAGCTTGAGATCTATAAGAATAAACTGAGGAGGTAAGAGAAGAAGCCGGGCATATCAATTAGGTAAAGACTACTTATAAAATGTATTACGAGCATTTATGAGCACAGATAAATTTATGCACAGAAAAGAAAATTGCAGTTCAAACTATATAAAGCTTTCTGCAATCCAGCTATACCACCTTCTGTTTCTTCTCATTGCTGTCATCTACTCCTTCACCCCTATTAACAGAAGTTTTGGCTATTTGTTCACAATCTTCCTATGCATACACATTCCATTAAACTCATTTATTCATTAATTCTATCATTCATTTATTTAATGAATAAATATTTTCAAGTTCTATATGCCTGACTTTCAAGTATATGTTGGGATGTGGTATAGCAAAAAAATCACAGTCATCACATGTATGGCATTCCTAATGCCTTAGACTCTCAGTACATTGATTTCCCTGAATTTCAGAAGGCATTATTTTTATTTTACTTCAGCTCAACACTTCTAAGGTCACAAACCAAACATTGCTGTTACCAGGCAATTCTCCACATCTAAAATCACAAATTCAGATTTTTAACTC
>NW_012134831.1:0-362 GCF_000956105.1 Propithecus coquereli
AAATATACATAACAGTAAATTTGTAGGCCCAGGTGTGGTAGCTCACACCTGTAATCCTAGCACTTTGGGAGGCCAAGGCAGGAGAATCACTTGAGCCCAGGAGGTCGAGACCTGACTGGGCAATAGCAAGTCTCTACCAAAAATAGAAAAATTAGCAGGTATGGTGGCTCACGCCTATAATCCTAGCACTTTGGGAGGCTGAGGCAGGAGGATCCCTTGAGCCTAGGAGGTCAAGGCTGAAATGAGCTATGATCATGCCACTGCGCTCTACCCCAGGCAACAGAGTGAGACCCTAGAAAACAAACAAATAAAAAAAAAAAACAAACTTGTACTTAGACATACAATAAAACTGAGGCGTATCA
>NW_012134831.1:412-1444 GCF_000956105.1 Propithecus coquereli
TAACAGTAAATTTGTAGGCCCAGGTGTGGTAGCTCACACCTGTAATCCTAGCACTTTGGGAGGCCAAGGCAGGAGAATCACTTGAGTCCAGGAGGTCGAGACCTGACTGGGCAATAGCAAGTCTCTACCAAAAATAGAAAAATTAGCAGGCATGGTGGCTCATGCCTATAATCCTAGCACTTTGGGAGGCTGAGGAAGGAGGATCCCTTGAGCCTAGGAGGTCAAGGCTGAAATGAGCTACGATCACGCCACTGCGCTCTACCCCAGGCAACAGAGTGAGACCCTAGAAAACAAACAAATAAAAAAAAAAACAAACTTGTACTTAGACATACAATAAAACTGAGGCGTATCAAAGAGAGATTTTAAAAGTAGCCAAAGCAAAAAGAGATTTTCTATCAGGAATGATAATTAGTGGGTTTTATTTTTGTTATTTGTTTAAATCAGCAATACTTTTTAAAGTCAGGAGATAGGGAAATAATATATTCAAATGGATGACTCAAAATAACTGTCA
Source organism: Propithecus coquereli (assembly GCF_000956105.1). Classification (NCBI taxonomy): domain Eukaryota; kingdom Metazoa; phylum Chordata; class Mammalia; order Primates; family Indriidae; genus Propithecus; species Propithecus coquereli. Next base: position 924 of record NW_012134831.1, read on the forward strand.
ACCTAGGATGGTTTTCTTGGCATAGCCATCTTTCAAGAAAAGAGAATGAGATAAAAATATTTTCAGTCAAACAAAAATGGAAGAGGTTTATCAGCAACAGACCTTTATCTTAAGGATGTTCTTTAGGTAGAAGGAAAGTGATCATCTCAGATGTTAGAAGGAATGGTGAACATGCAAGTAAATCTAAATAAACTCTCTCGGGTGGATATGGAGTAGCATTTGCACCCCATACCAACACCATGCACAAGAGGATCTTCCTGAGTGCTGAAGGAGTCTACTCACCAGTTGGGACATGGACTTGGAAGCACAGAGGTGGGGCTATCACACAGGGGCCCATGGAGCTATGAGTGTGGAGTTATGGAGGAGGGTATGGAGGGGTTTGAATAAACCCCTCTGTGTCACACCAAAATCAAAATAAATAAACTCTGTCAGAAGGGTTTCTCTCATCCAAGTACTAACCAGGCCCAACCCTGCTTAGCTTCATGAGATCAGGTGCATTCAAGGTGGCATGGCGATAGACC
>NW_012134832.1:0-1269 GCF_000956105.1 Propithecus coquereli
TTCCTAACTCTTAGTATATCATTCTTCCTACTAATCAGATCCACTGTTATTAAATATAGAAGTGCTTAACAGAATTTACTGCTTTAAAAGTAATTTTACATTTTTGTATGGAATTTTTTAATCCTAAGGCATATTTTGAAACTAAAATCCCATTTTGCTTTTTTATGTCCTGGATGGGTTACAGGGCAGATATTACATTCATTTGAAAGTGAGAATTTTCAGAACAGAGAGATGAGTAGCAGAGCCAGACATGGAATCAACATTTTGTACTTAACCTGGTGTGTTCCTTCCCACCTTTCAGTAATTCTCATCATATTTTGACTAGAAGGGATTCTGTTTCTTTTAATAGTGCTGCATAGTATATATTTCAAAAAGTAGGACAAAGTCAAATTAATTTTGCTAGGAGAGTCTTGTGATACCCTTTGCGATGTCTGGAGATACCCAAGGGGATCTCAAAACTAGGATGAAGAATGCTTATACTAGATTATTCCATCTCCCAAAGTAATTTGTCTCATAATAACAATCATAATTACCTTCTCCAGTATCTAAACCCTAGCCTCTTTACCAGGCAGACTATTCACTGCAGGAAGATAACCCATGGTAAAAATCTTCTCCACAATGTGCTGCCAGAAACAGACTTTCATTCTCCACACCCATGCTGGGAAAAGCACAAGTGGAGCCAAACTTCCAAGCTCTTATATGAATATAAAAGCCTATTCCATTTTCATCAAAATTACTTATTACAGAAAAGCCTATTTAAGTGAAAGTCTTTGCTAATGACATGAGTAAACAGTGTAAATACATCCTAGACCTGTTCAAATCATCATTTTTAATTAAGTATTCAATATATCCACAAAGTCGCAAGCAACACTTTGGTGCCCACCTGCCCTCCTTGCACCATCCTTTCTCCCTCTACTTGCACCTACAACCACTAACTTGTAATACCTTTCCCCAGTGGCGATACTCAACCAGGGAAGGATCTCACAAACAATTCTTCTAGTGCAAGCCCCAGTGTCATTTTCACTTAAAACCTCATCTTTTATTATTCAATAAAAGGATTTGCTCTCTGTGAAAATAATTTCAGTGTCAGTGAACAAGTTGCATCAGGATCATGTGCTTCTGTGCTCAGTGTGTCTGTTTATGTCATGTGTTGAGGGTAGAGCTGAGGAGGGTGAGGAAGGAAGGAAAAGGCGGAGACAAAGTCTTGTCTTTGATCTGGAAGTTATTCTGGTAAGTTCCTAGTAACTTTACATAATGGCACATGCAAGT
>NW_012134832.1:3194-3668 GCF_000956105.1 Propithecus coquereli
CAAGGCAGAGATTAGCATGGCATATAATGAGCTCGAGGAGATAGGGTGACTAGAGGCGGGAGGAGGAGGGGTAAAGAGAGAGTCTGGTTTCAGTGACATAGGGTCCAGAATCTCCAAAGCAATTTTTACAGCTGGATTTAAGTTTGGAGATGGGATGCTTAGAGTATGTACAACCACTTAAGGTTTCAAGCCTGATGGATCTAGTTTTCTGAAACCAAATCTGACTACAGTTTTGTTTTGTTAGAAGATATGAGACTACATCAAACTCATTGTATTCCTGTCCCTAAGGAGTGAAGACAGATAATAAATGAGATAAATACTAAAATAGACAGTTTGATAGATGTTGATTAAGTTTAAAGAAGACAAGAAGAATTTTATATAAGGTGGCCAGGAAAGGGCTCATTGCGAAAGTGACAGCTGAACTCCTTGTTCTTTAGTCTTCTTACTGCACTGCTGCCTTCCCTCCCCCACAAC
>NW_012134833.1:0-2464 GCF_000956105.1 Propithecus coquereli
CAGACCAATGCCCTGAAGCATTTTCCCAATGTTTTTTTCTAGTAGTTTCATAGTTTCAGGTCTTAGATTTAAGTCTGTAATCCATTTTGATTTTATTTTTATATATGGTGAGAGATAGGGGTCTAGCTTCACTCTTCTGCACGTGGATATCCAGTTTCCCCAGCATCATTTATTAGACAAACTGTCTTTTCCCCAATGCAATGATATTAAGTACAAAAGAAATCCTTGTGCGGAAAAACTGAGCCATTTTGCAGACATTGTTGATGTGAGTGGATTGGGGGAAAGCTAGTAGCTCTGAAACTCGAATTTGAGAATTCTTAATGGCTTGTTATGACTTTCAAGTTCTCTATGTGTGTGAGTTAGTGAGACTAATGAGGCCTCATCTATTTGCACTTTAGCTTCTTGGGCTTTATGTGCCAACTTGAAGAAACAGAAAATCATTTGCATTTGCTCTTTTGATTGTTTTGGCAATCATGAATGTTTCAAAACAATAGCAACTATCATCTTTGGGGTACATAGAAACTGTGCAAATTGTGTTACATACATCATCTCACTTAACCATTACAGATCCCTGTGAGGCCAATGCTGTTAGTCCATACATTATATGGATGAGAAAACAGAGGCCTTATCGTGTTAAGTGTACCTTCCTAGACACACAAGCAGGAAAAAGGCAAGCTAGGGGTATTTGACCAGTATCTCCCTGGCTCATATATTTCTGTTTATATTATTGATTTGCTGGGTAAGCCCCCTTTTCCAAAACCTATCAAATCCTTTTTCAAGTGCCAATTTAGCTTAGCTCCTACGTGAATTGGCCTAACTTCCAAACGAGTGAGATTTGAATGACTGTCATTTTCTTTTATAGATTTTTTTTCTTGAAATAGTTGGGGTCAGCTTCCATGAGGGTGGTTTGGACAGCTAAAAAGTAATAAAAGAATCAAATACAACTGGTCAAAGATTCCTTCTTCTTTACCTGAGAAAGCATCTTCTTCAATGGAAAGGTCAGTTTCTTGAGGGACTTGGGGATATCAGAAATAGGGGGAATTACCTCCCTCACCCAGAGTGAAATTAAGGGTCAGTGGCTTAAAGTAGTAATATTCAATCTTATGCCTGAAATTGGTATTGTTCCTGTGACAAAGAGGAAATCATCCCTCTCTTTCCTGTTTCTTAATTAGGACCTATGAAGGAAAATTATACAATTTAAATAAACAAATGAGGAGTAAGTTATAACATAGTGTTAGATTAGAGAGAGAAAGGCTCAGTTAATTTTACCACTATACAGCTTCATTCAGTTCTCACCTTCTCTAATATTACCACCTATATCCAAAACCCCATCTGTACCCCACAGCAAATTCCTAACTGGTTTCTTGGCCTCCAAGTCCCTATCTCCAGCCCTCTTCTCAATTGCAATTAGAGTGCTATGTTTAACCACAAAATTAAGCATATTATTCCCCTGCTTGAAATTCCGCAGTGGTTTCCAATCTCTCCTTTGATAAAGACCAAAATTCTTCACATAGAATTTTCATCAAGGCCCAGCAAAATCCACTGTTGGCTGGATCCTCAAGTAGAAGCTCTCATAGCACCCTGAACTTCTCTGTCATGACAGGTATTACTGTTGTAATCAAATACTAAGCTGTGTGATTATTTGCCTCCCATAGATTGTCGGATCCGTGAGGTCAGGAAGGCTGACAACCCCTGCGGCAATGCATAGTAACCCCTCCGTAAATATCTGATGCATGAGTGAGTCCAGGTGGAAGAAGACTTGATCGCCAGGTTAGAAATTTTAATCTTTTGAATACAAGAAGCCATTGAAGATTTCTGAACCTGAAAGTGGGACTGCATAAAATTTTTCACCCATTTGCCCCAGAATATGGTTGAGAGAATGTAGCATCGCCTGCCATTTAATATTCTGGATTCTTCTGGAGTATTTTGGGTACCTCAAGGATGAAAGCCCCCAGAAATCAATAAAAGCCAGCTAGAAAAGCTCATGTTCTCCAGGGACATGCTTCAGAACCACTCTGATCCACACTTTCCTGAGGAGGAGGCATAAACTGGAGGCCAGAGGACTGTGTAGGCTCTGTGCTGCCTTCGGCTGCAGAAGATGCAAAATTTCTGACATTTAGGCTGCAGACTATTGAGTATCAGCCGAGCCAAGGGCCATATTTCAGAGAGATTCAGGCAGCAGTGAAGTTAAATCTACGCAGAGTCTAAAATTTATTTCTAGAGATTGTGGTAATACATAACTAGTTGGAGGATTTGCATAAACATGTATTTATAGGTTGTCAATATAAATATAAAGGATGGGTGCACATGGATCTTTCTCTCCCATTCATCTTCAGGGGCTTCTCGGGAGCTGAAGAATATGGCATTGCTTCCGTTCGCAGGAGTCAGGTTAGGAAAAAAAACAAACAAACTGAATTCGGTCCAAAATGCAGTTTTATTTTCAAGGCCATCTGTGTGCAGACAT
>NW_012134833.1:5600-6600 GCF_000956105.1 Propithecus coquereli
CAGATATATGGTTTACAAATATTTTCTCCCTTTCTGTAGGTTGCCTTCATTTTGTTGATGATATCTTTTGCTGTGCAGAAACTCTTTAGTTTACCGTAATCCCACACACCCATTTTTGTTTTTGTTGCCCGTGCTTTTGGTATCATATCCAAGAACTCATTGGCAAGGCCAATGTCAAGAAGCTTTTTCCCTGTGTCTTCTTCTTCTACTATTATTATTATACCACTACTATTAGTATTATTGCTTCCCCTCTGCCTATCTTGACTTCGTTGGTCTAGCAGTTGAGCCAGAGAGCATTTATTCTTACTGTCCTTTTAACCTTGATAATACTACAATACTAGCAGCTGTTTCTTAAAACATGATCAGGCTTATTTTCATAAAATTTAACAGTTGAGTTCAACGAACATCTATTGAACCTTTCCAATGTGTCAGGACAGACCCCTCCACACACATAGACTAAGGAAGAGGCCCATCTATGGTGTGATTTCAAGGACACCAGAAATGCCCTGTCATTCTCTCCCCACTTTTCTTCTTCTGATGGCTGATGCTCAGAATGCAACCACTTATACCCTATTTGTTTAGTTTACTCTCAGTCAAAATATAAACCCTCCAGTGTGGCTGTTTTTTAATTCCAAAGCCCCTGTTCGTAACGGAGGGACCTGAGAGCACTTGCCTGGAAGAAAGAGAGTGAGGGTCCTGATAACTGAAGGAGGAAGGGTGGGCCAGAGATCTGAGCTGAGGACATGAGGCCAAGTCAGTCCTTATCCAGCCTTTTTCAAGGGAAAGGCTGCAAAGCAACCATCAGAGAGCTGTATAGCTGGATGAAATGATTATTTAACTGAGGACTGAGCGTGTGGCCCACCTGGTGCCTTCCATAGCAAGTAAAATCTGTCTTGTCCCCGTTCGTTCCTCTGGGGTCAGAGGAATCCCACCCAACCTGCAGCACTAACCCATCCCAGGAGGTGGCAGGATATATGGCTGTTTCCCCCACTGCTGTTTT
>NW_012134834.1:0-614 GCF_000956105.1 Propithecus coquereli
CCAGGTTCCCATGGAAATTTAAAAGGCCTCAGACATCTACAAGGACTGTCCCCACAGATCATTCGTAAGGAAATTCCTTGCTGGCCTCCCACAAACCAGGGCACACAAATTGTAACTTTGGGTCTGCAGGCTGTCTAGTTCCTAAAACTAAAGTCTTTTCAATTCCGCACTAATAATGTTGATTACAAGTTTATCTTCCCAGGTGCAGAACAGAGAGAAGACCAGACCAAACATTCTTCCACCTATCCAGGGACATCTACATAATTGATGCTTCCCCCATTCCTTTATTCTCTTCTATATTTGCCTTATTTTATACAAAATATGGATTTCCTGGACATCACACGATGTAATCATTTATCTCACTGCCCACCCCTCCTCCTTTTTTCTTTCTGTAGGCTCTTTCCCTTTTAAAAACTGAGTTCCCAAATCCTGCTTCAGAAAAACAGTCGCGGATTTGTCTGTGATTTGTGTTTTTGCCAGGCAAGTCCTCAAACTTTGGCTTAATAAAACTCCATTGATTAATATCTTTGCCTTAGTCACTTATTTTGGGTTGTCAAAGTAATAAAAATGTTCTAAAACTCATTGTGGCAATGTATATACAACTCTGAATATAC
>NW_012134834.1:3402-4008 GCF_000956105.1 Propithecus coquereli
TAACATATGCATTACCTCACATACTTACCATATTTGTGGTGAGAATATTTAAAATCTACTCAGTAATTTTCAAATATACAATATATTGTTACTAACTATAGTCACCATGATGTACAGTAAACTTCCTGAACTTATTCTTCCTAAATAAAATTTTATATCCTTTGACTAACATCTCCCTAATCCCCACACCTCCCAGACTCTGGCAACCACCATTCTACTCTCTGCACCTATGAGTTCAACTTTTCTAGATATCATATAAAAGTGAGACTATGTGATATTGGTCTTTCTGTACCTGGCTTATTTCACTTAACATTATACCCACCAGGTTCATCCATGTTATTGCAAATGACAGGATTTCTTTCTTTTTAAAAGCTGAATAATATTCCATTGTATGTATATTCAACATAGTACTGAAAGTGCTAGCCAGAATAATTAGGCAAGAGAAAGAAATAAAAGGCATCCAAATAGAAAAGGAAGAGGTTAAATTATCTCTGTTTGGGCCAGGCGCGGTGGCTCACGCCTGTAATCCTAGCACTCTGGGAGGCCGAGGAGGGCGGATCGTTTGAGTTCAGGGGTTCAAGACCAGCCTGAGCAAGAGTGAGACCC
>NW_012134835.1:0-345 GCF_000956105.1 Propithecus coquereli
TCTTCTTCTGAAAAGCTTCTGTTCATACCTTTTGCTCACATTTTAATGGGATTGTTTTCACTGTATATATATACCACATTTCTTTATCAATTCATCTGTTGTTAGAAACATAGTTTGACTCCTTATCTTGGCTATTGTAAATAGTGCTGCAATAAATAGGGCAGATGTAAATAGTGCAGATGTTCAAGACAGTTTTGTAAGCAATGATACCAGCTATTTAGTCCATCCCTAAAGAATGGAGGGTCCTGAGAATTTAACCATGTCAATGCAGTCTTTTTTACATTATTAACTGAGGAAAAATGGGTGCCCTTTAATAATATTTTTAAGATTATGAAACAAAAAGAA
>NW_012134835.1:2465-3121 GCF_000956105.1 Propithecus coquereli
ATTGTAATATAATTTAATGCTTCACTGGTACCAAAAATATTCAGACCCTTGAATGCTAAGAGCTGTAAGCTGCAAAAAGGAAATACTATCATAGCATAAGTGTAAGTTTTTGCAGTCAATTTAATGCTAGGCAAGGTTCAGACATATCTAATGGTGCAGGCTGAAATCATAAGGTAATATTTTGCTGCAGACTGGCAAATAATGGTATAACAAATTCTGTATATTACATGGCATAATGGTTAATTTTATCTGTCAACTTGACTGGACCACAGGGTACCCAGATATTTAGTCAAACATTATTCTCGGTATTTCTGTGAGTATCGTTTTTGGATGAGGTTAATATTTAAATTGGTATACTGCGTAAAGCAGATTGACCTCCCTAATACGAATGTACCTCATTCAATTTATTGAAGGCCTGACTTAAACTGAAGCATTAGATCTTCCTGGGTCTTACGTCCTAAGAGTGCTGGGCTTCAGATCGAACCACACCATTGGCTATCCGGGATCTCCAACTTGCTGACTCATTCTATAAATCTTGAGACTGGTCAGACTCTACAATTGTCTGAGCCCATTCTTTATAAGAAATCTCTTTATACACACACACACACACACACACGTGTGTGTGCACCTTTATATATATTAATATATACACACAT
>NW_012134836.1:0-671 GCF_000956105.1 Propithecus coquereli
AAGTAAAAAAATTTTTGTTCCGCTTTCATATAAACCTCCTCTAAATATAATTTTAATTTTACCTCCACAAACTACCACAAAGATAGTTTTAAATGATATTCATAATTCAAGATGATTTACACAAATTTATATAATGTTTAGATTAATTAAAATATTATCAGTAGGATATGTCTGTGGATAATTACAGGAAGTAGGTAAGTTAACTTTCCTGAATTTAACATAGATTATACATTGTGCTGAATAAAGAAAATACGTTGTGACATTCAGTTGAATAACAGTAGCTTTCTTACATGTTAAATATAACCATTCATAGCTATAACTGTATAATATTTAATTATCTCAGGCTCACTTTCTTGGTTTTTTTCAGGAGAGAGTTTCAATTTCAGAATGATAAGCTTTAGTTTTAGCTTGTTATTCTGCATGTCATCAGGATAAGTGGTATACACATAATCTCCAACTTGTTCTTTATCTTTACAACGAAATATCATGGCTAAAATAATGTTTTCTCAAACTAACATGTTCTCAAAATCACATTTGTGGGTTTTTTTTCTACTATTGGTGTCTGATTAAAACACCTTTATGACTTATGATTTGTGCTTTAATTACAGTTAAAATCAAGAACACATCAAAGTACTTGCTTCTGAAAATTTTCTATTTTCACATGTCTATGA
>NW_012134836.1:3261-4214 GCF_000956105.1 Propithecus coquereli
GGTAAGGAAATGTGACTTAAAACTTTATTATTCATACATTTTCAAAATGGGTTGCAGTTTAGTTTAAAATGTCCCAAGTGTGTTGGAAATATAGCAGATGGAAAGATAGATTGAAAGGATAGATACATAGTAAGATTGGTCTATAGTTTAATACATCCATTACCCCATTTCCTTTCTCTATTACTTTCTTGTTATGTTCAAGCTTTTTGTTTTCTCCTCACTATTATTGTATTCCTACTAATGTCTGTTTGTACTTCTAGTATTTTTTATTTTCTTCATTTGCATGCATGTTAAGGATTTCTTAAATTTCTCCTAGATCATTGATTATTTTTATGTGACACATATTTACTGAGCTCCCATTATGTTCTAAAAACTGTTCCGGCTTTTGGAGACAGATAAACTAATGAGATAAACAAATATCCCTATACTTGAGGAGCTTAAATTCTGGCAGGGGCAGGAGAGGCAATTAATAAGCAATACAGAAAAAAAAGAGTAAATGACATAGAACAAACATTGATAAGTTATGAAAAAAATTGAACGGATAGAGGAATCTTCAGATTGCATTGGAGCAGTAGATGCAGAGTTGTCAGGTAAGGCCTTGTTAGAAAGTGAAATTGAAATCGTGAAGCAATTATGTTGAGGAAGCCATTTCCAGACAAAAGAAATCTGTGCAAAAGCTCTCAATCAGGGCTTGTATAAAAACACATCTGCTTATCTTTGATAAAATGTTATTTCGAATAGGTTTGCAGGTTAATATTGTGGAAGCATCATTTTTCAATATAATACGGTCATTGTTCCAATTATCACAAATGAGTGTAAAAATGCATTCTCCCTTCTTTGCGTGAACTTAATCTGAGTAATTCATCAGAGATTTTAAGGTGTATGATGACCTGCTATTTTTTAAATTAAACATAAAGAGTTAAGATAATTTGAAGTTGATTTTTTAATTATTA
>NW_012134836.1:4264-4620 GCF_000956105.1 Propithecus coquereli
AGCATGGTATCATCAACAGCAATCCCTTATCATTTTCCAACTTCTAAATCACTAGACATATAGCTTTTCCCATTAAAGATTTTTCCTGAAGAAATCTGACAAGATTTTATACAATTTTTTAAGCAAATGCTTTTTAAAATCATCTTTGATATTTTCTGTTAAATCATTTATTTTTGTTTTATCACTTGTTTATTCTTGCATGCTGATTCTCCTGATGCTTCTTTGTCTCTCTTTGTGTTCTTTCATGAGATGGCCACAAAAGGGGACACAGGAGAGACACTAGAAATCACAGTTTATCATACTCGCATGTTCTAGAGAGACAGAGTCACCGCGTGCCGCGCAGGGGATGATATGGC
>NW_012134836.1:6594-6850 GCF_000956105.1 Propithecus coquereli
CTTAGAACCACTTTGCACACTTCCAATTAATTTAGAAGTTACCACTCAAAAGAAGGAGCATTTAAGTAGCATTTGATCTTCAGAAATAAGAAATGCTTTGCTAAGTCATCATAAGCTTTTTAAATCACTCTCCTTTGAAAAGAAAAGCATGTGTTCTTTTGTGTAATCCTACTTAAACCCTAAAGTTTTGCATTCTGTGCAAAAGAAGTTTGTTCAATTTATTTCTTTTTTTGCAAAATACATATTTCTGGACACA
>NW_012134836.1:8425-9109 GCF_000956105.1 Propithecus coquereli
TAATTTTCTGTTAGTAGAAGTAACTGCACATACACATAAACAAAAAAATGCTTACATTTTTTACCTTCACTTCCAAACATAATTGAGCTTTCTACAGAAGTGTGAAACTGTTTATGGTGTGAAAACCACGTTTTGAAGGAATGCATCTAAATACCAAGGTACTCGATGCATGTAATGTCTGCCGGGTTTTATCCACTCTTTTTGATGGCTACTTATGTATGAGGTAAGCCTCAATTCTAATAATTCAGTAGCTATGTGTTTCCTTACTGTACCTGTTTTACTATTTTTACTAGGACAAGATGCTTGCTGTGACTTTTCCTTGCATGTTCAAGGATACTGTGGAGCATATTACAGAAATAGTACAAAAGCAAAAAAAAAAAAGAGAGAGAGAGACTTAATAGTAACATTAATAGAACCAGATAAATATCTCCCTTATATTTCCAATATTTAATATCCTTAAAGAGATAACTTTTGCTTACTTTAAAAACTAATAATCACACTTAGTTTATCTTGACTATTCAAAACTTTAGTGTTTTAAGCTAATTAATATTATCATATTATGACAAAAAACAACAGATGATTAATTAAGGAAGCTAATGATTCCTATTTAATGGGAAATGTTATTGACTAGGAGAAAGATCAAATGTAAGGTTCTGTCAATACTTAGAAATAAAATAATAGACA
>NW_012134836.1:11344-11645 GCF_000956105.1 Propithecus coquereli
CAGAGATGTTTACTAATGGATTGGTGTATTTCTCAATATTTCTATTCTAGTTTATAATACAGATATGACAAGAGGTAAGATATTCATTTTTAAAAGATTACTCATATAGTGTTAAGTGAGGATGGATTAAAATGGAAAGTTCACTGAATCTGAATATGGAACTTTTATAGTCTATATAAAAAGTACTAAGGGCTTAATATAAAGGAGTAATTGGAAACTCTCTGTACTTTCTGCTCAATTTTTCTGTTAATCTAAGCTACTCTAAAAAATAGTTGTGCTCAGTAGAAAGAACAACAGGAAC
>NW_012134836.1:11695-12000 GCF_000956105.1 Propithecus coquereli
GAGGAAAATTAAAGCTTTTCAAAGACAAGCAAACACCAAGGGAATTTACCACCACCAGACCTATCCAACAGGAAATGATTAAAAGTGCTCTCTATGTAAAAGAGAGCAATTAATACCCAACAGTGTAAAAATTCCAAAAAGTTAAAGCTCATAACTCTTATTAAACAGTTAACACAAAGGAGAAAACAAAGCAACTAGATATCATTCAATACAATGAACAAAACAGCGTTTCACATACCAATACTAACATTGAATGCAAACAGTTTTAATCTTCCACTTAAAAGATACAGAATGGTTGAGTAGAT
>NW_012134836.1:13645-13986 GCF_000956105.1 Propithecus coquereli
CACATCAAAATTTCCATGTCATTTTTCATGGATCTAGAAAAAATAATCCTAAACTTCATATGGAACCAAAAAATGACCCCGAATAGCCAAAACAATCATAAGCAAAAAGAACAAATCTAGAGGCATTATATTACCTACACTTCAAATTATAATATAAGTCTATCCTTAACCCAAACAGCATGATACTGGTGTAAAGGTAGACACATAGACCAATGGAAAAGAATAGAGAACTCAGATATAAAACTATGTAGCTATGTTCAACTAATTTTTGACAAAGCAGACAAAAACATACATTGGGGAAAGGATGCCCTATTCAATAAATGCTGCTGGGAAAACTGGAT
>NW_012134836.1:24476-25382 GCF_000956105.1 Propithecus coquereli
GAAACCACAAGCCAGTAGAAATGAACACTCCTATAACAACATATTCATGCTTACCCAGCATTCTTAAAAAATAAGAATCTAGAGCTCCTAGCAGTGATTCCAGGTAGAGGTAGAAAATTTACCAAGGCATTTTGTGGTTCCAGAGATAAGCTATAAATGTGATGGGCTGGTTAGATAGACACAGGTACCAGCCTGAAGCATTTTAGGTCTAGGATTAGATTATTTGAGCTTTAAAAAGATTGACTAAAATTTATTACAAAACCTCTGGATATTTAGAGAGCATTGCATATATAAGGTACTCAAAAATTATGAGAAAAAAGAAAGATAGTAAAAAGAAGCAAAGCATTGTTGAAAATGTTGATAAGATTGATATTGGTAATTAAAGTGGAAGAATTTAGCATTTATTATCTAGTATTGATTTAAACTGCATATCATAGAAATCAAATAGCCCTAGTGAATAAGGTAACATTTTTCTTTACATAAGAATTTCAGATAAGAAATGTATTAAATTAATCATAAAAAAGAGAAAATAAAGTTGCAATTCCAAAAGATATAATTATCCTGGAAATGGTCACTAATGGATAGAAAGAACATTCAATATAGGATAAATGGGAAAGTTTACCCAAAAAAGGATCAGGTTTGTACAACTTGAATTCACCAATGATGTTATCAATGCTAAAGACCATTAAAACATCATGTGACTCCTAGTATAATGCAGTATGAAATATTTCAGTATTCCTATGACATATGGATGTCAAAATAAAATTAAAGCTGAATTTACATAAAATGTTAAATTTACACTAAATGTGAGGATTAGAAGAGAAGTTAAGCAAGCAACAAAAGGAAACAATCAGCTTAATCTAAAAAATGAATAATTTATAGAAAAAGGACCTAGATTCAATAAAT
>NW_012134836.1:25432-25779 GCF_000956105.1 Propithecus coquereli
TGGCTTTTGACGTTTCATGTTTAATATATATTTTGAAAGCTTCCTTAAAGGTTTCCCATCAGAGCTGCAATTCTTGACAATTTATAAGTTATAGATATTTTTGAATAGCAACTTGGTAAAGTACCATATGTTGTGAACATTACTTTCTGTGCTTTCCAAGCAACACTGTTATGCCTGGGAACCTGACCTGCACGAAGCAGTTATTTCAGTTCTTTAAGCTGCCTGCCAAACTGTTGTAGTAGCTTTTGATATGGGCAGATGGCCACTTCAAAACAAATCAAAACACAATATTTGTTCTCTAAACTTACCTGAGTTCAAATCTTTGAATATGAATGTTAGCTCTGATT
>NW_012134836.1:25829-26159 GCF_000956105.1 Propithecus coquereli
TATCAAGGGAACTTCTCCTCCTGCCCACCCCTCACCACAGCCCTCTATTCCCAACTTGCTACTCGACAGTTATCATCAATTCCTTTCAATGGCCACCCTTCCAAGAAGAGAAATTACAAAGGCTGGCGGGTCCCAGTCATAGACCTGGAAAGAGGGTGAAGATGGAGATTTAGGAGGGAGCAGGTAAGGGCAGAGTGGTAAAGGTAAAGGTTAATCCACTTGAACTCCTGCAAGAGTCCACTAAAATAGCCTTTGTGGGATTGTAATTGTTTTAAACAATTAAAAATTAGACAATTGGCCAGCACATAAATATTTATGAAAATTACAAAT
>NW_012134836.1:35599-36944 GCF_000956105.1 Propithecus coquereli
TTAATTCCCACCTTCTCAATTTGTTTTTTGCCCTCTCTAGTTTCTCTGAGACAAATATAATAGGGTTCAATTTGTTTTCCTGTAGCTAATCTGTTACCCCTATTTTTCAGATTGACTTAAATGTTAGATTTATAAAATGCAGGTGTGATTATGTATGTTTCATGCCTAGAGATTTCTAGCTGTATAAATATGTTCACTTCAATTCATTTAAGGAAAAACTTAGTGAGCATCTATGTTTCAGAATTAAATGTATAGACATGATCTTCATAAAACCTACACTCAAGTAGGGCTTACAAAGTCTAATACCCTTATTATGGCCTCTTATTTGGACATTAAGTATTAGTTTAATCACTGCTTCCTCACCCTGACGGTCAAGTCAGGCCCAATCTCACCATCGGTTTACAATTTTCTAAACATATCAGGTACTTCCTAGTATGTATACTTCAGAGCATTCTAATACGTATGCCCAGACTCTGACTGTTCCTTCTCTCTTCTGTTTGAACATTGTAATCATCCTTTAAGATCTTAGTCAAATGACAGCTTATATCCCTCCCTTGGAATTAGTAACTCCCTTAATACCATGTTTTCATTCTTCTATTTAGCAATTCTCTCAATACCTCCTCTAGCGGCTATATCAATCCCCTCATAAGCACAGAAACTCATTATTAATATTCAAATTCCCATGGCCTAACACATTGCCTTGCATACTGATAGGAGCCCCAAACATCTTGAATTATTTGAATAGAATAGTACTGTTTTCAAACATTAATTGTATTTGATTTATTCAAACACAGTTTTCAGTTAAACATAAAATATTTAGTGATTTTTTTAACCGTTACATCATCTACATGGGTCATTTATCAGCCCTGATATGTTTGAAATATCACTATGTTATGTGACTTGCTTCTGCTTAAATTTTTTGGGGGGTATTTTTTGGATTATGTTTGTTTTCAATATCTGTTAATATATTTCTGCATTTTTTTTGGTAGTAAAGTGTCATAGAAATAAAATAATGCTGGATATCAGAAAATATTTTTTCATTTAAGCTGAAAACCTGGGCTAGTTAAACACATTTGAATATCTTGAAGCAATAATTTGTTTTCATTAAATTCAAAACATTAATACTTATAGCATATATATCACAAATAGAGAAAAAATCTATCAGATATGTTGAACCATATGAATTGTTGTTTATATAGGTAGACAATGCTAAAATATAATTTTCATATAGTCTAATCTGATGCCTACCTACCACACTTCTGCTTATCGAATATTTTAATATTCAGTTAAGTTCAAACATTATCATTAGCATTGTTGTCCTTGGCATATAAAAAAATTTTTGATA
>NW_012134836.1:36994-37494 GCF_000956105.1 Propithecus coquereli
GAAGTTTTATGATCCAAATTCAAATAAAAAATGTAAAAATATAATTTCAGACAATTGAAGAAATTTGAATAGCGATATAGTTTCACAAAATTATTGGAGGTTTTTGGTTTTGTTTTGAGACAGAGTCTTGCTCTGTCTCCCAGGCAGTGTCCTCTTCACAGCTCACTGTAACCTTCAACTTGAACTCCTGGGCTTAAGCAATTCTCCTGCCTCAGCATCCTGGGACTACAGGTATGTTCCATCATGCTTGGCTAATTTTTCTCTTTTATAAGAGATGGGGGTCTTGATCTTGCTCAGGTGGTCTTGAACTCCTGGCCTCAAGCAACCCTCCTACCTCAACCTCCCAGAGTGCTGGGATTACAGGCATGAGCCACTGCGCCCAGCCACGTTGGAGTTTTATATAAGTGTAAAAATGACATCTTGGTTAGGTATGCCTGGGATTACTCTTCAAACCTCCAAAAAATGAGGTGCTACATTTAAAAAGTATGATTGTCCAGAGA
>NW_012134836.1:40384-40762 GCF_000956105.1 Propithecus coquereli
GAAAGATCTGAATAGACATTTATCCAAGGAAGATACACAAATGAACAACAAACACGCAAAGAGATATTCAACATCATTAGACATTGGGAAAATGCAAATCAAAACCGCAGTGAGATATCGCTTCACAACTACTAGGATGGCTATAACAAAAAACAAACAAAAAATGGAAAATAACAAGTGTTGGTGAGGATGTGGAGAAATTGGAAGTGTCTGGAAAACAGACACTTTGCAATATAGTCTGGCAGTTCCTTAAAAAGTTAAACATGGAATTACTATTAATATATGACATAGTAGTTCCACTCCTAGGTGGAACCCAAGAAAAAGGAAAAATTATGTCCACACAAAACCTCATACATCAATGTTCATACCAGCATCATT
>NW_012134836.1:42767-43132 GCF_000956105.1 Propithecus coquereli
AAATCATATTTTTGTACCAAACAAAATTTTCCTAAGTAAAAAATATAATTAATTAAATTAGGAGCAGATTTGAGTTGGAGTGTGGCTATTTAGACTATGAAGGCATAATCAGGATACAGTCTGCTTGGTGGGAATTTAGTCTAATTGAAGGCCAATTATTTTATTTACTTGTAATTCACATGATGTATGCTTGCTAATAGATGCAGCTGCTAGCCAAGCAACTAGGAGGAAACAAAGAGCTTTGGGTGGGTGATATTTGCAAACTCAGCAGTATAAAGCAACGGAAAATAACATTTTCGTGCATAAAAAATGTCTGAAAAAGTGTTTACATGCACGATTTCAGTTTGGTGAGTTGTTTCTATTCC
>NW_012134837.1:0-824 GCF_000956105.1 Propithecus coquereli
TGAAGGAAGTATATATAATACCACTTGTCATAGTTTTCATTTTATTTTTTATTAACTTGAGGTGATTTTGAAGAAAACACAGAAATTAAGATAATAATTTATAATTCTGAACATTCTGTACTATATATAGTATGTAAGTCTTGGTTTCTTTTCTTTCTTGCTGGAGGGGAGAGCTAGAGGATAAGGTCTCTTGATTTGTAATTTTCCTAAAATTATACATAGTAGTTTCATTAAAGAATAATGCTTGGGACATGGTAGGCAAAATGTTATGGATTGATGGATGGATAAATGAATAATTGAGTAATTGATACCAATTATCTTTTTTCTGGAGAAACCAAAGAATAAATTGATTAATTAAATTTTAGGTTTTAGAATGCCATTGCATAATGCATAGGATTGGCAATAATAGAACGTGGGCTTTTAGAATTGAGCAAAATAGTCTGGCTGTGAGCAAGAGCAGAGACAGTATGAACAGATGTGGGCAGGAGGAAAGCAACACTGTCGGAGTAGAGCGCATACATTGTAAATTATACTTGAAATAAGACTGTAAAGCAGCCTTATAATTAAAGGTAAAGCCAGATATAAAGAAGGTATCATGAATGGGCAAGTAGAATTCAGCGAGAGGAAGTTGGGAAGCCTAATAATTTATTAATAACTTTTATTTTCTTTAAGAAGGTAAGGAATTACATACTATACCTATTATTTTCTTTGTATCTGAAAGAATTATATGATTGAAAGTCATTTATATTTTTATATTTTCTTTAGGTCTGATGAATGGGTACTGAAGGGAATTTCAGGCTATATTTATGGACTTTGGATGAAGA
>NW_012134837.1:2914-3598 GCF_000956105.1 Propithecus coquereli
CATTTACCACATACTAGGTAATTTATAAACAATAGAAATTTATTTCTCATGGTTCTGGAGGCTGAGAAGTCCAAGATCAAGGCACCAGGAGAATTGGTGTCTGGTGAGGGCTGCTCTCTGCTTCCAAGATGGTGCCTTGTTGCTATATCCTCCAGAGGGGAAGAAGGCTGTGTCCTCACATGGAAGGGATGGAAGGGGAAGAGAGCGATCCTTTCAGCCTCAAGCCCTTTTATGAGAGTGCTAATCCTGTTCATGGAGGCGGAGCCCTCATAACTTAATCACCTCCCAAAAGCCACACCTCTTAATACTATTGCATTGGGCATTAAGTTTCAATGTGAATTTTGGAGGGGGCACCATCATTTAAACCATAGCACCACTCATACATTGATTGTGAGAGTATAATTTTATATTATGTTTTTGAAGGATAATTTGGTGGTACCAATCAGAATTTTAGAATGGGTAATTTTTATATCCAGCAATTCTTCTAGGTATGTGATCACATTAGAAATTATACTTTTGAATATTTCTTGTACAGAAATACTTGCACAAGTGTAAAAAGATATTCACTATAACATGATTTGGAATAGTGAAAAATTGCAAACAAATATTAACATATGTCATAAATTCATCTAGACTATATATTTCTCTTAATTTACTGATCTTTTTCATCATGTCAAAATTTTT
>NW_012134838.1:0-469 GCF_000956105.1 Propithecus coquereli
TTTCTGCCTCAGAAGGGACCCAAGTACTGCTACTTCTCCTCCCATGCCAGGGCAGACATTACTAATTAATAAAGACTCTATCAATTGCTGGTCTCCATCAAAGACCAGCAATCAATCTGGGTTTGCTCATGAAATAAAACATATATGGCCCTCCCTAGAGTAGAACCAGCGAGCTCTCAAGGTTTGGGACAATTTTCTTATGCATCACTGAAAACCTCAAAGACCTTGGTACAGTGCCACAAACAGATTAGGCACTGGGGAAGTATAAAATGAAAGAATGCATGAATATATCTGAATCTCCTGACAACGCAGGAGAAATGAGATGACCTGAAATTGGCCATGTCTTCATTTCTAGTTTTCCCACTTCTTCTCCTTCACTATTAATCACACAGGTGATTTAAGTCAGAATGGAATATGCAGTTATAGCCATAAACTTCCAGTACATTTACTTAATAATTTTTTCTAAGGA
>NW_012134838.1:1984-5334 GCF_000956105.1 Propithecus coquereli
ACCTAAATAAATGAAAAGACATCCCATGTTCATAGACTGGAAGACATACTATTAAGGTGGCAATGCGCCCCAAATTGATCTACAGATTCAATACAATCTCTACCAAAATCTCAGCTGACTTCTTGCAGAAATGGACAAGTTGATCCTAAAATTCATATGGAAATTCAAGGTACCTGCCTAGGATAGCTCAGTAAATCTTGAGGGGGAAAAAAACCAAAACACAATTGGAGGGTTCAACCTCACATCACATAACAAATTAACTCAAAATGGATCAAAGACCTATGTAAGAACTAAAACCATAAAACTCTTAGAAGAAAATATAGGAGTAAATATTTGTGACCTCTTTAATTATGTAGTAATACCAAAAATACAAACGAAATAAAAAATAAATCTGACTTCATCAGAATTAAAAACTTTTATGCTTCAAAGGACACCATTGAGAAAGTGAAAGACAATCCACAAAACGGAAGAAAATATTTTCAAATCATATACATATGCTAGGCATATGGAATAAAGAATTCTTAAAACTCAATAACAAAAAGACAAATATTCTGGTTTCTCTTCAGATCGTATAAATCTTTCGTTTTTTACTAAAAAAACAAATTACTCAATTTTAAAAATAGGCAAAGGATCTGAAAAGACTTTTCTCCAAAGAAGATATATAAATAGCTAATAAGCACATGAAAAGATTAATATTCTTAGTTGTCAGGGAAATGCAAATCAAAACTACATGATACCACACCATTAGGATGGTCATAATAAAAAGGACAGAGAATCACAAGTGTTGGCGAGGATGTGGAGAAATTAGTAATACCATTGCTAGTGGGGATGCAAAATGGTGCAGCAACTTTGGAACAAAGATTGGCAGTCCCTCAAATTTTTAAGCATAGAGTTGCCATATGACCCAGCAACTCTATTTCTAGGTATAACCCCAAGAGAAATGGACATGTATGTCCACACGAAAACTTGTACATGGATGTTCATAGCAGCACTATTTGTAATAGCCAAAAAGTGGAATAACTCAAATGTCCATCAACTGATAAATGAATGAATAAAATGTGGTATATCCACACACTGGAATATTATTCAACCATAAAAAGGAATGAAGTACTGATACTTGCTACAACATAAATGAGCCTTGAAAATATTATGCTAAGTGAAAGAAACCAGTCACAAAAGACCCCGTGTTGTGTGATTCCATTTACACAACATGTCCGGAATAGGCAAATCTATGGAGATATAAAGTAGATCAGTGGCTGCCTAGGGCTGGTGGGAGTTGGAGGAAATAGGTGGTTCTGCTAAAGGGCATGAGGTTTCTTTCCGGGGTGCTCTAAAATGGACTGTGATTACGTTTGCACATCTCTGAAAACATACTAAAAATCAGTGAACTGTATGTTTAAAATAGGAGATTTGTGTAGTATGTGAACTATATCTCAATAAAGCTATTGTCAGAAAATGTTACCATTTTTATAACTACTTTTGGAAAATTTGGGGTATAACATAAGCAGGAGGGGTACAAAGAGAGCTGGAAGTGGAGCAGGAGCTGGGGGAGTTCGGGGATTATGATGCCACATTACAAGCAGAGGCTGTGGGGAGCAAACATCAACAGGGGACAGTGGGAGAAAGAGAGCCACAGACACACCCGCACTACCCCACTGAGTGGCCCTGTAAACTACAGGGGTGAAACGAACCACTATTCAGCGGGGCCCAAACTAGCCTGCTTGGTCCCTCCCCAAGCCTGTTTTTGTTTTGCTGCCATCTGTCAGGTCCTGGGACTGCCCCACCCTGCAGAAAAGTCTTCTCCGATGATAAAACCCTTTCAGGTGGGTGGAGTTATGGGCTCTGAGGTTTAGAATGAGAACAAGAGGGAAGTCCAGCTCTGCTCCCATTGACGAGGAAACCGAGGCCTGGAGAAGGGAAGGGACTTGTGCACAGTCACTTGGCTGGTTAGGGACAGAGCTGGGGCTAGCAATGCAACTTCCTGAGAAGACGAGGGAACACAATACAATAACTGATAAGACAGAGCTTGAAAGAAGAGGAGGAATATTTTTAAGAAAGAAAGAAAGAGCTCTAATTCTGCAACAAAACAAAAAGCCATACAAGAAAGGAAACACAATCAAAGACTTGGCCCTCTTGTGATCATTTACACATCTTAATAATGCAGATCCTTTAGAGTACATGATTTAGGGTAAAATAGAGCTCTTCCTAAATTGGGAGATGGGGGCAGGGGAGTGAGGCGGATGGTGCAAGACATCGTCATCCATCACAGCAGGAAGTAAACAGACAAGGTGCAGAACAGATAAATCGAGAAACAGCAGGGCAAGCGTATCACTCAGCGACCTGAAGGTAGCTACTGGAAGAAACGGTGAGTTAAAAGCAGCAGCCTCTAGGGGAAAGTGGGCACTGGGAGGTTGTTTTTTATTGAGTCTTTCAATGCTACTTGCTTTTTTTTTAAAAAGCATGTGCATGTATTGCTTTGATCAAAGTTTAATAATTTACCTCAAAAGACAACAACCCCAGGCCTCCTTTCTAGCGGCTCAGACAGCCGGCTGATACAAGCAGTGACTGGCAAGGCAGTCTTTACTGTTTAAGTCCCTCACTGCCCGTCTTCAGGGACCAGAGGCCCCGTCACCTGCAGCCTCTCTCCACACAGGGGACCTGAGGTCAGAGCAGAGAAGTCCAAGTCAGCCTCACCTGGAGCTCCGGAGAAGGCCTACCCTCCTGGTTGTTCATGAAGAGGCAGAGGAAAAGGTCTCGGCGGGGTTAAGAGCCTTGCCGCTTCATCTGCCGTTTTGCTCAGGTGCTTCCTGTGTTGTCAGGGTGGAGGAGGCCTTTCCGGTGAAACCAACCAGACACTGGCGGCTCAGGGGCAGGCCCTCCTCCTCTCAGGGGGGAAGGCCATGCCACCCAAGGTGGCTTGCTGATTCGCTCCTGTTGAGGCCCTGACAGGCCATCACATGAGGGACGCCAAAGTGACTTGTAACCCCTAGAGAGGAGCTGCCTCTCGGAGGCACCTGCTAAAACTCAGAAAGGGAAGCCACCGCACCTGCTGTGGAGACAAAGAGCGAGACTTCTGGTTTGGCCATCGATCGGAACATGCGGACCTCTGCTTCGTTAATGTGAAACTGCAGTTCGACCATGGCTCAGTCCGAAACCCCCAAATCACATTTTCACTCACTCTAAAGGGGTAAATTCTCTTTCTGTAAAATAAGGAGGTTGGCCTGGTAACGGTTCTCTCTCAACCGTGATGGCAAAACCTGCACTGTAAAGGTTGGTGTAGGTAACATGGTAATAACAGTCTAAATACTGAGGTTTGCAAACAAGTACTTTGTATTATTTGTGAGACGAGG
>NW_012134839.1:0-447 GCF_000956105.1 Propithecus coquereli
CTTCCTCAGCCTCCCGAGTAGCTGGGACTACAGGCATGTGCCACCATGCCTGGCTAATTTTTTCTATATATTTTTAGTTGTCCAGCCAGTTTCTTTTTATTTTTAGTAGAGATGGGGTCTCGTTCTTGCTCAGGCTGGTCTCGAACTCCTGAGCTCAAATGATCCACCCGCCTCGGCCTCCCAGAGTGCCAGGATTACAGGCGTGAGCCACCACGCCTGGCCTATATATTCTTAAAAGTAATTAACTAGCTAATCTGCATTTCTTTTAAAATATTGTCTAAAACTTTGAGCTTTCATTGGGTTCTAATGTTACATCATTTAGTTTGATTTAGTGAAATATTACTAGATATAGGCCTAGAAAACTCATATTCTTAAGTTTAAAGAACAATAGCCCCAGGAGAGATTTCTTCCATTTCCCCATGAGTAATTGGTGCCTGACCTTTGCGT
>NW_012134839.1:6039-7089 GCF_000956105.1 Propithecus coquereli
TTAGGCTACAGGTAAGGATGCTTTGTGAGGACACTCTGTGTATGCACGTGTGTTTACATATGCTCCCCAGAGTAACAAATATCAATATCCTTCAATAACCAGCAAAAGAAGACAGTGCCTAGGATGAGGTTTTAGCATTCAACACATTAGTTAATTATTTAATGGATAGCTGTGGCTAAGAAATAAAATGATGTCTGTTAACACAGATGAATTAAACATGCCGTGCTAACTTTAAAAATTATGTTGCAAAATCTAATTCAAAATATTTCTGACATAACAGGAAAAGGAGACTCAGTTAAAGAAAAAAACTACTAAGTTAGAAATATAATACCAATTTACCGATCGTGGATTAGAAATAAAACAATTTTCAGATTTTAAACTGTCACACACTTGTATGGTATACAAACATATCATTTGAATAAATTTACCTAATAAATGCTCATGGTGTGTTTGCTAGGTAGGGACTGGATGCTGGTAGATCTTGAGAGAAAAGAAAAAAAAGCTAATTCATAACTATCTGTTGAATATTTTCACAATTAAGAGGTGATTTTTGTACTGATTATGGAAAAGGTGGTTTGGAGCCCTTTGTGTGACAAAATTTCATGTCTTTCATTTCACACTAGAAAGTCAAACTTGTGAGTATATTTCCACTTACTGGCCCTGTATTGGACTATAAGGTCCCCAGGACAGGCAGGGATCAAGTGTGCTTTTTGTCATTATGGTCCCAGTACAATGTGGTGCCCAGCAGAGCTAAATACATACTAGAAAAAAGAAATAAATGTGTTTCAATTCAACCAGTATTTGTCTAGCAACTATGGTAAACTGGTTCTGAGTAGCTACTATAAAGTTTTAGCCATCCATTCGAAAATATTTACTGCGTGAGTGTGTACTACCTTGTGATTTATTCCTTACAAAGCACTTTTACATACATTATAACATTTGACGTTTAGGTACATATGTAATAGATAATAATAAAAATAAACTTCAAATATGTAATCAGAATATACAATATTTACTTACTTTTATATATACTGACAATTCGTGCAAACT
>NW_012134840.1:0-311 GCF_000956105.1 Propithecus coquereli
AAAAAACATAAATTGAAGAAAATAAATTCTGTTTTATCCAAACATATTTATGAATTTCTGAGTCCAATTGCTTGTTTATTAATGCACTTTATCCTTAAAATAAAGTGGAAATGTATGCATAAGTATCATATAACTATATTACTTCAAATCCCATAGCAAGCTCTGTGCTGTTTTACCTTCTGGGAGTGGTGTCTGTTGGCATTCTCTTCCTCTTTATGTCAATCAAATTAGCCTAAATCTAGCCAGGATTACCCTCATCTCCTGCTAGATCACCCACCCACCAAGATCAAAGGGAAAAGAGACAAATGTGG
>NW_012134840.1:4746-7067 GCF_000956105.1 Propithecus coquereli
AGGGCTTTGTAGCTTAGAAACAGACAAAATGTTTAACTTGGGAGCACCGCAGTGCTCCATAACAACGTCCATAGTATAAAACATTACTTTATGGCTATCTTATTTCTTTGCCACTTAAAAAACACAGATCTTTTTTTAAAAAGAGATGATGCTTACCTGCAGCATTCACAATTCTATTTGCTCTCATAGATCCCTGTGGCGTTTCAACATCCCATGTTCCATCTGACCTGAGTTTCAGAGAAGTCACTGGTGCAGGATACTTTAAAAGGGCACCGTATTTCCTAGCCCCAGCAGCCAGGGCCATAGTTAGAGAATAAGGATCAATGTGACCATCTCCAGGATTATACAATCCAGCTAAAATCTAAATAATCATAATAGAGTCAATATTCAAATGAATATACATTTATTACTCAGTCTAAATATATTCTGCTAGCAAATGTTTAATAAAACTGGACTTTAAAAATGTTTCTTGATCTGGAAGGTGACTGGGTCCCTGAAGTCTTCATGAAAAAGAGCCACCATTCAAGTCCTGGACTGTGACATGAGAGAGGAATAAACTTCTAGCTTGTTTAAGCATTATTATTTTGGTTTCTGACATTTGAAGCCAAATCTAATCCTAACCGATATATCAATTATAATTTAAATTTAATTGCTTAATACTGTCAAATTCACATTTTAAATACATATCAGGTGCCAGGAAAATTTATACTTGATTCAATAACTATTTCTTGAATTCATACTTTGTGTTAGGGCTTCAGGCTAGGTATTGTGGGGAAAACAAAGAATGAAACTCATACAAAATGAGTTGATAGAGTGAACAATGAAGTATTAGGTCTCTTCTATTCAAGAAAAATCTACTGAGCACTAAATACAAGCAAGAAGCTTTTGTCAAATGTTTTTCTTGCATCTATTGAAATGATTGTGGGGTTTATTCTATTAATGTAATATTATTGCATTGATTAATGTTTATATGTTAAACCAACCCTGCATTGCTAGGATACATGCCACTTGGTCATGCTGTATAATCTGTTTTATATGTTGCTGAATTCACTTTGCTAGTATTTCATTGGTGATTTTTGCAGCTATATTCATAAGGGATACCAGTCATTCTTTTTTTGTGTGTGAAGTCTGACTGATTTGGGTAGGGTATCAGGGCAATACTGGCCTCATAGAATGAGTTGAGAAGTGTTCACTTTTCTTCTATTTTTGGAAGAGTTTGTGAAGTATTAGTATTAATTCTTCTTTAAATGTCTGATAGAATTAACCAGTGAAGTCATCTGGGCCCAGCCTTTTCTTTGAGGGAAGTTTTTGATCACTAATTTAATCCTTTCACTTAGGATAGGTCTAGTGCAAGGGACTTTTGATTTTAACGGAATCGCATTTCTGAGGACTTCCAAATGTCACATTGGTGCTTTGACATAGATATATCCTTGTTGCAGTGATCCTGTATCTGATTGAGTCCCCTGTCCCAGATCCAGAGAACACCCTTGACACGTATTTCCATTGCTTAAGGCCCTTGAGAAAAATTATTGATGGTGAGGATTTCCAGCAAAGTATTCCAGGACTGACATATAAACAGATTAAAGTATATCCTTACTTATAGTGGGAATGGAATTTCCATGCAAGCAATGCAGTGCAACACCCATCTGCCATTACACTGGTATCACACAAAACTACAGACAAGAGAGTGCCAGCAGCCTGTGAAAACCCACAAGAGCAAATGATCCCAGCCCAGATCAATCTCCCTTGGAGATGGGAACGACTGCAGTAGTCACCAGCAGGGAACAAACATCTGCTTCCCAAACAGCGTCCCCTGGGACACTTGGACAGGATGTACAGTGCAATGGAGTCAGAAAGCCTGGATTCAGATCTCTGCTCCAGGTCTTCCTAATCAATGAGCTCAGGCCCACTATGTAACCTGTCTAAGCTACAATCTCCTGTTTAGTCATAATATATATCTCATAATATTATTGTGAAGTTAAATGAAATTATGCATGTAAAGAACTTAGCATAGTAACTGGTACATAAATATATACTGTAGTAAGTGTTAGTCATTGTTATTATTATTCAAAAGAATTTATCCTCCTATAGGAAAAAACTCAAAATTCCCTGTCAAGTGGATTCCCTCAGGCAAATGTGGTATAAATCTAGATTTATACCTGGCACAGAGTCTGTAAGGGAAGTACAGCTTTGAACTACATGATATTTGTGGAGCAATATAGCATGGTACTTCTTAATTTGAATTTTAAAAAAATTTTAATAACACATTCTTTCTAGACACTTATTTATCACATTAAGTTATCATTCTCTCTGCAGTTCTC
>NW_012134841.1:0-333 GCF_000956105.1 Propithecus coquereli
GGTCAAGACAGTCAAGACAGCTCAGCATGGGAGGGAGGAGGAGGATAGCATTTGGATTCTGTTTTTCAAAGGAAACCTTTAGCTCTCAAACAGATCCAAAGGGAAAATGCATTAAAACACAGAATCTACAAGGAAAGATTAATCTATATTTAACTACATGCTTAGAGGCACTTTTTGTTTTGACTCTATTCAAATTCTCAAATATTGTTCCCACCAGGTGATACCTTGTTTATGTTACAATGGATGTGTCCCCAGCAATATGGCTGAATTTTTGCATCCCTGAACTCAGACCCAGCCCTCTTTCTTAGAGAATCAAGACAGGTATTGCTAAAG
>NW_012134841.1:1558-2451 GCF_000956105.1 Propithecus coquereli
CTGCCTCAGCCTCCCAGAGTGCTAGGATTATAGGCGTGAGCCACCGTGCCCCGCCTTCTGTCTGGTTTTGATCATGTAATGTAACCTCTGGCACAGACCTTCAGGAAGTTATAAAAACATATTAGTCAGTTGTTGGTTCTCCCAAAGGTCTTCTCCTCTAGGGGAGAGTTGGCAATTAGAAGTGCAATCCACTTTATTCTCAAGGGTTCTTGTCCCTGCAAGGATTCTCTGATGCATGGGGTTATCCAGAAGGGAGACCATGGTGCTGGGCTTGGGGCTCCTAGGCCAGCTCCTCAATGAAGCATTTGCGGGATCATCGGGAAGAGTTTTCCTTTCCATGTACCTCGTGTACTACACGTAACAGGGACGATTCATCTTACCCCTCACTGCCTCCTTGCTTTAAGAACACATAAAGTAAAATAAAAAGGAATCTGAGGTCCAGGAAAAAGAATTAATAATGGCAAAACTTAGTTTTAAATACTATCTTGAAGTTTAAGTGATATGTGTATTCTTCATCAAGTAAATGAAAATAGACTGTCTATTAAACTGATTCTGGTTGATTACTCGGAGTTGACTTATTGACTATCAGTATCAATGGTATAAGTTAAAACCAGAGATCAGTGATCTTTGGCTGGTAGCCTAAAGATGATATTTAGGAAAATTTTAATTTATCCACGAGGGCAATCATGGCAATCTCTTCCTCTGTCCTGATCCTCTCAAAGCAGTTAGTGCCCCGTCAGGCCCTTACCCTATGTCCATTTGGTGAATTGGTAACAGTTACTTCAATTACATTCAGATAATATTCTCTGAGTTTCCATGATGTATCAATGTACAATTCCCTATGTTTGTTTTCCCATATATTCCACTCAATTTAAAGATTCATGGTTTCAACT
>NW_012134842.1:0-351 GCF_000956105.1 Propithecus coquereli
TTATGAATCTGGGTGCACCTAAGTTGGGTGCATACAAATTTAGAATTGTTATGTCTTCTTGTTGAACTGTACCCTTCACCATTATATAGTGACCCTCTTTGTCTTTCATTACTTTTGGTGGTTTAAAAACCAAGTTATCTGAGATCAAAACTGCCACACCAGCCTTCTTTTGGCTTCCCTTTGCTTGAAATACTGTTTTCCACCCCTTTACTTTGAGTCTAAATGCATCCTTGCAGGTTAGATGCTTTTCCTGGAGACAGCAGATGCTTGGCTTGTTTTTTTTTTATCCATTCAGCTAGTGTATGTCTCTTTACAGGGGAGTTCAAACCATTCACATTTATTGAGAGAACC
>NW_012134842.1:3326-4110 GCF_000956105.1 Propithecus coquereli
CAGCTTTTCTCATCCGCCATCTTGGCTCCTCCCCCAGAAGCATTTTAATACAGTTAAGTCCCATTTATTCATTTTTGTTGTTGCTGTGATCACCACTGGGGCCTTCTTCATAAATTTTTTGCCTATGCCAATATTTAGAAGAGTTTTCCAACATTTTCTTCTAAAATTATTATGGTTTTATGTCTTAGGTTTAAGTCTGTTATCCATCTTGAATTAATTTTAGTGAGTGGTGAGAGACATGCATCCTGTTTCAGTCTTCTACATGTGGCTATCCAATTTTCCCAGCACCATTTATTGAATAGGAATTAATTTCCCCATTATAAATTGTTGCCTGCTTTGTCAAAGATCAGATGGCAATATGCGGAAGGTTTTATATCTGAATTCTCTGTTTTGCTCCACTAGTTTATGTCTTTATTTTTGTGCCAGTACCATGCTATTTTGGTTACTATAACCTTGTATTGTATCTTAAAGTCTGAAAAAATGGTCAACGTCACTAATCATCAGGGAAATGCAAATCAAAACACAATGAGATTTCCCCTAACCCCAGTGAGAATGGCTTATATCAGAAAGTTCCAAAACAATAAATGCTTGAGTGTATGTGGAGATAAAGTAACATTTATACGTTCTTGGTGGGACTGCAAACTAGTGCAACCTCTATGGGAAATACCATGGAGATTCCTCAAAGAACTAAATTAGATCTAGCATTTCATCCCGCAACCCCACTACTGGGAATTTACCCAAAGGAAAAAAAGTCATTTTATGAAAAAGACACTTGCACTCAAGT
>NW_012134843.1:0-498 GCF_000956105.1 Propithecus coquereli
GGCCATCCCACCCCAAAAGTCGGCCACTCCCGCTCACAGAATTTCTGTAAATCAAAAGAATTAACAGTGAAACCATAGGGTTGTGCTCTTCGCTGAAAATCTTGGAAATTCTTCAAAAAACATTCAAGAGGAGTACAATTAACACAGTCTGCTCGAGATGCTGCTTGTCCCATTTTATTAACCTGTTAACAGAAAAAGGAACACAACTGAATTATATCTGCACCTGCAGTCGGACTCCAAACCTTTGTTGCAGATATTGTAGATATGCCCTACTGCTAGATGTTAGTGATAGCCTTTTTTGGCAAGAATAACAAGCGTTAGGACAAATATTAGGTAGCCACTGCGGGGGTCCTGGATGAGGTCGCGTCAGAGTGGCCTCCCAAGCCCAATACCGGCGTATATCTAGGGTAGGGTTCCTGGCTATAGAAATACTTGTTTCCTGAAAACCCATTAAAATATCAGAACGACAAACCACACAAAACGCCACATAACAGACAT
>NW_012134843.1:2038-3266 GCF_000956105.1 Propithecus coquereli
AGACAGAGTCTCACTCTTTTTGCCCGGGCTAGAGCGAGTGCCGTGGCATCAGCCTAGCTCACAGCAACCTCACAAACTCCTGGGCTCAAGTGATCCCTCTGCCTCAGCCTCCCGAGTAGCTGGGACTACAGGCATGCGCCACCATGCCCAGCTAATTTTTTTTTCTATATATTTTTAGTTGGCCGATTAATTTCTTTCTAATTTTAGTAGAGGCAGGGTCTCGCTCTTGCTCAGGTTGGTCTCGAACTCCTGAGCTCAAACAATCTGCCCGCCTCGGCCTCCCAGAATCCTAGGATTACAGGCGTGAGCCACCGTGCCTGGCCTAATTTGCTTTTTAAACTACTCAATTATAAGTTATATATGGTAGACAATGTTAGACACCTGTCAAATAGCCATGTCCTTGCTTCTTCTTTAACCTAATCATACATTTGTCCAGGATGGCATGTGCTTGACCTCAGGCAATGGATTATAATTTGTTCAAGTCAACATGGCTCTCCTGTTCTCTGCTTTTCCAGCCTCCTTTGAAGTTGAAGGACTATATATATATAGGTTGGAGTCTTGGTGGGGAACAGACTTTCACTCAGATGGTCAATTTAAAGGATTTTGATGATGAACTCATTTACAGAGAGAGATGTGGACAGGGTCGAAGGTATCAATGAAGCACACAGAGACCAGCCACAGTGAGGGGTTGTAACCACATCAAGGCTCAAAAAGGCAAGAGATGGAATGTTACGAGAGCCCAGAGACACCTGGAGCCATGGAGGAGGGTACCAAGAAGCAGCCATAGTTATGAGGGGAGATGGCCACTGCCAGACTTGCAGTGCTGAAACGGGACAACAGGGAGGAACAGGGAAGAAATCCCCTGACCTCTCTCAGCACTCACCTTCCAGTCTTTGCTCGCGTTCCTCATTTGCCCAACCTGACCAGCAGCCATAAGGCAAAGAGGCTCACCACATGACTTCATTTTAATCAGTAAAATATAGGAAGAAGTCTGTCCTAGGCGCTTTTGAGAAAATTCGGCTTTCCTGATAAAAGAGGTCAGGTATGGATGACCTTATTCCTCCTTTCCCTCCTTCCATGAATGAGGAAATAATGGCCAGAGGGCAGCAATAATCTTGCAGTCAAGAGGCAACAGGCGGCTGGGCGCAGTGGCTCACGCCTGTAATCCTAGCACTCTGGGAGGCCAAGGCTGGTGGATTGCTCAAGGTCAGGAGTTCGAGACCAGCCT
>NW_012134844.1:0-4148 GCF_000956105.1 Propithecus coquereli
CTCAGGCTGGTCTCGAACTCCTGAGCTCAAACAATCCGCCCACCTCGGCCTCCCAGAGAGCTAGGATTACAGGCGTGAGCCACCGTGCCCAGCCACAACGACAGCTTTCAGAAGGCCGAGCGTGGCAGTGCGGCTCCCTGACTTCACCTGCTCCTTCTGCGTAACGCGCAGGAAAGCTCACGCGTCAGGAAAGAAAGTGTCTCGGGACCCGGCCAGCGCGAGGGCCCAGCGAGTCACAGGCTGGGGAAAGAGCGACTGGATCAGTGTCTTGCTTCCTCCCGTAATCGGTCTTTGCGAAGGTCTTTGGTAAATCAGCTCCTTGTGGTCACTCTGACTCCCGACCCGAGGGAGGGGAGCAGCGCCGGGCTCGCGGCAGGTCCCGGCTCCCTGCGTGGATGCAGCCGTGGTCTGAGTCGTGGCGGGTGCTGGTGGCTGAGCTCTGTTTTCACAAACTGGGTATTAACGTGACCACGTGCTCAGGAGAGGGCAAACCCGGGCACACACCAGCCCCGAGAGACCACACGTGTCCACGTCGTGGCCGTGGCTGCACCTGGAGGGCCAGCCCGTTCACGGAGCGTCTGGGAGTTCAGACAGCCCTGCTCAGAGGGTCTCCTGCGCCCAGGCAGTGGCCACGCAGCTGCTGTCCAGACCTGGCTTCTAAATCTTTCTGAGGGTTTCTAGAGAGGCGGGCGAGCTCGGGCCTTACCCGCGTTCCCGCCCGTTACCTCTGCGGCCTCTGGGGCTCTTTCCTCTCCGCCGCACGGAGCCGAGTCGGCGGCGCCAGGCCCAGCCCCTCCCGGGCAGCTCGGCCGGTCTCGCCAAGGTTATCGACGTCATTGATCTTTTCAAAGAGTCTGATTTTGGTTTCGATTTTTTTTCTATTGATTTCCTGTTTTTAATGTCACTGATTTCTGTTCCCCTTTTTGTTTCCTTTCTTCCACTGACTTTGGCTTTAATTTGCCCTTTTTCCCGGTTTCCTGCGGTGGAAGTTGGATTCTCCACTTTGGATCCTTCCTCTGTTCCGACACGTGCGCTCCAGGCTCCAAACCTCCCTCCGCGCTGCGCTGTCTCCTCGCACTTTGACGAGTCGCACTTTGACTGTGGTCTCAAAATACTCAAAAATCCCCCTGAGCTCTCTGACCCGTGTGCTGTTTAGAGGCCTGTTGCTCACTCTCTGCACGTCTGGGGTTTCCAGCTGCCTGGTGCTGGTTTCTGCCGGCGCCGGGCCGGGGTGGGGCCTCTCTGGGCGACGCCTCGCGTGTGGACTGGCTGTAAAATCCGCGTTTAGCCGAGGGCCGCGCTGAGGGACCTAGAAGGCCACACGCGGCCTTAAGACCGCAGGTTCCCACCCGCAGGGTCTGCAGAAGTCACTTAGACCCCGCGGACTGGGATGCTGTCAGTCCCCAGCGGCTTTTTGTAAGTTCTTAGTGTCATCGTTCACCTTAAATAGCGACGGAAAAGCCACCAATTGGCTTTTCTCTGTCCTCGTTTTTTCCTCGTGAACACAGGGCTCTTGCCCACACCTCGCCAGGCACGCTGGTGACGTGGACAATCACGCTGGACCCTGGTGGCGGCTTCCTCCAGGGCGGCGTGGAACGTGCGCCTGAGCACTCTCTGCCCCGTGGGGCAAGCGTGCGCTGAAAAGCAGCTTCCTGCCCGCCCAAGACAGGGCCGGCTGTCTGTTTGGGAGGTGGAGTCACCTGCCCTGCAGGGGCAGCGCCAAGCCGCCCCGCGGGACCGAGGCCGTGTCTGCCCCGAACTCCTCATCGTCAACTTGGTTCAGAGTCACTTTCTGGTGGAGAAAGGCCCTTCGGGGACATGTGGTTTTCGTCTTGCCTGTTCGTCTCCTCTCGTCCCTCTCCCCGACCACCAGGAGTGGCGCTTATGATCCCGGCCGGCGCGCGGGGCGCAGAGCCCTAGAGGGAGAGCCGGTTGCGCCCCCCCGTCCCGGATCGGAGCCGAGCAAGCCAGGTGTTCCCATCGCGCCTCTCGGCTCGCCGCGGCCGTGCGCAGCCACCGGTGCGTGTCCCGGCCTGACACTCTGTCCTTGTGTCCTGCAGGGCCAGGTCCACCTGGAGCTGAGGCTGAGCGAGGTCATCACGGACACGGGCGTCGTCTGCCACAAGCTGGCCACACGGTAAGGCCTTTCCCGCTGCCGGCCGATCTGCCCTGGTGACACATCTGACTCCCGGGAAGCACGGCAGGTTGTTTTTAAGCGAACGTCAGAATTTCCAGACTTGGTGATTCCCGAGATGACGTTATTTTTAGAAGTTCCAGAACATTCTTTTTAATATGCTCAGCAAAGCAGATGTTACCCATAGTGGTGCTGTTGGGGCTTTTACAAACAGGCACAGCTGCTCCGTGCCGCGCTCAGGCGGTGGTTGGTGAGGCCTCCTGGCCTTAGACACGAGGTGGCAGGTCGGGTGGCTTGAACCCTGGCCTCCCGCTGAGCCCAGAGCGCCTAGCCTGACGCCTGGGGGCACGTGTGCGCGGGTGCGGCTGTGCGCGGGCGCGGTGTGCAGGAGGCGTGGGGTGCACATGCTCTGGGATCGGCCTGAGCACTTCACAGGGGGGCTCTCCACCCTGGGGCGGCAGCCCCCCGAGATAATCCGCAGGAAGCAGGGACCCCGAGGAGACGCACAGATGCGCACAGACCATTTTGCACACATGTTGAGGGCCGGCCCCGCCATGGCCTTCGGTGCCTGCACCGGCTGAGGCCTGCCCTCAAGGCCACGTCCCTAAACATCCCGGGCGGGGCTACGATTCCCCGCCTTGCGCAGCCGCGCTGTGGCTGGCGTCTTTCCTGCTGGTCTCTGCAGAAATGTCAGCCCCTCCTCTGCCCGACGAGAAGAGCTGGAAGCCTCGGGAGGTGCCGGCACGGCTGGGGCGTGGCTCCGTGGCTCCTGCCCTCTCGCCCGTCCCTGCGGTTTCCTGTCCCGTGGCCCTGGCTGTGCTCACAGCCCCCAAGTCCTCCCTCCCCTCAGGCGTGTGGGGGCCCAGCCGCCCCACTGGTGGCGTAAACCGCAGAAACCGGCTCCCCCACAGTTGCAGAGGCAGGAGCCCAAAACCCCGCTGGGCCCTGACTCAGCTGCAGCCCCCAGACCTGCTCCTGGGGGTCCCTGGGGCACAGTTCTCCGTCCAGGCCTTTCCTCCGTGCTACCCCGGGGCCGTCCGCCCTCATGTGTACGAAGTCTCTTCCCTGAGCTTTCCCGGTCGTCATCTGTCCCTACTCAGAGCCACCCTTCCCTGCCTCTGGTGACACCGGGTCGCTGGGCTCTCCCAGCCCATCCATTCTCTTTCCACCATCCCAGGGCGGTGTCTGTCTTTTTGGGAGACGGTTTGGGTGTGTAAATGACCCTGACAGCGTCAAGGCACAGACAACCAAAATAAAGTTAGATTTATGACTCAGTGGTGTCGTGGCTCCTACGCGGAGCCACCCAGCAGGTGGCTTGTCTGTGTCCTGCCGGGGCAGTGGGGCGATGACTTCTCCCCACAGCTCGCGGGTGCCAAGCAGGCGTGGCACAGGCGGGAAGCAGGGGCGGCTCCAGGGAGGTTTAATGGATTTAGGGCTGGTCCGGCCCAGGGGCTGCAGCTCCCTGGGGTTCAGAGGGGAAGGGACAGTGCTGAGCTGGGAGAGCCGGCAAGGGAGGCGCTGCCGGGGGAGCTTGGGTGGGTCAGACGCACCCTGTGTTGCAGATTGGCCAGGAGCTGGGGTGCAGACGCCAGGGCGCCTCCTGGGCACAGCCTGTGCCCGTGACGTCGAGGCTAAGACTCAGGAGGGTGTGCCGCTGCCTGGGGCAGTGAGGACAGAGGCAGAAGCCCTCAGAGGTGGCCGGGTCTGGGCCCATGTCCTCAGCGGCAGGGACATTCCCGGGCTGCTCCGGTCCTTCATTAAGAGCAGGAGATGGGGCTGCTCTGCTCCTGCCAGGCAGGTCCATCCAGGCTCCGCGAGAGTGTCTTGGAAGCCCAGGGCCTTCCTCTCCTAACTCATTGCTCAGACTAGACCCAGGTTCACGGGCGGCCTCACTGGGCCCTCCTCCTCGAGGGCCAGCACAGCCTCCAGCGAAAACCAGCCTTTTCGCACTGCCCATCCCCAACCATCACCCTGTGTCTGTCCATCAACCCATCTACCCACCATCCATCCATCC
>NW_012134844.1:6641-6945 GCF_000956105.1 Propithecus coquereli
CCCGGCTAATTTTTTCTATATGTTTTAAGTTGTCCAGCTAATTTCTTTCTATTTTTAGTAGAGATGGGGGTCTCGCTCTTACTCAGGCTGGTCTCGAACTCCTGACCTTGAGCGATCCTCCCACCTCAGCCTCCCAGAGAGCTAGGATTACAGGCATGAGCCACCGCGCCCGGCCTGAGAGCTCGGTTCTGAGACCGAGAGATTTGGTGTCGACAGTGTGTTTAATCCTGACCCTCCTCTCTTGCGACAGGTCGGAAGCAAAGAAGACAAAAGTGAAAAAGAAGACCAACAACCCCCAGTTTGA
>NW_012134845.1:0-1931 GCF_000956105.1 Propithecus coquereli
TCTCCACAATGAACTGCTTCAGGTGGATAGAGGTCATGACTTGTCCAGTGGGCCAAATCTGACTCTGGAATATGGGTATGTGCCAAATGGTATGTGCCATATTTAGACAAGGGACTGATAGCTTTCTGTGATAGTAACCTGCAACATTGATGTTTCTGTGAGTTTTCCATAGCATCCAGTGCTCAGGTACCATCAAGAACTTCCATTTTTACATTACAACTGACATTCATTTTCTAAACAGGAGAGACCTCCTGACAGTAGCTCTTATCTAATTTGTCTAACATTTGCTTAGAGAAGTGACAGATGCTGACCTTTTAATCCTCATTGTGTATAGCCATAAAGATATTCTTTATGACTTTAACAAAATGATAGTCAATTCCCATTGAAGCAGACACTATCTTAGATGATTCATGTACTTATCTAATTTATCATTACAACATCACCAGAGAGATATAATTTATTATGATTTTTTCCCAAGGTTATACACTTTGTCATGGAGGTAGGATGTGAACCTATGACTTCGTCAAAGAGGCTTCTTCCAAATTCCTTCTCTTTGAGTATATGACAGTGCTTTGCTCTTAACAAACCAACAAATGGATATTTCATTCCATTTAATTCATGACAACACAACTAAAAAATTACTGATTGAAGTGTTACTCTGTGCCCAGTCCAGTGCTACGGCTCCAAGCATCATAAAACCTTGTTTTGGAGTCTTAATATCTTTTTGTTTTAGATTATGCTATTTTAGGGAAAGGTATAATTTACGTTGTTTAAAGCTACTCTCTGGCATATCTTCGAGATTTAATAATGATTTTGTGGAGGTGGGAAGATGGAGAGATAAAAAAGAATTTGTGCCAAAGAAAGACC
Source organism: Propithecus coquereli (assembly GCF_000956105.1). Taxonomy (NCBI): domain Eukaryota; kingdom Metazoa; phylum Chordata; class Mammalia; order Primates; family Indriidae; genus Propithecus; species Propithecus coquereli. Next base: position 868 of record NW_012134845.1, read on the forward strand.
TCCATGCACAAGATCGTTGGCTCTGTTTAAGTGGTATGAAAAAGAACATGAGATGGCCTGTATTTTATTAGGATAACACACTTAAGATGTAATATCAAGTTCTGAGCCAAAACTATGTAGAGTAACTTTTAGACATTTTTGTATCGCTGCGAAGTAATTCAGGGCCAGAGCAGGGGTGGCTAAATACAGCCTGCAGGCCAGATTAAGCCCACAAGGATGTTTTGTCCGCACTCAGCTCCCACTGAGAGCAAGCAACAACATTCAGCTGTGGGCGGATGCTGACTCACAGACTCTATTGCTACTCAGAGCCTTGCCAGCACCAACTAGCTGCAGAAAGATGGGATAGGTCAGTGTAAATCTGGCCTCGAAGGCCCTTTCTGGCTGTTATTCCCTGGGGCTTGATAATTCAATCCTGCCACAGCTCATGGATTGGTTGGTTAAGCGCAGCCATGGACAGAGGCATGGCAGGATGGAAGGGTGGCTGTGGCAGAGAAGGGACAGTAGCAGGGGTGGCAAAGAGGACGCTCGCTCTTGCTCTTGCAGGACTTCAGTCCCTCTAGAGTAGCCCTTCTGTGTGTCCAGGAGTCCTCAGGAAGGGATTCATGAGTGCTTGGCACCAGCTTGCCTGCTGGCTGCTGCGCCTTTCAGCATCCTGTTGCCTACTGGTCATTCACTAGGAACCACGGTGCTCCCTTGTAGCTAAATCAGGCACCTTTGAGAGGCCATAGCTGCACTCTGCTCTGCCACATGGCGGGAAAGAATGTCTCCCATTTTGAGTTAGACTTCGTTTGTTTGCTCATGGACTCTTTTCCCCCTGTGCCTTAGACATAAAACCTTGGGGAGCTGGCACTGGGACATCACAGAATAACAGACATGACATTGGATTTAGGAACACTGCCCTCTGATGGCCAAAGCTTTGTTTCTGGCTTTTGTTCTGATAGAGTGAGCTCTTTCTTAAGGGACTTGTGGTCCCTCATGCAAACAGACCTTGGAGGATCAAGCTACCAGCTTGCCAGACATACCCATATCTGTTTGAATCTCAGTAGTGGGCACAATTTAGGTTA
>NW_012134845.1:2926-3773 GCF_000956105.1 Propithecus coquereli
GTGTGAGCTGGGTAGCTCTTTGAACATTAGAGATGGTTAGAACTATGAAAATTTTGAAACATTATCTGTTCCAATTGCCTCTTTTAAGAGAATAGGAAGATGAGGCCCAGAGAGTATTAATTAACTTAATTGGAATAACAGGAATATAACGTAGGGAGGACCAAGACTAGTACTTTTACTTGAAGTCTTGTAAATTTTATTCCATTATCCTATGTTATACTGAATATACACCATGTCATGCAAAATTACAGAACTCATTTGTGTGTGTGTGTGTGTGTGTGTGTGAGAGAGAGAGAGAGAGAGAGAGAGAGACACACACACACACACACACACACACACACACTAATAAACAAGTCTGTTCAGCTGCCATGCGGCAGCTGCCATTTTTTCCTTCTGTCCAGGCTCCTCCTGCTGGGTAATACTTACATGGGATGTTCTCTCCTGAAAAGCACGTGGCCACCATTTCCTCTGTGTATTGCCCTGGAGGCCTCAAGTGCCAAGATGTTCTGTGGAGAAATGGGGAAAACTGTTTAATATTAATACCTCTTCCCTTCTCCTCCTTTTTGTCTTCAACTTGAATGTCCTATGGGCAGACTTTAATTTTTTTTTTTTTGAGACAGAGTCTCACCGTGTTGCCCGGGCTAGAGTGCCATGGCGTCATCCTAGCTCACAGCAACCTCAAACTCCTGGGCTCAAGCCATCCTACTTGCCTCAGCCTCCAGAGTAGCTGGGATTACAGGCATGAGCCACCATGCCTGGCTAATTTTTTTTCTATATATTTTTAGTTGTCCTATTAATTTCTTTCTATTTTTAGTAGAGACAAGGCCTCGCTCTTGCTCAGGCTGGT
>NW_012134846.1:0-427 GCF_000956105.1 Propithecus coquereli
TGTAACCTGAACATTTGTACTCGTGTAATATGCTGAAATAAAAAAATAAATATTTAAAATGATGAGACCAGATTTAAAAAAATCTAGTAATCCATGTATTTTTAAAAAGGAAATTAATAACATACAGGAAGAAACTCAGTGCCAGAGTCCTAAGAGCTATACACTCAAACATTTCAGCAAACACGTCTGTTAGTGTATTTTTCAACTTATAAAACTCTGAACTTTTTAAGCAATATTATGGGAGAGAGGCAGGAAGTATACATTAGGATTCCCAGGTCTTTTAAACATGCAATTTAAGGCATTTCTTTCTGGCAATCATTTTCTTTAATTGCCTGCTGAGCTATCTGGGGTAAGTCTCACTTTGCTTAGATACCGTTTTTATGTCTTTAGATAACAAAGATCTCTTTTCTCAGCATATTTAGAAAGC
>NW_012134846.1:6404-7113 GCF_000956105.1 Propithecus coquereli
TTCTTGATAATTTTTGAGATTTTAAGATAAATCCTCAATTTCAGGAAACTCAATGAACTTCAAGCTAGATAAATAAAAAGAAATTAACATCTATATATAGAGATTATGGTGAAAATGTAGACTATAAAAGACAAAGAGATGATATGGAAAACAGCTAGATTTTTTGTTTTTGGTAATTATGCTCAAAAGCATAACAATTAAACTGATAAACAGTTGACTTCTCTACAGTACACTGGGAGCCAGTAGAGTAGATCAATATCTTCAAAGTGCAGGCAGACAATACCTATTGATCTAGAACTGTATATTCAGAAAAACTTTCAAGAACAAGGATGAAATACATTTTCAGATCAACAAGAACAGAGTTCACCACCAAAACATCTTTGCTAAAGAAATTTTTAAGGACATACTTCAAGAGCAGAGAGGCAAAATGAAAGCAGAGAGCAGACGGGAGATACAAGATGGCACTGTGAATAAAGTCAGTGAAAACATGCCTGTAACTCTAACCACTGATGCCACAAGATAAAAATAGTAATATTAAATATGGGGGGTTAAAATATCAGATAGACGATAGAATTAAATGTCAAATAAATTCATAGACATCATGAGGGCAGGAGCAGTGATAAACATTCTAAGAACTGTTCATTTTGAGAGAATGGGATATTGTGTGGTTCTATTTTAGTATTTTAAAGTTAATTATGTATGCTAAATT
>NW_012134847.1:8001-8319 GCF_000956105.1 Propithecus coquereli
TAAGTGACAAGAGGTTTCTGCCCCTTATTTTGTGGATTTTTTCACAAGGTCCACTCAGGGCTGTGCCCACTGGGGTGGGGTCCAGCTGTGGCGCTTATCGGGGACATGGTCTGGTCCTCTTCGTGCTGTAAGGCAGGCTCGGGTGTTTGCCGTGAGCCATGTCTCTTAGAAGCTGTACCCTGTACAACCCAAATATCTGCTGTCTCCAAGAAACATTCAAATCATCAAGAGTCTTATAGACTCAAGGTAAAGTGGTGGGAAAAAATATTCCACACAAATGTAAACCAAAAGTGAAGAAGAGTAGCTATTGTATATGTG
>NW_012134847.1:8369-9273 GCF_000956105.1 Propithecus coquereli
GGTAAGTGTGTACGTCCCGCCAGCTGGCGTCTCTTCCAGGAAAGTATTTGCAACTGAACGGTAGTAATTTCCACTCGGTAACTAAGACCAGTTCAGGAAGGAAAGACTCAGATCTCCTCGGCAGCTTTGGTGGCCTCACGTTGGCCAAATTCTGTCGTGACTGGGCTGAACTCTCAGTGTGTGATGGGGACAGTGCCCCGGTGTTCTGTGAGGTCCATCCCTCCTGGAGGTCCATGGGGACTTGGGCACAGCTCTGTGTGTGTGATGGGGACAGTGTCCTACTGTCCTGTGAGGTCCATCCCTCCTGGAGGTCCATGGGGACGTGGGCACAGCTCTGTGTGTGTGATGGGGACAGTGCCCTGCTGTCCTGTGAGGTCCATCCCTCCTGGAGGTCCATGGGGACATGGGCACAGCTCTGTGTGTGTGATGGGGACAGTGTCCCGGTGTCCTGTGAGGTCCATCCCTCCTGGAGGTCCATGGGGACATGAGCACAGCTCTGTGTATGTGATGGGGACAGTGTCCCGCTGTCCTGTGAGGTCCATGCCTCCTGGTGGTCCATGGGGACGTGGGCACAGCTCTGTGTGTGTGATGGGGACAGTGAGGTCCATCCCTTCTGGAGGTCCATGGGGACATGGGCATAGTGTCTGTGACAGGCAAAATGCCTCACCCCCTTTCCAGGTGGTGGCATCCTGGTGGTGGAAAGCCTTCTAGATGAAGACGGGCGAGGTCCTCTGACCACGCAGCTGTACTCCCTGAACATGCTGGTGCAGACGGAAGGCCAGGAGAGGACCCCCACCCAGTACCGCGCACTCATCTCTTCTGCTGGTTTTCATGGCTTCCAGTTTAAGAAAACGGGGGCCATTTATGATGCCATTTTAGCCAGGAATTAACTCCCCTCATGGAT
>NW_012134847.1:14971-16251 GCF_000956105.1 Propithecus coquereli
CAGTTGGTCCTGCCGCTGTGCTGGCAGGAGGACAGCCTGGCGCAAACCTTCAGAAGGGCCATTTGGCAACACTTACCGAAAGCCTTAAAATGCACAGACCTTCAAACAGGCTGTTTCACTTCTGGGCATTGGACCCAGGATATAATTAAGACTGGCCAGAAATATTTAGCCACCAAGATGGTCGTGACAGCACTGGTTGCAATATTGAAAAACGGGAAACAACATCAAGTCCAACAGTAGGACTCGGTTAGAAGATTTATGCTGTATCCATGCAATGGAGCTATATGCCAACATTTAACATATAAGTGGAATCATACAGTATGTAATATTTTGTGGCTGGCTCTTTTCACTTGGCATGTTCTCAAGGTTCATGCATGTTATAGCATGTATGAGAAATTTGTCCCATTTCATTGCTCAATTGCACCCCGCTGTATAGATAAACCACCGCTTGTTTATCCATTCATCAGTTTTTTGATGTTTCAATTAGTTCCACGGTTTGGTTATTACGAATAATGCTACCATGTTTATAAAACTTTGTATGGATATATGTTCTTGTTTATCTTGTGGACTACCTAGGTGTGGAGCTGGTGCTTCACATGGTAGGTGTGTATTTAACTTCTTAGAAATCGCTAAACTGTTTCCCCAGTGGCTACACCATTTTACATGGCCTCAGCAGAGCCTCTTCACCTTTAAGCCTCAGTTTCCCCATCTGCAGCTGGACCCTCGATTCCAGGGTGCTGGGGTCAGACAGAAGGCAGCGCAGTGCCCGGCCAGCTGCTTCTCCAGACAGCAACTCTGGGATTGTGCCTGCAAAGCAAGGTCAGGTCCCTGCTGGCTGGGCCCACCTGTCCCTCCTCCTCCCGGCTCTGCTCCGGCCACACCGGCCCCGCTGCGGGAACCAGAGAGCCTCGCTCCCTGCCACTCTGCGTAGCGCTGCCCACGCTCTCCCCGACACTGGCTCCCGCACCCCATGTGGCCCGCGTGTGTGTCCACGGCCCCCCAGCCCCGCTAGAACGGCAGCAGCGTAGGGGGGTGCACCCTGTGTGGGCTCCCCTAAGGCCCTGGCGCACGTCTGGGGTGAGGGACAGGTGGATGACACGCCACATGACAGCGGACGTGGAGACGCGCGCACCAAGCATGTCGGGGGCTCTCAGGGCGGAGGCAGCTTTTGCAACTAACATTTTGTTATTTTTTAAACGTGCCTCAGTTTCCCCATCTGCAGCTGGACCCTCGGGGGGAGGAGGCAAAACTAGGTTACGGATGTCAGATACATGCTAAGT
>NW_012134847.1:16301-17286 GCF_000956105.1 Propithecus coquereli
GCAGCAGCGTAGGGGGGTGCACCCTGTGTGGGCTCCCCCAAGGCCCTGGGGCACGTCTGGGGTGAGGGACAGGTGGATGACACGCCACATGACAGTGGACGTGGAGATGCGCGCACCACGCGGAGGAGCAGGAGAGCCGTGCGCGGAGAGCGCTGGGGAGGAAAGGGCTTACGGTGGCGAGCGCTTTGTAAGCGTCTGAGCAGAAAACCACGGGTTAGGATTGGTTGATTCAATCCACTGGTCCCTTAGGTAAACCCCGTGATAGGGGTTAACAATCTCATATAATATTGTCAATAAAAAAGAGAAAAACAGGTTAAGAACAGAAACGCTGAGCTCGGTGACATCCGACATTTATTGAGCAGCTACTGTGCGCAGGGCGTGACCTACACCCGGGGACACGGCCCCGGGGCCACTGACCTGCAGATGCGGGGCCTTCTCAAGCGTGTCGGGGGCTCTCAGGGCGGAGGCAGCTTTTGCAACTAACGTTTTGTTATGTTTTAAACGTGCCTCAGTGTTTCATCCACTGTTCTGCACATGTGCTTTATTTCTGAAGAAGAACAATAGAAATCAACCTGTGTCGGTGATACACTCACGCCTACACTTTGCAACGGGGCGGGCGGGAGGGGCAGCCTTGCTCGGGAGGCCTCCTGCTAGACCCAGCTGGGAGTGGGGCTCTGTGTCTGTCTGGCCCAGGAGATGGTCCAGGCAGGAGGGCGGGACACGCACTGCACAAGCGAACTGGGTTCTGTCCCCGCACCTGCTCCACACTGACGTTCCTTTGTTCTGCAGGCGCCGCGGGAGCCTGGCGGAGCGTGAGCCCGTCCTTCATTATGAGGAACCTCCCCTCTACGGAGATTCTACCCGTCTACTCAGTGCCCCCCAACTCTGCGGCTGACTCTGTCAGCGTCACGATGGATCCCCAAGACCCGGTCCCACAGGAGGCCTGGCAGCTGCCCAGTGCGCCACCGCAAGACCCGGGGGCCGT
>NW_012134847.1:17336-17667 GCF_000956105.1 Propithecus coquereli
TCTGTCTGGCCCAGGAGATGGTCCAGGCAGGAGGGCGGGACACGCACTGCACAAGCGAACTGGGTTCTGTCCCCGCACCTGCTCCACACTGACGTGGACGCGCAGCGTCCTGGGGGGCGGAGGAGGCAAAACTAGGTGACGGATGTCAGATACATGCTAAGTATTGCTCCCCACCTGTCTTTTCTCTTTATCTAACAACCTACAGGTTCAGAATTTACAGGGAAATGGACTTGAAGGCCAACCAGCTTTGTGCACTTCGAACGTCTATTTGGAAGTGAAAAATAATTAACCATTTTATCCAGACCTCGTAAGGGTCAGTCTCAAACACCTG
>NW_012134847.1:17717-18585 GCF_000956105.1 Propithecus coquereli
GGAGATTCTACCCGTCTACTCAGTGCCCCCCAACTCTGCGGCTGACTCTGTCAGCGTCACGATGGATCCCCAAGACCCGGTCCCACAGGAGGCCTGGCAGCTGCCCAGTGCGCCACCGCAAGACCCGGGGGCCGTCGCGAGCTATTGGGCTGCACTGACTGCCAGGCTTGCCAAGGTCTTCCCTGGCATTAAGGGGGAGTCCATGGAGGAGCCCCCAACCCATGTCGTCAGCATAAAGGACAGCCGCCCCTCGCAGGAGGAGGAAGGGCCTGAGCCTGAGGCGTAGCAAGGCCTCAGGGCACGCATGCGCGGGAACATCAGGGTGCATGGACAGGGCACAGGGCCCAGGGCCAGCCGGGCTCCCACTGCTATTCTTCACGTAACAATGTGTGTGACATTTCTCTGCAAATACACAATTCCTAACCCCTCAAGGTGTAGCCCGTTTCCTTTAATATGCGTGGAGCTCAGCTCTTATTCCCAGTCCTTCGAAGTGCGACACCGGTCAGGTCCCGGAGAGCTTGTCATCCTGCCTGAAATTCCACATGAAATCCCTGGAGATGTTGCATCTTCGGGAGAAACAAAAAGTCTTTGGATTTCTTTAGGAATGCAATCCTTAGGGTACAAAAATCTGGCTAGCGTAAAAGTCCGTACGTTTCACCCGATTCCCGTTTTGCCATAGTCATTCATGCTTATTTTATAAAAGGCAAAGAAAAAACACTCTAAAACTAGTGGATACATAACTCTAACTTTTAGTCTTTTTTGAAATGAGTGTTAGAATTAGTTCTGTGAAATTAAATATGAAAACCAGAACAGCTAGCCAAGTACCCTCTGTACAAATTTAAATGAGAACTAATTTTAACCTTGTATT
>NW_012134847.1:20375-21847 GCF_000956105.1 Propithecus coquereli
TTGGTCAGTTAAAAATACCAATTTGATGGTGAGTCCATGTGGTGCTTGTTTTTCCATCTTGTGTTAACCTCACTTAGTAGAATGGGCTCCAGCTCCATCCAGGATAATACAAGAGGTGCTAGATCACCATTGTTTTTTGTGGCTGAGTAGAACTCCATGGTATACAAAAACCACATTTTATTAATCCACTCATGCATTGATGGGCACTTGGGTGGTTTCCACATTTTGCAATTGTGAATTGTGCTGCTGTAAACATTCGAGTGCAGGTGTCTTGTTTATAGAATGTCTTTTGTTCTTTGGGTAGATGCCCAGTAATGGGATTGCTGGATCAAATGGTAGTTCTACTTGCAGCTCTTTGAGGTATTTCCATATTGCTTTCCACAGAGGTCGTACTAGTTTGCAGTCCCACCAGCAGTGCATGAGTGTTCCTATCTCTCCACCTTTTTGTTCATTTTTTAAAGTCAGTGTTTTGTGGTTTTCAGCAAATATAATTTACACAGACTACTTTAGATTCAACATGGTTTTCATATTTGTTATGCTATTGTAAATGGTACTTTAAAAATTGCAATTTCAAACTGCTCATTGATAGTATACAAAAATGCAACTGACTCTTTCTAAATTGATCTTGTTAAGTGATACACCCTTGCTTGACTCTCATACGCTTCTAGTGGCTTTGTTCTAGGCACTTACGGATTTTATATGTAGATAATCACTTTATAAAGTTTCACTTCCTCCTTTCCAATCTATATGCGTTTTCTTTTTCTCTTTTAATTGCACCGGGTAGAACCCCCGGTTTGGCGCTACTCAAGAGTGAGGAGAGTGGACGTTCTTGCCGTGTTCTCACCATTCCGCATTTCACCGCTAAGCATAACTGCCGGCAGTTTTGGGAGATGCCCTTTATAAGCTCAGGAAATGTTCTCCACTCCTAGCTTGAGAAGAAATTTTTTTTTAAACATAAATGAATGTTGACATTTGTCAAATGTCTTTTCAGCCTTTCCTGAGATCATACGCCTTTAATTCTTTACTGTGCTGTCACAGGGAATTGCCTTGATCATTTGAAATGCTGATTTCAAATGATTTGTGCATCCCAAACCCCCATTTCTGGTCTCAAACTCCTGAGCTCAAACGATCCACCCGCTTCGGCCTCCCAGAGTGCTATGACTACAGGCACGAGCCACCGCGCCTGGCCTTTTTCTTTTTATACTGACGGTTTTGATTTCGTAACATCTGACTAGGGCAGCCTCACCCTGACGCTAAAACTAGACTAAGACATGACTAGAAACTAAAAGTATTGGCAAAAATTCGTCATGAGCAAACATGCAAAGATATTATACTTAACATAATGCATTGAGAAGTATGACCTTCATTTCTGGTTTCTGAAAGGGATTATATAAAATAGAGATTTTTACTTGTTCTTAAATATTTGGTAGAATTTGCCTGTAAAGTCATTTGGGCTTAGAGTTTTCTTGGCC
>NW_012134847.1:23692-25347 GCF_000956105.1 Propithecus coquereli
ATACCCCCGACCCCTACAAACAGCCCTCTGCTGAGCCGCACCCCCTCTGCAGGTGGTTTTTGTAGAGGTTCAGATGCTACCTTCGACAAACGCCCCATTTGAAAGGGCAATAACAGATTGCTAGTTTAAAACAGCCCCCCGTGAGCAATAGCGTAGGCAGAGCTTCTAACTTACTATGACATCCCCAGGACAATATGGAAAAAGACCACCACGTGCATCTCTGACAATGACGTTGCCAGAGAGAGGGGGATTTACGTTCGCGAGAATGACAATGTCTTAAGGGAGGAATCGTGCACCCCGAGCCCCCCCAGAAAGAGGGACACGGGGAACCTCTTCTCCCCGCCCCCGAACTCTTGCCCGTCTGCTTTGTAGACAGGGTCTGTTCCAACCACAACCCTGGGAAGCCGTTCCTATTCCCGAGTCATCTTCCTGTTCCTACGTCACTTCTCCGACCGCAGCGGGGCCCGGAGAAAGAGGAGCTGGGGACAGCGTGTTGGTCACGCTTTTGCGGAACTGCCTGTGGGCTGAGCAGAGGCAGCTGAGGACAGCTTGATGTGAGATATCTGGGCACGGTTCCCCCCGAGAAGCCGACGGCCACGGGGTCCTGCAGCAGGAAGCGGGGAGCAGGTGTGGGCTGTCCAAACCCTGCACGGTGCCACGGAAGGTTTGAGCCTGGATTGGCTCCTGGGAGCTGTCCTTTGAGCCTCCGGAATGTCCTACTTGATAGGAATGTCTTTGGGTACCTGAGACCTTGTGTCCCCTCCGGAGAGCGTATGCTAATGATGTGGTTTCTGGCGGTGCCTTGCGCCGTAGGGTATCGACTTCACCTCTGCAGAGGCTGCAGGCTGAGGTCAGCCACGTTGGTGGTCAGCCACATCCATGTGACTGCCCCACGGCCAAAACCAGGGACACCGAAGCTCGGGGGAGCTTCCCCGGGGGACAAGGCTCTGCGTGCGTTTTCACACCGCGTTGCCGGGGGAGTTAAGCGCCATCCCCGCGACTCCACGGTGAGAAAGCAAATGTCCCTCACGCCTGGTCCCGCCTGGACTCTGCCAGCCCAAGTGTTTCTGCCTGTTGCTGTGTTAGTTTGTATCCTTGATCTTTGATACATTGTAACTGTGAGTATAATGGCTTGTTTGAGCCCTATGGGTCCAACCTGAGGGTGGTCTTAGGAATTCTGGCACATAGGTGGGTTGTCGGGTAGAAGTTGTGAACTAAAATAAAATGCCAAGCTCCCCTCCAGCTGCCTGCATGGACCCCCTCCTGGCCAAGGGGACACCCTAAAACTGAGTTACTGGCCAGGACGAGGGAGGTCAGACCTGCCCCATCCTGCCCCTCCCTTCTTGGAGACGTCCTTTGTGACTCTCTGACAGGCTGAGGCTGTGCTGGACACACCTGCAGGTCCTCAGTTTCCTTAACAGATCACTTGAGCCTGGGGATAGTTTACTTACTAACAAATAATTCATTAACGATCTAGACCAGGGGTTTCCGACCAGGGGCGACATTGCTCCCCAGCGCATATTCAGCAATGTGTGGGGATGTTTTCGGTTGTCACCAAAACATGGGGAAGGAGCTGCTACTGGCATCTGGTGAGCAGAGACAGCATGTAGTTAAAAGTCCTGCAATTCCATAGTGCTGGGTGTGAGAAACCCAGT
>NW_012134847.1:25397-26215 GCF_000956105.1 Propithecus coquereli
ATCAATTTCTGATGCTCACACTTTGGCCTTCGCGGAGATGCCACAGAAAGGAGCGGCGTTGCTGAAGATTCATGAGCCTTGGAGGGGCGATTCCCGAGCTGACGGGGTGGCCCACACCAGAGGGGGACTTCCAAACCTCTAAGTAGGATCCAACAGGAGGTACCCACCTCAGACTCGGTAGCTCTCCAAGACTCACCTTCATCGCTTGATTAAATGTATGTGAACAGAAAGGGGAGAGTCAGGAGCTGAGAACCAGCTCTGGTCATAATGAGGCTGCTCACGGCATTGTAGGGTATTTTTTTTTTTAGAATGAAATAATGACAGAGCCAGAGAAGACTTTTCAATCATCTTAGTCATCTGCTTCAGGTTTTGTACGATCTGAATGTTTGTGTGCCCCCAAAATTCATGTACTGAAATCTTCACCCCCAAGGTGGTGGTGTTAGGATATTTGGGAGGTGACGAGGTCCTGAGGGTGGAGCCTCATGGATGGGATCAGTGTCCTTATAAAAGGCACCCAGAGAGCTCCCTCGCCCCTTCGACCACATGAGGACACAGCGAGAAGGCGCCGTGTATGAACCAGGAAGTGAGTCCCCACCAGACACAGCCTCTGCCACGCCGGGGTCTCCACTTCCAGCCTCCAGAGCTGGGAGCAATAAATGCCTGCTTTTTTTTTGTAAGCCGCCCACTCTACAGAATTCTGTTATAGCAGCCTGCACAGACTGAGACAAACCCCTTTATTTTTTTTTTTTCATGCTTTTCAACCATAGTTAGCAGAGGTTGTATGGCTTATTCCAATTAATTACTTAATGATATAAAAT
>NW_012134847.1:28070-28639 GCF_000956105.1 Propithecus coquereli
AGCATGAGAGACTCTGTCTGTCTGTGTGTCGTCTCTCTCTGTCATTATATTTATCTATCCTTGTATGTTCTATCTATATTTTATCATTATATATATCTATCTACCTACATCCACATATCATCTGTCATTGCCTGTCATTTATCTGCCTACTTATCAATTATCTGCCATGCACCATCATCTGTCTACCGGTCAGCTATCTATGGCAATGTCCAGCAACTAGGATGACTTTTGCCTCCCAGGGGACATTGGACAATGTCTAGAGACATGTATGGTTGTCAGAATGCTGTTTGCTGCCTCTAATGTAATTACCAGTCTCCCAGAGCATAGCTTTTTATCAGGAAACCCTCACGGCTCTGTCCCCAAAGTGTACCATAGATCTGGGCACGTCACCACCTTGGGGGTGACCAGCGAGGTCCCTGCTCTCACCGCACAAACCCAGGGATGCAGACATGAGACCATTCTGGATTAAGAGGTCCCTAAACCCAGTGACAGGTGTCCTCCTAAGACACAGCAGAGGAGACACAGACGCAGAGGAGAAGCCACGTGGAGACGGAGGCAGAGACTGGAGT
>NW_012134847.1:31626-34302 GCF_000956105.1 Propithecus coquereli
CTGACAGATTTTGCCATGTTTCCTTTGAACACTGAAAACAATCCACTGCACCCCTGAGGGGGGGGGGTTCCCTGTACCACCCCAGGGTGCCTCGGCACACAGTTTGGGAACCACAGGGTTAGGACGTCCCCCTCGTGTACCTGTACCAGTAGGGCCACGGATGGATGCCAAATATTTCCCACCTTATGTTATGATTCCCTAGCAGGCCCGGTTTAGGGCCCCAGTGAATTCACAGAGTCGTCGAACAGGTACCCGTATGCATCTCTGGGTGCCTTCATCCGCGGGCAGGACTGTTTTAGTGTCAGGACTTAGACGCCTGCAACACCTCCCAGCACCATCTCAGGGGCTTCTAGCAGTTTGGGCGTCCCCAGGAGCCACCCCTGCGGCGAGGATTCTGGTCCAGGTCATTTGTGCGGGAGGTGGTTCCCGGAACCAGCGGGGAGCAGGGAAGGGAGACAGAGAGAGAAGCATCTATACGGATGCGTGATCACGACAGTTACCTCTTGGGCAGTGACGGATTATCTCAAGAAGCAACCTGTGGCCAGGTAAGCCCCTCAGGCGACACTGGCGTGCATTCCAAAGACAGCGTCTCAGGTCAGTCTGCTCAGCCGTGGGGGCGAAAGTCCAGCTACAGAGAGAGAAATCAGACACACTTCCCAAATGTTCGAACCCAGGCGGGGGAGAAGACGGGGTAGCTCCCTCGCTGGTGGACATAGGAAAGTCACTTCCCTGCTCTACGACTCAGTGTCCCCGTCTGTAAAGGGAGCGTGACAGTGACACCCAGCAGCTGGGGCTGTTGAGGGGGTTAAATGGGTTGGTGCATGAGAAATAGTTGGAACAGCGTCTCAGCGGGTCTTGTTCGGTGCTAACGATTGTCGTGAGGGGGTGACCTGTTTATCACACGAACCCTCCAAGTAGCAGATAAGCCACATGGGAGCAGGCACTGGGCTTTTGTTCAAAAGCACACCCCAGAGCAGGAGCATCATGTGGACGTCCCTCCGGGTGAGAGGCATTAGTGTTCACGTAAAAGTGAGGGGGTCCTTTTGGGGTCCTGCGGGGTGAATGAGACAGCGCGAAGTGGGGCTGCCATATCCCTGAGGCACAACCCTTGGGGCTGAAGATTAAAAGCCCTTTACTCATAGGATTTAGCACTTCTGTTCTCATTTTATTCGGATGTTTGCTCCCAGATTTAAATTTAGAAACCCCAAAATGTGACAGCCATCCTCTAAAACCTCTCTCCTTTTTTCTTACATTTGCAAGCAAAAGTTCTCTGAAAAGAAATTTGGAGGGAAGAGAGTTTACTCCAGTGAACGGTTTACGGACCCAGGAGAGGCAGCCTCCAGTGAAAAACCAAGGTGTCTTCCAGGGAACCAAGGCAGGGATTGGGGTTTTAGAGAGAAAGTTCCCAATCAGGTCTGTGTAGGCAAATGACAGATTCAAACGTGCTCAGTTCTGATTGGTCAACACAGCTGGCTTCTGATTGGTCGATACAGGTGCGCCCTCATCCATTGGTTCAGGTGAGTTCCGAAAGTCCCAAAGGTGAGCACAGGTGTGGGTTTTCAGGGAACTCAGGGTATGTGTGTGGCCCCGATTCAGCAAAGGGAGACTTGGCTCTGTTTTGACACATTGATTGTCAAACTAAAAAAAACATGAGTCCTTGCGAGAGGAAGAGACACCAGATGTCTCCCCCTCTCTCTTCTCTCTCTGTCTCTGCTCTCGGACTCTGTCTCTCCTCTCTTTCTCTCTCTCTGTCTCTCTCTGCACAGAAAAAATACAACATGAACACACACGGAGAACACAGCCATCCACACACCCAGGAGAGAGGCTTCCAAAGAAACCAGCCCTGCTTCGCCAACACCTGGATTTCAGACGTCAGCCTCCAGGACTGTGAGAAAATAAACGTGGATTTAGGCTGCTCCCTTTGCAGTACCGTTGACGGCAGCGTGAGCCGACCTGCCCGCCTCTCTCCAGGGAGCCGGTGACTCTGGGACTCTTTCTCTAGCCCCACGTGGCTTTGGCATGCTCTTCCCTAAAGCAGCACACGCCTTGGGTTCCCGCTGCGAGGCTTCCTACGAAATCCCCTCTCCCTGACCCGGGCGGGAGGTCCTCAAGGTCTTACGGACACCAAGCTGCCTGCCAGGAACATTTTCCAACCCTGGATAAACCTGCAATAAAAGAAGCAAAAGCCACCCTGTTGGCCCTGCTACTGGGGGGCCTATCTAATGACATCCAGCTGCTGCATTTCCCTGAACGCATCGGCCGATCGCATATTTATTCTTCAGACTGAAGTGGCTGCATATTGGCAACGTCTTGAAATCGCCCGGCCGCCACGCTTGATCATTTGCAGAAGGGAAGTTGAACCTGCTGGCTGCTGGCTGCTGTCCAACCCCAGGCGAAAGGCTAATGAGAAAGTCCCCCCTTTGCCAATCCTCCGGGAATACCACCGACTCTTGAAAGTGATGACCCAGATCCATGCACGAGGTGTGGATGCAGTTATCCTTTCTCCAGCGGAGCAAGGTCCTTTCCAGAAATCTCCACCCTTGCTTTTATCACGGGGTTTCTGTCGTCCCTCTGGGGCTTATCTAATATGCATTTATTTAAACACCTTTTGCTCCTGTTTTCTCAAACGGCCCCGTGTTAAGCACACAGGTTCTTTGTCTTAGGAATTAGCCATTT
>NW_012134847.1:37062-37435 GCF_000956105.1 Propithecus coquereli
ATGACATTATATGACAAGTATAATAGTCTATAAAACAAATGGTATTATAAATAGTTGAATATACAATAGAAAATACCACAGTGCAATTTGGTAGCACACAGGATTTTTTCACTTTGCACTAAAGGACATCTATTTTATTAGACAGAATATTTACATGCTATATATAATATACATATATGACGATATATCTACAATAGATATTAGAATGTATGTACAATGTATATTAATATGACATTATATGACAAGTATAATAGTCTATAAAACAAATGGTATTATAAATAGTTGAATATACAATAGAAAATATCACAGTGCAATTTGGTAGCACACAGGATTTTTTCACTTTGCACTAAAGGACATCTATTTTATTAGACAG
>NW_012134847.1:40861-41958 GCF_000956105.1 Propithecus coquereli
AAAATGGAAAAGTGTTTGGGCTGAATATTACATTTAATCTATCAGGGTACCAGATTCTTTTTATAACATTTGCAGAGAACTTAAAACACTTTCTTTTATTTATCTATTCATTTATTTTTAATTTTTTTTTGTTTCAGAGTTTTACAGGGATGTGCACGTTTTGGTCACCAAACCCATTGAAATGAAAATCTGCCAAAATTAACCATCGTGATGGCTGTACATGTCCGTCACTAGACTAAAAGCCTGTGAACTGTACACTTTAAAAATGGGTGAATCGTATCGTCTGTGAGTTGCATCTGAATAGGACTTTTAAATTTTTAAGAAAAGACATGATCCTGCTATGGTATGTTTGTTTTAAATTTAATTAACACCCTCAGTGCAAACCTCAGAGATATCGTGGGTTCAGTTCCAAACCTCTGCAAGAAAGTATCACGGTGGAGTGAGTCACACGAATTCTTTTTGGTTTCTCAGTGTGTATAAAAGTTATGTTTACGCTATACTGCAGTCTATTCAACGTGCAACGGCATCATGTCTAAGAAAAATATATACACACCTTAAATAAAGACTTTTTATTACTAAAAAATGCCAATACAGAGACACAAATGAGCGCGTGCCGTTGAAAAACAGCACCGATAGACTCGCTCAACGCGGGATTGCCACCAACCCTCGATCTGTAAAAAACGCAAGTTCTGAGAAGCGTGATAAAGTGAACGGCAATAAAATGAGGATTTCTTTTGACATTCAATTAAATTCTTTTATTTATTCAAGCAGAATAAAAATGTCATTTTTATCACTAAAAAAACACGCCACGGCTAGGATTTTTATCAGTAAGTAGGATAGAATGATTTATTCACTCATGAGTTGAACAAGTCTGGAGAACCGCTGTGCACGGTTCCCAAGTCGGACACCGGAGAGATGGATGGGGAGGGGACACATTTCTGACCTCAGGAGACTGGTCCTTGTGCCGGGGACATGCAGGTAACAAGCCGGGCATGGGAAAGATCGAATAGATTAATCCATGCATGGTTTAATGGGTTAATGAATGAACGGGTTGTCATAGGAGTGGAACCGGTGGCTTTGTGAGAAGAGGAAGAAAG
>NW_012134848.1:0-905 GCF_000956105.1 Propithecus coquereli
ACCACCCACTTGCTTGGCCACAGGAACAACGTGTTCTACTTCTTTTTCAATGACCAAGAAATCCTTAAAATCATATGCGTGTGGTTTTTTTTATGGTCTCACCTGCATCCATTGACTGTCTGAGTCTCGACTGCTCTCACACTGTGAGAGACACTTGAGAACTGAGCTCTCCGCGGAGGAAACAGCGTATCACGGCTCCCATCTTACCCTGGTGGTGGAGCGGGTAGAACCAAGGCTCTCCTGAAGTTGTTCTCTTTGTTCATACTGGTTCTCTCCCTGTCCTCCTGCACTGTTGGCCTGTTTCTGGCCACCTGTCCCACGGAGGTCTGGTGGAGAGTCTGCGGGGAGCGCCTCATTCACAAGATACACATTGCACCATCTTTCAGAACCAAGGAGTCTCTCACGGGTGTAGCTCTCTGCTGTTGATGTCAGGTAGCCTTTACAGCTTTTCGCTGATACTGTCTTTTACATATACTGTCCTTGCTTCGAGACTACCTTGTTCCAGAATGTTCCATCAATGTTAGACACAACCAGTGAGCTGAAATTATTTGTTATACTGTGCAGTTTTGTTTACTATCAAAAATAATGTAGTCATAAGAAACTGAAATGAAGTTGCTCGCTGCTTGGATGGTTCCTTTTATTTTTTCCAGTTTTGGCTTAATGATACACCGAGCATGAGTTCTGGTCCATTGGTTTCCAGAGCAGAGTTTGTTTAATTAAACTCCTTGTCTCTTCATATCTTGCCAGGGTGTTTCTATACGTGAATCTTAAATTGCCCCACAGTTTCACACCCGACACAAATGTTTAAAATGTGCTCTTTGATGGTATGGCTGGTTCGGTTAAATTGTTGGTATCTGAAAGGGAACCTGCCTTATTTTATTCTTCTCCATTGTTAACATTCAAAT
>NW_012134848.1:11140-11742 GCF_000956105.1 Propithecus coquereli
TTTAAAATGGTATTTTCTAAAGAGTCATAGATGATCTGGATAAGAAGAGGGATGAACAGAGATCCTAAACATTTTATTACTACTGATTGCTATGCGCCAGAGACTTCATTCAATCTCCCAAGATCCCCAAGAGATAAAGGTATTATTAATTCCCCTTCTTTTCAGAGAAGGAAACTGAGCATGATAGAGTTTGAGCTTCATGTCCAAAGTCACTCAGCTAATGAGAGGCTTTGGTATCTTCCCCTAGGAAGTCCCATCAGTGAGTCAGTCCTCCACTGTGTGGAATATATGGGCCCCCTTGGCAAAGTCCAGCAGAAACAGAATCAAAGGTTATTTGATTGGATGGTGGGAGCTGAGGGAGGAGGAATGTCCTACCTTTCATGTACATCCTCCATTCAAAGCCTGACAATCATCCACCTCTTCTACCTGTTGGACCCCACCCCTCTAGTTTTTGCTGGCTTGCCATTCACTGGGCACCACATTGGCCTGGCATTGAGAAAATGAGGAACTGTGGCTTAAGTGGGCTCTAGGGTCAAAAACCTGATGTGAATCTCAGCACTAGCATTCACTGGCGATGGGACCCCCATGTTTTTAGCCCCAGT
>NW_012134849.1:0-442 GCF_000956105.1 Propithecus coquereli
TATATAGTATTTATAAGGGTTATTACGTTTAAATATGTGACTGCATTGGTGGTCACAAAGTAATATGTTAAGAAAGATTTTAATTGTAATAAAGTGGGTAATGTTAAGAAATATTAAGGATATTGCTAATGGTATGGGAAGACAAAGGACCAATTATATTAACAAAAAGACTTTGCCTTTATTTTTTACAGATGGCTACTTATGCTACCAGTGTAATTATATAAAGTTGTTGTAGCTTCTCTTTTGCCATCATTGGTAGAGTTTCAGACAGCTGTAATTGTGAATTTTTGGTTTAATAATACAAACCTGACAGTAACAATGGAATGTGTTACCATGTTAACAAAGACTTTTTGCAGAACTTGAAAGATAATGCACCCAGCAATTCTTAAATAATGTAGATTCTGTAAGAACTTGGAGAGTAAGCAAAATAGCCTCAGACCAA
>NW_012134849.1:2377-3198 GCF_000956105.1 Propithecus coquereli
TTATTGTATTTGTGTGAGATAATATGTTTTTGATAGAAATTTAATAATTAGCCTCTTATGAGAATTATCCTATTATTTAGGATATTTTCTTTTTTCCCAAGCTTATGATTTTGTGTTTTCTGGATGCATAATCGTAGAATAAAGAAAAGATAAACCCATTGCCTTGACAGAACTTGATATCAACATTTAACATAGAAAAGGTTGACGACTACATTTCAATTTTATTTTTATATTCTCTAATAGGGATGAGTTTATTTTTTACTTGTTTGATTTTATTCACCAAATATTTATAAGGTGCCTATTATGTTCCAGACACTGTTCTAAGTGCAGTTTCCATCAAAGAACAGACACACAAATCGCTGATCTCCTAGCTCTTATATTTTAGTGAAAGATAAAGTTAATCAGCAGAACTGAAAACACAGTGAAAAGGAGAGATGATTTTTTGTTTGTCATTTGTTGTCTTTGCAGGTTTTATGAATTGTGCACGATTTTATCTATCATGTTCAAGGAAATCCTCCATGAGAAGGTGATATTTGAGAAAAGCCTTGATAAAGATGAAGGCAAGAATTATGGAGCTATCTGGGAAAAGAGATTTTCAGGCAGAAAGAACAAGCAAGTGCAAAGCCCTGAGGCAAGAGCAAGTCTGGCATGTTCAGGAAATAGCAAAGCTCAGCAGGTTATAATAGAGAGGCAGAAAATTGAGAATATACTTTTGTAAAGAATAAACGCAGTTTGTGAACCCTTGATTCAAATGACAAAAGTAATGTGAATTGCTTAGATCTACAAAGAATAAATTATTGCAAGGATGTCGGGATACCTTC
>NW_012134850.1:0-619 GCF_000956105.1 Propithecus coquereli
AAGTGTATTTAAGTCCTCAGTAAACTTTAAATACATAAATTTGGAAGTCATAGATGATTTGAGTGTGGATTATGTGATAAAAAATGACCAATAACTTCAAAGGGTAAACACAAATTCAAAGCAAGGGCCTTGCAACTATAGCACAATATTGGTGAATTTAATATACAATAAGATAATGTGAATTAGAATGTGATGCTTAGACTGTACCTTAATGTGTGTTTCTTCACTTTAATCAAATAACTGACAACAAACTCATTTTTATGGTTTCAGATAAGAGAATTTCTACTATATATTGAATTATTTATAAGACTGCTTTACTTAGTATATTTCTAAGTACTTCAAAATATTTTCTTTTAATTATCTTTTTTATTTTGAAATTATTATAGATTTACATGCAGTTGTAAGAAATAATACAGAGATATCTTATATAACCTTTGCCCAGTTCCCTGCAATGGTCAAATCTTGTAGGGCTATAGTACTTGAACATATTATCTTCCATTTCCCTAAAAGTGTTCCAACTTTTGCAGATTGTCTTCCATGCCTATCTTCTTCTGTCCTTCCATTATTTCACATGACCACACCAACCTAATTGATCAATAAAAAACCTAAATTTCATTTT
>NW_012134850.1:4299-5740 GCF_000956105.1 Propithecus coquereli
AATAAATCTTTATTTAGCAATTGAAAAAGATACTGTCAAAAGAGTGTTATATATTATCACAGCAGATTGCAAAGTACATATTACTAAAAAATGTGATTATAATTGCTAATATTTAAAGTGTATTTAAAATATTACATTATGTTTCACACTACCTAAGAAATGGGAAGGGCTCACAAAGCTCATGGTCTGGAAATTTGCATTGCATGATAGAAAATAAATTTTCTCATCTTAGTGGAATATATTAATATTTCTATCACTCTTTTTGTTTTAGTACAACTGTTCTGGGAGTGGAATGCCATTTAATAAAACCTGTAATCTGTTTGAGGCTTATCATTTTAATGTGAAGATTGATTTTCTGCCAACTCACCCAAATTGAAGTAATAGCCACTTGCAAGATTATTAGATTAAAAAAATAAGTTGAATATGGCAAGCAGATCAGTTGAAACTCAAAGCATTAAATTGATGCTTACATGTTTTCAAAAATGGATAGTAAACTTAATATAGGCTTCCAAATTAAGGCAGCTTAAATGTTGGATTTTTTAAAACTCACTTTCCTTGAGTTTAAAATGATACAACTAGAGTAGACTCAGACCAGAGAGATGATGAGAATTTGTTAAAAAGTGGGGTAATGTAGAATGTAAATCAATAAGCATTTAGGACTGACATAATTCACTCAGATACAGGGGTCGGCTTCAGCAAGTAGAAGTAGGAGGATCAAGGCACAGTGTCTAGGTAATAGGTTAGGCAATAGCCAGTGGTTGGATCAACTGGAACAATACAATAAGAGCAAACCCCAGGCAACAGGTACATTCTGGAGAACACAATATAATGCCAACAGGAGCCAGGAAGGAACACAAAGTGAAGTCTTGTTCTAGACGGGAATGTGGACTCAGCAGAGTAACCAGGGAGCTTAGGTAATGAGAGCGTTTTCCAGATAGGAGCCCACTCATTGAATTAAGCCAATCGAGCAAAGGAAAAATGATTATTTTATGCATGATCACTCAAGTCTTGCCTCTAGTTAACTGAATCTTAGTTTTCTACAAGTTCAGATAAAAATTCAGGTCTGAGTAGTAAATACAGAAGAGAATGGGAGAACATATTTGGAGAAGCCTAAAGGGTTAACATGAAGCCTGTAATTAAAACTCCTTTATTTAATATGTGGCAGTTCCCTAAGAACTTATGTTTTCTGCCTATATCATGGATAACAATATTGAAGAATTAAATAATATTCAATGAAGTAATTAGTCTTAAAGATAATCAATACAAACTAGATATGGAAGGTAATAACAGTAAACAAAATATACTTAGCTCAACTGAAATGCAGTAAGTTCTATTTTTTAAAAGTCTAAAATATATACTATTCTAAATACTGTGGAGGTAATAAAGACATAGAAAATCATACCCCATGAAAAATGTTAAGAAGTATTTTATAAAAAATTAA
>NW_012134851.1:0-428 GCF_000956105.1 Propithecus coquereli
ATTGGAGCCATAAGCAGTTCTGCCTAAATTGATTTTCATTGACTTTAATCATAATGCATGTAAGTATAATAAAAAGAAAAAAAAGTATACACATAGAATATTCTGCATTATAGTCATATGAACCCTTAGCTCCATTGCATAGTAGGAACAAAATTATCTCCTGATAGTCAAAATCAATCAGTATTGAATAAGGCACAGAGAATACAGTAAAACTTTTTTTTGCATGTCAATTTACTGCCATGTGGAAAACAAAAACAAAAACAAAAAAAACAATGTGGCCACGTACCAGTCTTAACTTCAAGTTAAACAGAACTTGTTATGTCCCTGGACCTCCAGTTTGCAGAGAACAAACAGATGAAGGGATTTCTCAGCCTTCATAATCCTATGAACTAATCATAATAAATCTCTCTCTCTCTCTCTCTCTACAT
>NW_012134851.1:9054-9429 GCF_000956105.1 Propithecus coquereli
TCTTTTTAAAAAACTATTTGTGGCTGGAAAGACTGTTTGGTGTCTTAGATATTTCTACATTCTACTAAAAATTATGTTTCTTCTTATTTTATGTTGTTTCTCATACACTACTGGAAAACCCCAATTAGCACCTTCAATAGGCTCTCTGAAAATCTTTAGCCACAATTCATTATACACACACTTTATTTTCCATGCTACCGCAGACAACAGTGTTGTCAAACTTCTGCCTCCATGCAATATGAGTCACTTTTCCCTTTGCTTTTAATAACAATTGTTTTACTGTGATTCTTACCTCCAATTGGCCATATTCTCAAAGACCTTCAGGCCTCAGCACATTTCCCAGTTCTCTCTCTCTCTCCCTCACTCTCTCTCTCT
>NW_012134852.1:0-350 GCF_000956105.1 Propithecus coquereli
CATTAAGGGTATATTATAAAATTTGATATCAAGTCATAAGTACTCTGCTAAGTACAGTTTCAATTAGGGAAAAGAGGGAACTATGACTTAAGTGTGTCTATCTATCATGGCTAGAGATTTCCAGTCCTTTGACCATGGTACATTCAATATTTATAAGGATTTCACAGACATTTATAGAATAAGTAATTTTTCATTTTCCACTTATAGAATGAGTAAAGCAATTGCAGGGTCTCATCATGTCTCCAATTAGTTAAAACCTTGAAAAGTTATACTTATTATATACAATGTTATAATTATTGCCATGATGGTTCTCATTTCTATTTTCCTTACAAACGTTTTACAAATAAACT
>NW_012134852.1:1860-2695 GCF_000956105.1 Propithecus coquereli
TTCGTGATAATGCTTACCTGGTGTGTTTGTTAAATATAGAGCTTTCCTAGGGTCCTCTCCTATAGATTTAGTTTTGAATGAGGCTCCAGAAATTATATTTTTAACAAATATCTTCAAGAATTCTTCTCACTCATGGAAATTAGAGAAACACTGTTCTACATCGACTTTGGAATGAATTCTGTCCTCAGAAAAGGAAGAATTTTTAACATCAGACCCATACGTGTTCCAGTCCAAGCTCTAACACTTACCAGAGGAGTGAGTTTTGGCAAGGTGTTTATCCAAATGAACAACTTCTTTATTTGCAAAATGTAAATAATACCCTCTTGGAAGAAGGCGAGAATTAAATGAAAGAAGCACCTAGTATATAGTAATGTTCGATAAAGTGATACACAGTAGATACTTAGTAAATGAGCTATATATATTTAGTTTTATATTCCTTCATTTAGTGTTTTCACTATTCTGCATTTTAGAGATGGGGAAACAGATACCTTAGGGAGGTCAAATTACCAGACCTGGGTAAGGGTAAGTGACATAACCACAATTTGAATACAAAACTAATGTACTCAATATTATACAATCCTGGCTCCAAAACCTGTGTTTTTTTTGTTTTATTTTGTTTTATTTTACATAAAATTTTCCTCCTGTAGTTGGGAAATTATAGGAGTTCAGAGAGATGAAGCTGTGAGAAGAGTCAAGGGGAAGTTTTAAAAATGGAATTCAAAAATATGGAACTCTGAAAGCATTAAGGGTATATTATAAAATTTGATATCAAGTCATAAGTACTCTGCTAAGTACAGTTTCAATTAGGGAAAAGAGGGAACTATGACTTAAGTGT
>NW_012134853.1:0-1307 GCF_000956105.1 Propithecus coquereli
TGTCATAGGAGTGATCCCCGGAGGTAGACAGCTGAGGTTGGAATCCTGGCACCACCCTTAAACAGTTGTTGGATTGGACTGGTTACTTAACCTCTCTGATCCTAGTTTTCTCACTAGTAAATATGGAGGTAATAATACCTAACTTGTAGGATTGTTTTGAGGGTTTAACGTAAGGTCCTTAGCATGATACCTGACACGTAGTATCCACTCATACAACTTTACCCACAGTTGTTTACATTTTGTTTGGGGTTTCTCCCTACTGTTTATCACCGGAGTTTGGGGCTTATTTTTCCTTGAGGGTTGAAGCCAGATACTATCTTGACTGTGGTCTCCCCTAGAAAAGCTCTAGTGGGACTATTCACAACCTACTCAGGAGACAAATCACTTGGGGATGGGGTGTGACAATCTTCATACATTTCTGTTCTGTTTCTCCACCACCTGCCTGAGGTACTGGAGATCAAGAGTTCAGCCTTGATGCCCCATCTCCAGCCCAAGCCTGGCTTGTGCTAAGTGGTAAGTAAATTGGAATGAATGAAAGCCAGTGTTAGTTATCGGAGTTCACGTGGGACAAGTTTAGTTCAATAGAATTTTCATCGATATCAAATACAATGTTACATGCATTGAGTTTCTTGATAACTATTCTTGAATCATGTTTCTTTTTGTCCATTTTGACTGATTAAGCAAGACTGGACTAGTTGGAGCCCCGAGGTGGGACCAAGATGTAACTCCGGCTTGGGCTGTAGTCGGTAAAGTGCTTATTGTAGGGCCTGGCATGAAGGAAGTTGGGAGTATTATCTGGTTAACTAGAGTTTGGTTACTCGATTGTAAATGATCATGGTGAGTTTGTATGTCATAAATATACTGGTGGTCTGAGGGCCTGAAAGTGTTAAAGCTTCTCTCAGAATAGCCCAGGCAGCTCCCAGGAAGTAGCTTCTGAGGCAGGATGTGGCAAACCAGTGAGTAAATGAGAGCCCTTCTCCTTTGGAAGAAAAGGAAGTAGGTGGGGAGAAGTGAAGAGGAAGAGCTCAGTGGACAAAGCTTTTTATCTGCTGCTGCAAGAACATGCTTCTTTTTCGAATGCCAGATAGACCCTACAGAATTTTGACTCAAAGTGACCAAGGTCTTAAGAATGCTAATAATGCTGATTTTGTAATTATCTTTTCCCCACAGCTAATATCTAAACTTTAATATGCATCAGTGTTGTTTCAGTAGATTTTGTTTTTTAATCTTGATCATTGGTATATTCTTTAAGGCCATTTGAAGAGTCACAGAGAATGTGGCATGTCATACAAAAATCATACTCTTTT
>NW_012134853.1:12302-12598 GCF_000956105.1 Propithecus coquereli
ATCTTCTGATCTTTTTTCCTCTCCCTCCTAACTCCATCACTTTTCCTTTCTGTGCTTCTACAGAAGCTGATCCTTTAGGAAATAGTTCATACATGGCTAATATGAAACAAGTTTTGTCCACTGGGGCAGAAGGAACTATAGGCTATTCTTTCAGGCAACAGTATGACTCCCCCCGTCTCTGATTCAGAATGTTGTCCAATATTTGAGAAGAATCTGTGTGAGTGGGTGGTCCCATTACTCCAGAGGTTCCTCTGTGTGTGTGTATATGTGTTTTTTTCAGCGTGACTGTCTGTAGA
>NW_012134854.1:0-946 GCF_000956105.1 Propithecus coquereli
TGCTCAACAGAGGGACCAAACCCTTGACTGTTGTTTCCAGAATTGGTGCCCAAACAAACAAAAAAATCAATAGGATTTATCTACAGTTACAATGACTATAAACATTATCGCCCAGACCAGGTACACTTGAACAGCAGGTGCAAACTGACACTGTCCCTGGGAAAGTATGACATAGGGCCTCCCCATTTATAGTCGGGTTTTTTTTCTGACATCTGACTTTCAGCTGGATGCCCAATTTCCTGTATATCTGTGAGCAGTCTATGCTTTTACCAAAATGTTTTAAGCAGATTAGAATCTCCCAGAAAGAATTCACTTAAAATTCCTCTTCTCCATAACTTCTAGTAAAATGTTGGGCTTTTCTTTTTTTCAGTATTCAGTAAACATTTACTTATTGAAATTTAGTTAAGGAGATGCCTCAACTGGTATTGCTCTTAAATTGCAGCAGGGGTTGCAACTCATGGCTGTAGGGGCAGAGCTGGTGACCAAAATGAAGGAAATGGGCCAGGTATCAAAAGAGAAAATAGACTGGAGAGACCAGTCAAGTATGACAATTCTTCTGATTTTTCTAGATGCACCAGAAATCCAAATTGTAGAATCATCCCATTTTAAAATCTTGGTAACTGGATTATTATTATTATTTTTTTAAACAAAATCGGCCTTCTGTCCAGTTCCTGTTTCTGATCACGTGTTCGTAATGTGCCTGCTGTGATTGAGGTTACTTCATCCCTTTTGTTCCTTCTAAGAGTTCACAAAGTCTCATAATCAGAGATGGAGAGGCATTTAAGGGAGTATCTTTTCACACTGAATCATGACCCATTTGTGGGTTGTGAACCTACTTTACAATCAGATCAGCCAGGCTTAAAATGAACAAACAAACAATAATATGAAACTAAAGTACATTAGAATAGATTAGCATAGAATAGAAAATATCAGAAAGCATCATATA
>NW_012134854.1:13501-14551 GCF_000956105.1 Propithecus coquereli
TGCTACCAACATGATATCATTAAAAGTGGTATTAGGCAGGAATGAAATTACACGTCTAATTTTTTGTAGTTTTTATTATACATGCTAACTGGATTTCTTGTGTAGTCAAAAATTAGAAAATTTGACCACCCTGGGCCCATATACCACAGAACATCGAGTATTTGCTGGTGAATGTATAATGTGTGACAATGATTAGGCTTCCTGCTTTGGGACACTTTTCACGATCACTCATAAATAGGGGAGGGGGATTGTCCTCAGTCGGCTTCTACTCTTTGACCTTGCAATAAAACCTCCCCCGAGCCAAAGGAGCACAAAAGTCTTGGCTATTTCTTTGAACAGAGATGGGAAAAATACAAGGGACAAAATAATAATGATGAGAACAAAATATCAAGAATAAATGATCCTGATACACAGCTAAGATTAACATTGCTTATTTCCAACTTAATATTGCAACAGGCATTCTAAGTAAATGATCCCACTTCACTCTCTCAACAAAATGAAAGAGGTGTGTTTATTATTCTCATTTTCCAGATGCACATACTAGTGTTATAGGTTGAATTATGTCCCTCCGAAAAAAGATAGTTGAAGTCCTAACCGCCGATACACCGAGAACATGACTTAACTTAGAAACAGGGTCTTTACCGAGGTAATTAAAATAAAATAAGGTCATTAGGATGGGCCCTAATGCAATGTGACTGGTGTTCTTATAAAAACAGGGAATTTGGAGAGAGGCACGCACAGAGGGACGATGACGTGAAGTGACACTGGGGGAAGAGCTGGCCAAGTAGAAGCCAAGGGATGTATGAGACCAGAGCAGGAGAGGGCAGGGCACAGATACTTTCCCTGGAGCCTTCAAGGGAAAAAAGCACTTTGATTTTGAACTTCTGGCCTCCAGAATGGGAGGAAATGAATTTTTGTTGTTCTAAGTCACCCAGCTTGTAGCGCTTTGTTGCGGCAGCCCTTGGAAACTAATGCACTGCCTCTCAGAGAGGACATTGAATAAGTAAATGGCCCTAGCTCACATAACTATTAAATTCTCCACTTGGTTGC
>NW_012134855.1:0-514 GCF_000956105.1 Propithecus coquereli
ATTTATAGGGTATACATGTGATGTTTTGATATAGACATACAATGTGAGTTAAAAAAATCAAAGTAATTGGGTTATCCATCACTTCAGGCATTTATCATTTCTTTGGATTAGGAACATTCCAATTCCACTCCTAATTATTTTAAATTATACCCCAATTTATTGTTGATTGTAGTCACTTGGTTGTGCTACCAAATATTGTTCATTCTATCTATTCTATGTATATCTATTCTATTCTATGAACTATATTTTTGCACCCATTAGCCATCCCTACTTTATTCTCCCTCTCCCCATTTTCCTTGCCAGCCTCTGGTAGCCGTCACTCTACTCTCTGTCTTCATGAGATCAATTGTTTTTAATATTTAGCTCCCACATATGAGTAAGAACATACGAGATTTGTGATTCTGTGCTTGATTTATTACACTTAACATAATGTTCTCCTGTTCCATCCATATTGCTGCAAATGGCAAGATTTCATTCTTTTTATGGCTATATAGTCTTCCATTGTGTATATGTA
>NW_012134855.1:1684-2237 GCF_000956105.1 Propithecus coquereli
TGCTCAAATGTAGATTTTCTTCTTCTTGTTTTAAGCCTTGTCTAAATGAGAAAGTGGTTTGGGACACATACACAGGCTGTCGAGCATTGAGCTGCATCTCAGCAAACAGGCAGCAACCAAAAGCAAAGCAGAGATTGAGAGAACAGGCAGCTTCCAAGAGCAAAATTGAACTTGAAAGCCAAGTGCGGCAGTTCAATGTAAAGGAGAAAAAATAGAAATGCAGAACTAGAACACCTGGTCTGGTACATGGTGAAAATTCAATAAATACGAATGTTGTATGAATTCACATGAAGCAGTAAACGATAATGCCAAAGTGATCATATAACACATAAGGCAGCAAACTCACATCAAGGTAAGAGGCTTTATTTAGCTCTAAAGATAAGTGAAAAAAACACAACAAAATAAATGAAGTGTCTTAAGGATAGAAGTTATCATCTCAAAAAAGGCACATCAGGTAAATCTTGTGGCAATCATATGATTATCATAATTCTAGATTCTGCTCTATATTACAAAAAGCTATAGTTTATGAGTAGTGCATTTTCCCCATTTTATC
>NW_012134856.1:0-444 GCF_000956105.1 Propithecus coquereli
AAGTGCTGGTCATACAAATGATCCAACCATTTCCTTTAGTCAAAAAAACAAAAACAAACAAACAAAAAACCTTTACAAATCAGGATTTTTTTTTTTTTTTTTTTACTTTAGGTCATTTTATAAAACTGGTAAACCACACTTCAGTAAACATGAAAGCACAAGACAGATATTTTGGAAATATCTGCTTATTTTTAAACTACTAGTATAATGCAATGAAAATATTCAAAATTTGTATAATTTCACACATAATTTACATTAAATAATTACATAGAGAACACATTCTACTGTATTAAAAAATGATGAAATTCATGGAAGTATCAATTATGTGTTTATTGTGAATTTGGTTAGAATGAATTTATTTTTAGAAATCATGTTCTGCATGATCTAGAGATCAAATAGTGCTGGTTATAGCTACCCTACAAGGATTTTAAAACTGGAAAAAAT
>NW_012134856.1:1714-2799 GCF_000956105.1 Propithecus coquereli
ACAGGAACAAAAAGAGCTGAGTGTGTTCCATGAACTATTATTCTATTTATGGACGAATCATAGAGTAATTATTTTGGAATGAATAATGAAGGGTAGGATTATAATTTCAGATAGGTCTAGAAAATTAAATTGGTACAGAAAAGACAATTGAAGACAGAGATTCTAGTGACTCCTTGGCTATTAACTAATAAAGTTAAGCAGATCAACATTGATGACATCTGTGTTCCCTTTCAATTCCATGAGTGTTTTGTTTTTTTAACACTCCCTAGTTTTTTACATTGCCTGGTTTCTTTGATCAGATAAGGGTTTATTGCAAAGAATCATGGAGTGATTAGAAACTGTACTGTAACACCATAGCTGTGTTTCTTCTTAGAAATTTAGAAACTAGAATAAGTCAGAATTTCAAGAGTGACAGGAAAAGTTTCTTATTGTTATTCAGGACATATTAGTAACTCCAATGATCTAGTCTTTTTAAGTCTTTCCAGAAGCCAGTATAATTTTCTCCTGTTATCTTTTCTATGTGGACCTCACTTACAGTGTTGCCTTATTCCATTTTTACCATCCAATATAGAACACCACTATTGGGCGGTCTTACATCAAATCTCCTCTTGGTAGCTAATCTTTTTTATTAATAGTTAATGTCTGATTGTTTCTGTCTCCAGATTCAATTTATTGTGACCAGGGAAAAAGAACATAGAAAGAGCAAGAGAAATCTATACAGAAATAACTTCCTATGGCTGGTTTCCTCAGAAGGAGATGGCATGGTTGGCACCTAGAATTTCAAAATCTGTTTTCCACTATACACACGAAATGTATTCTTCCCTGGATTAAAAGTCAGATAATCAGCATCTGCCACAGAAAACAAACAAAATCTGTGCACTCTGTGATTTGATGTTAATTACCCAGAATATGTCTAAAGACAAAAATATCTAATTCCATGAAGACAGCTAAACTGGCTTGATCAGCAGTAGCCATCCCTCCCCGAAACATACACACATACACGCACCATTCAGCCTTTCCCTTCCTCCCCTACAAATATTATTAACACTGCTTTAAATTTAGAACATATCTTACTAATGATTAGA
>NW_012134857.1:0-707 GCF_000956105.1 Propithecus coquereli
CTATTTGGGTGCCCAGCCTTCTGTTGCCTGCTGGGAATGGAAAGTTGGGGTGATAGCCTTCCCCTCTCCACCTCCTTGCTGCAGTGGCTCTGGGGCGTGCCCTGAGCTCAAAACGTGGTGAAAACCAAAGAAGTCAGGCTCCCGCCAGGCCGTCTCACCACAGAGCGAGCTTATGCTCTTCTGGCTTTATACCTCTCGGCAGGGAAGGCCAAGACCTTCTCAAACCCCACTTGGACCTCAGCTTCATCCTTCACCTGAGTTCGGTTCTGAAGGTGTGTGCAGCCTTGGGGAGCAATTGTGCTTGTAAGGCAGGAATACACGGCTCCCAGGAGCCCCGCTTAGATGCTGAGGCTGGAGGCTGAAGCCACCTAGTGAGAGCAGCATGGAGGCCTCATTCCTCCCTGTGCCCAGCCCCGTCCCTGCCACTGCGTGGCCACTCGGGAGGGTTCACTGCACTGAAATGAAACTGCATTTAGGCCACATTTGTGGAATTGGGGTCTACCTTACCAAACTTTTGAATGCCCCCAAATAAGTCTCAGGCTTTAAAAAACAAAACTACCGGCCGGGCGCGGTGGCTCACGCCTGTAATCCAACTCTCTGGGAGGCTGAGGCGGGCGGATTGTTTGAGCTCAGGAGTTCGAAACCAGCCTGAGCAAGAGTGAGACCCTGTCTCGTAAGGCTGCTGGCTAGAACTCTGCAGCATCTAC
>NW_012134857.1:2292-2950 GCF_000956105.1 Propithecus coquereli
TGTGGAACAAACTACAACTGAATGGCTTAAAATAATAAGCTTTTATTATCTCAGTTTCTGTGGTTCCGGAGTCTGCGTGCAGCTAAGGTGGGTGCGTTAGCCATTGGCTGGAGGCTCCCTGGGCTCTGGCACGTGGTCTCTCCGCAGCGCAGCTCACAGCATGGCAGCTGCCCCCTCGGAGGGATAAGACAGTGAGCAAAAGAGAACAAGACAGAAGTCATAGTCTTTTTGCAACCTAATCTTGGAAGTGACATCCCATCCCTTTGTCATTCTATATATTAAAAGTAAGCCATTTGGTCTAGTCCACAATCAAAGAGAGGAGATTACACAGAACAAGAATGTCAGGAGGTTGGAGTCATTGGAGCCACCTGAGATGCTGCCCACTACAGCTAAAGAGAGAAGCGACCATTTTATTTGTTATCAAAATCACTATGATCTAGCTATGGCACCAAATATTAATATATAAGCAACCAAAGAAAAAAATAGATAAATTGGACTTCGTCAAAATTAAAGACTTCTTTTTCAAAGGATACCATCAAGAAAGTGAAAAGAGAACCCACAGAACAGGGGAAAATATTTTCAAATCATATACATGTTAAGAATCTAGTATCCAGGCCGGGTGTGGTGGCTCTTGCCTGTAATCCTAGCACTCTGGGAG
>NW_012134858.1:0-949 GCF_000956105.1 Propithecus coquereli
GAATAGTTTTACCATCCTAAAAGTCCTCTGTGCTCTGCCTATTCATTTTTCTCTTTCATTACCCCTGGAAACCCATAATCTTTTTACTGTCTCCACAGATTTGCCTTTGCCAGAATGTCATATAATTGGAATTACATAGTATGTAGACTTTTTAGATGGTCTTCTTTCATTTAGCAATATACACTTAAAGTTTCTTTTATGTCTTTTCATGATTTGGTAGCTCATTATTTCTTTCCTTTGCCCATTCTTAAATTGGATTATTTGATTTTTTTCTGATTGAGTTGTTGGAACTCTTCATATATTCTTGTTATTAATATTAATCTTTTCTCAGATGGCTAGTGTGCAAATGTTTTCTCCCAATCTGTGGGTTACCTCTTCACTTTGTTGATTGTTTCCTTTGCTGTGTAGAAGCTTTTTAGCTTAATGTAATCCCATTTGTCCAGTTTTGCTTTGGTTGTCTGTGCTTTGGGGGTATTACTCAAGAAGTCCTTGCCCAGACCAATGTCCTGAAGCATTTCCCCAATGTTTTCTTTCAGTATTTTCACAGTTTCAGGTCTTACATTTAAGTCTTTAATTGATTTTGATTTGATTCTGTATGTGGCTAGAGATCATGGTCTAGTGTCATTCTTCTGCATATGGATAACCAGTTTTCCCAGCACAATTTATTGAAGAGACTATACTGTCCTCACCGCATGTTCTTGGCAACTTTGTCAAAGATAAGTTCACTACAGATGTGTGAATTCATTTTTCGGTTCTCTATTCTGTTCCATTCATCTATGTGTTTGTTTTTATGCTGGTACCATTCTGTTTTGGTTACTGCAGCTCTGTAGTATAATTTGAAGTCAGGTAATATGATTCCTCTATTTTTATTCTTTTTGTTCAGAATGGCTTTGGCTATTCTGGGTCTTTCATGGTTCCATATAAATTTTAGGATTATTTTTTCTATTTC
>NW_012134858.1:999-17684 GCF_000956105.1 Propithecus coquereli
TGAAAACAATTCCCTACAGATACCAAGGAATTATTATATGTGCAAATATTCCAAAATCCAAAAATATTAAAATTTGAAACAGTTCCAGTTTCAAGCATTTTAGATGAGAGATACTCAAGTTGCATTCTCTTTGCTTATATCATCTGGAAGAGCTTTAGATTATTGGTGTAATTTCTTCCTTAAGTGTTTGGCAGAATTTACCAGGAGACTTACTGGGGCCTGGTGCTTTCTGTTTTGAAAGATTATTAATTATTGATTCGATTACTTCAATAGATGTTGGCCTATTCAGATTATTTATTTCATCTTTTGTGAGTTTTTGCAGATTGTCCCTTTTAAGGAATTGGTCTGTTTCATCTAGGTTATCAAATTTGTGGGATAAAGCTAGTCATAACATCCACTTATTATTATTATTATTATTGTTGTTGAGACAGAGGTTCACTCTGTCACACTAGCTACAGTGCAGTGGCATCATCATAATTCACTGCAACTTCAAACTCCTGGGTTTGAGTGATCCTCCTGCCTCAGCCTCCCAAGTA
Organism: Propithecus coquereli; assembly: GCF_000956105.1. NCBI lineage: Eukaryota > Metazoa > Chordata > Mammalia > Primates > Indriidae > Propithecus > Propithecus coquereli. The sequence continues at coordinate 1,536 of NW_012134858.1, forward strand.
GCTAGGACTACAGTCATGTGACATCATGTCCAGCTAATTTCTTTCTCTATTTTTCGTAGAGATGAGGTCTCACTCTCTCTGAAGCTGGTATCAAACTCCTGACCTCAAGCAATCTTCCCACCTTGGCCTCCCAAAGTACTAGGACTAAAGTCATGAGCCACTATGCCAGGCCTATTTTTTAAATGTTTATGGAATTTATGGTAATGTCTTATCTTCAATTTTGATATTACAATTGTTTTTGTCTTTTTTTCTTGTTTAGCATGGCTAGAGGCTTATTGATTTTATTGATCTTTTCAAAGAACCAGCTTTTGATTTTGTTGATTTTTTCCATTGATTTTCTGTTTTTAATTTTATTGATTTCTGCTCTATTTTTCATTTCTTTTCTGCTTACTTTCAATTTAGTTAGCTTTTTTCTTATTTCTTATGGTGGAATGTAAATTATTGATTTTAGATTTTCTTCTTTTCTAATATATGAATTCATTGGTATAAATTTCCCTTGCTTTTGCTGCATCTCACAAATTTTGATAAGTTGTATATTATTTTCAGTTCAAAATATTTTAAAGTTTCTCTGGAGATTTCTTCTTTGAACCCTGTGTTATTTAGAAGTATATTATTTAATATCCAAGTATTTTGAGATTTTTTAACTATCTTAGTCCACTTAAGCTGTTGCAACATTGGTTGGCTTATAAACAACAGACATTTACTTCTCACAGTTCTAGAGGCTGGGAAATCTAAGATCAAGGAGCTGGTATATTCAGCATCTGTGAGAACAGATTTCTTGGTTCACAAACAGTTGTTTTCATTTTATCCTTACATGGAAGAAGGTCAAGGGAACTCTGTTTCTTTTTTATAAGAGCACTAATCCCATTCACAATGGTTCCATTCTTATGACTAATTACTTTACAAAATTTTCACCTCCTAATACCATCACATTGGAAGTTAGTATTAACATATGAATTTTTGATGGAAACAAAGATTTAGTTTATAGTATCAGCTATCTTTCTTTTATTGACTTCTAGTTTAATTTGTTTTGTTATCTGAGAGCAGATATTGTATGATTTTTCTTTTTTTACCTTTGCTTAGGTATTGCTTGTGGCACAGATTTTGGTCTATCATGGTGATTATTTCATGAGAACTTGAGAAAAATTTGTAGTCTTCTGTTGTTAGATGAAGTAGTCTATAGATGTCAATTATATTCAGTTGGTTGATGGTACTGCTGAGTTCGGCTATGTCTTTATGATTTTCTTCTGCTGTATCTGATCATTTCTGATAAAGGAATATTAAAATCTTCAGCCATAATAGTGGCTTCATTGGCTTCATCAGCTTCATTGATATAACTTCCTGCAGTTCTGTAGATTTTGTCTCACATATTTTGATGCTTTATTGTTAGGTAGATAAACATTAAAAATTTTTATGTCATCTTGGACCATTAATCCTTTTATCATGATGTAATTCTCCCTTTATCCCTCAAAATTTTCCTTGCTGTGAAGTTTACTCTGTCTGAAATTAATATAACTACCACCCCATTGTTAATTAGTGTTTGCATGGCTTATGTTCTATTCTTTTACTATTAGTCTATTATGTGTCACTATACTTAAATTTGGTATCTTGTAGACAATATATATTTGGAATTTGTTTTTTGACTCATTCTAATAATCTATCTTTTCACTGTTGTATTTAGTTATTAACATTTAGAGTGATTGTTGATATAGTAGAATTAATATCTACTATATATTAATTAATGTATTCTATTTGTTGTCCTTGTTCTTCATTTCTATTTTTGTCTTCCACATTTGTTCTGTGTTTTGTGATTTGAATTGAACATTTTATATATTTTTTCAACATATCAATTATACTTCTTTTTTTCTTTCTTTTTTTAGTGGCTTTCCTAGAGTTTGTAATATACAAGGGATGTCCTGAAAATATCCAGCCATCATTAATATAATTTTTCAAATTACATGGCTAGATACTTTCCAGAAAGCCCTCATACATTTACAACTAATCCAAGCCCACTTTCGAATAACACTATACCACTTCACAGGTAGTATGAGTTCCTTATAATAGTAAAACAATTAGTTTCTCCAATTCTTTGTATCATTGTGGTCACTCATTTCTTTTACACATAAGCATACTAAATGAATACATCGTTGCTATTATTATTTGGAATAAACTGTTTTGTTAGATCAATCAAGAAAAAGAAAATAAAATGCCTTTATTTACCTTTACTAATTCTTTTTCCAATGCTCTTTCTTTATGTAGATCTTTATGTACACACGTACTGGCTAAAAGTCCCCTCAAGTTTTATCTGAGCAAGTGTTTATTTCTTCTGCACTTTAGAAAGATAATTTCAAAGGGTATGAAATTTTAATTTTGTGGGTTTTTTCTCACATCACTTTAAATATTTTAATCCATTCTATTCTTGCCTCATCGTTTCTGAGGAGAAAGACATAATTCTTATCTTTGCTCCTCTTTGGGTAAAAGTGAACCCCAACTTGTTGGCTTCTTTCAAGATTTTTTCTTTATCATTGATTTTGTGAAGTATGAATAGGATACTCTACAGATTTTTTTGTGTGGCAGTTTTTTTGCGTAATGTTCTCTGAGTTTCTTGAATCTGTGGTTTGGTGTCTGATATTAATTTGAAAAATTCTAAGTTATTATTGCTTTGTTATATGATGTTTGTCTCATCATATACCTTTTTAGTAGCTTTTACTTCATCTAGTTAAATCAGCTGTGAATTAGAGGGAGTTCCTTCCAGTTCTTCATATTAGATTTTCTCTTAGTTTTGGTGTCACTGATTTTCTTTCTCTTTTTTGCCTTTTCCTCCTTTATTTTATATGTCTTCTAATGGGTTATTTGTCCAGGGTGAATGGAAAACATCAAGTCAGATACCAGTTAATATTAGAAAAAAATGGAAACAAAATCTGTCTATCCTCTTGAAGACCACAATTACTCACAATGGGTATGCATTTATAACTACACATATATGTGAAAGAAATATACCCTGTATTCATTGGTTTTGTATGTTATATATCTAAAAATATAATATCACTTTTAAAATAAAAAACGGAAAAACGCTTCTGTAGAATATTAATGACTTCCTCATAATATTTTTCATCTTTCTGAGATTAGATGACATGATTATAAAACCTATCAGAGTGCCTAGCAGATGGTATATAATGGATACATGTTATTTTTTTTTCTATTCCAAATTTCTAGATATGACGTGCCTCAATTTTCCCACAAGTCCCTGGCATAGAATTATCTAATTTCCTTTGCATTATAAATAGATGTTTTATAAATATTAGGTTTCTGTTAGAAAAATTTTAGTAGCCAGTCTTTTGGAGAATACTCTCAAATAAGATTGTAATCTATTTTTTTCTGTCAGGATTCTCTTACTTATTTTTCCCTACATTCCCAATCCCCAGCACACTTAAAGCCTCTGTCTTTTTCCTATTAATGTACCCTTATAATTGCTACATTCACTGTAATAATAGTTATTGAATTTACAGTCAATCATACATCAATATTTTAATAATTATTAACTTTATCATATTCGCACAGCATAACAATAAATTCCCCTAGCCTCTCTTTTATGTAAAAGAAATGTTATCCACTAATAAAATAATATCACATTGGCTCATGTTGAGAGAGCTAGTTAGATTGTTACCTACGGTTAAGACTGGACAAATATCGAAGCTGTGACTTTACCTTACTTGCACTTGAACATTTTCATAGATGTTGACTAGTTTATGACCCTTGAAGAAATAGCTATATATTTCTTTAAACTGAGTGCATTACTTTTACCTGGTCCAATGGATAATTCATTTTAAAATATTCTTAATTCTTTGCTAAAATACTCATCCGTGACTGAAGAATGGCCTCTTTTCATCTAAAGATGTTTAAAGCCCTTCTACCCATTGGCAAAAAAGCGCTTCTTTCCTAAGGCTGAAGAATTTTAAATATGATCTTATCTTCCTCTAAGCATAAAATTGAAATCTGTCCTGCATTAACACATGAATCAGTAGGTTGATAAGAAAGGAGGGAACATTGTTTTAATGACTCCAGATACCTTGGGCAATTCAAAATCTTTTGGCTTTCTTTATGTTCTACTTTTTTATTCACCAGTGGATTTATATCCCTCTTAAGTTGTTCTTTCCCATTTCAACCCACTGGAATAAATGTCTCCCATCCTTAATGGTTCTCAAGAGAAGTAGTGATCATTAAGAAGGCAGTGATTGTGTCACCAATGGATCCCAAGTTTAATATAACTAAACACAGGAAGAAAGAGGAGAAAATTTACCTAAATTATTTTATACTCAAATGTGTTGAAATAAAATTAGGCAATCTTAATGCTAAAGTCTTTAATGTATATGGCTATTTATTGTTGATACGATGAGCAAAGAAAGGAGATATGGCACATTGTCTGTAATCTTTTGCTCTTGACTCCAAGGCAAAGACATAGTCAATGGTTTAAGCCTTGGGATGGATAAAATTCAGGATGGATGCAATAAAAAAGAGCCCTCCATAACTATAGGCTGACCAATTCTGGGTCCACATGTAAGAAATTTATTTAGAATAAATACACTATAAATTTAATTTCTGAAGTGCCATGTGAATAATGAAGGACTATACCACAGAAATTCTACCATATGTATGGTATTTTGTGCTCTATTATTATTATTTCTGTGATATTTTCTGTATCGGAAGCAGGTTTCCATTTACATGGTTATTCAACCCCATAGCCAAGGTATAAATGAGATTTTTCTCATTTTTCACTTGTGTAATTCCATCTCTTTTGATACAGCAAACTGTAGCAACAAAAACCTAAAATAAAATTGTGACAGCTTTATCAAACAGCTTTTTATTTTATTTATTCAATATTTTTATTATGTAAAATGCTATTACGCTTGTTTTCTCTTTTGATATATCCTGAGTTAAGATAGCTACAAACAGAATTTCCAAAGTATCTCCCAGTGTATAGCATTGTGATTTTTCAGATCTGAGTTTAAGGACCATGCCAATATAATTATTGTCCAACTTAGATGTGTTTTTCATGTATGTTTCCTTATGATACACAATTTGGAAAATACAATTTCTCACTTCTAAGTGTGTTTCCATGATTAGGGTGCAAAATTTCATCTCTTTCTTCTACTTCATATATACCTGATTTTAATAAGTCTTTAGAGAGAAGATACAGATTTGAAGTGGGCTTTAGCAGAAATGGTTTGAAAGCTACGAAGTAGAAATAAGTAGAAATTCTGTATGAGGAATTGGTGATGTTAATTTTTATATATCACAAATAAATAATTTCTTTTAATTATAAAGCAAATCTAAAAGTGACAAAATTCAAATAATCCTAAATTGATTATTTGGAATGGTCTTTCTTTTGATAAAAGTCAGAAAATCTGCATAAAATATTTTTGAAAATATTTTAATATGATGAGAAATACCAAAAGATAATTTTAAAATGCCAGAATAGAATCTAGCAATAGACAGAAGCTAAGATTTTAAGCCAGACTATTGAAGACACTCACCTGGGGCATTTGACAATTTATATGGGGTAACTGAAAGCCCAAGAGGCCAAATAGCACTTTGGTAGTCTCAATTGGAGGGGATCATATTAGAGTCCAGAATCTCCTAAGAATGGTTGTCTCTCACAAAACCTCACTGCTTTGTTTTGGGCCCCCCAAAATCAGCCCATAAAAGTGAAGATGAATGGCAGTGAAAGCCCACAAAGGACCAAACCTCACCTTACGGTCTTCTGTGACTGCTATAGTCCTCAGACAATCTTGATTGTTACAGCTCCAGGAACCTTATAGAGTGAAAAGTAAATATCTACATATGAAACAGAATGCTAGACCTCCATTTATTTCTGTAATTGTATAAAACAAAAGATCACAAAATAACAAGTAACAAGCACAAGTAATGTCAAGATTATGTGAACCAGCAGAAACAACAGATAATTTAAACAGACTCATAGAAACTTTACTTAATGAAGTAAGCAGAATGGTCTTTAAAAGAGCTAGATATCATGCCCAAGCAGATAAAATACAGTTCTGGACATTTCAGCAGATTATTGAAAATGATTTGAAATTGGATTATAAAATTGAAACTTGTCAGCAAGATGACAGAATAGGAAGTTCTAGACCTGATTTCCTCTTAGAAGCACAAATTTAACAATGATATAAGTTACAAAATACTTTTATAAAAAGTCCAAAGAAAAATTTCATTTTCCTAGACAAGCACAACATGAAGATAAGCCACATAGAAATGTGTAAATAGAGCAATTCCATGTTACGTATCTTATCCCCTGTTTCAAGTCAGCACAGCTCAGTGTCAAGAGAGATCCTGACTCCTCCCTGAAAGCAGAGGGGAAGAGAGAGCAGCATAAAACAAATGTTCAATGTCACTGGCCTTTCATTGTGCTTTCCAAAAGATCAGCTTCTGTCTTGCCTCACACAGAGTGCTGAAGGAACTGAAATAGTCCAAATGTCTGTAGCAGATGGGGAGATAGGAAGCTTTCTTTGACCAGTATGGCTGTATTAGCCTTGGAGAACATGAAGAACTGAATCATCTCATCTTGTAGGGAAGGAGGAATGTACCATGGCTCTCATGTCCTTGCCTTTCAGTGAACTCCCTGAGGGGTTGGTTTCTGCCCCACCTCACACAGAGTGCTGAAAAAAATCAGCACAGTCCACAGTCCAGGGGTAACTTCAGTTGGCACAGCTCTATGACTTGCAAAAAGGTGCATAACTGAAACTTCTTCCCCAGAAAGAAGAGTGGGGGAAGAGTGGAATGTGGCCCTGATGTCCCCAGGCTTTCCAGGTACCACCAAAGGGACCAGTTTCGATCTTACTTTAGAGTGCTGATGAACTGACATAGTCTGACACCAGGCATGGCAAGAGAATATACGATCCTGAAAAAACTGCCTCTGTGCCTGGTAGAGCTAGGAACAAAGGTCCAGAATTTCTATCCAGGCTGAACGGTGAAGGTCTTTCCCAGTTAAAGCCAGTCCATAAAGAATGGGAGAGGGAGCTATTTCTTTAAATGTGCATAAACCAAGGCAAAGCTACAATGAACATGAAGAATCAGAAACATACAACACTAATCTCCAGTAAACAACCCTAAAGAAATAGAAAACTGTGAATTACTTGAAAAAGAACTGAAAATAATTGTCTTAAAGAAGCTCAGTGAGTTACAAGAGAACACAGACAGCTAAACAAAATCAGGTAAGTGATACACGAATACAATGAGAATATTAACAATGATATAGAAACAATTAAAAAGAATCAAGTAGAAATTCTGTAGCTAAAAATACATAAAACTGAGAATAGCTACATTAAAATGGGTGAGAAGAGAAATTTCACTTTGTTCCTGTTATCCTGTTCCCCAGACCAGCACCAAGAAAAATTGCCTTTGCCTCAGGGGAAAGAGAAGGTTGAGCATGCCTCCAGTGACCCACCCTTTTGGTGCACAGCCTGAGGAACTAGTTTTTGACTTGTAGCATACAAAACACTAATGGAATTGTCATAATATACATGCCAGGGCAGCAAAGTAAAGAGAAAAAGGGGCTAGGATGTTGCTGTGGCCTAGTATAGCTCTGAGGTATTTGAATAAGGTACAGAATCTAAGCCTCCTCTTTTAGAGGGCTAGAGAGGAGTGGAGTGCACCTCCAGTGTCCCAAATTTTCAATATGCTTCTCAGAGGATGAGCCTCCATTCTCACCCAGAGTATTAACATAGCTGACATAGTTTGGTAGGCAAAGCAAGAATAAGAGAAAAGTGGCAAGTCACTTGTAGTTTAAGAGGGTCTTAGAATCTTCAGCTGAGCTGATTGGTAAAGATTTTTCACAGTTACAGTTAGTCTGTAAAGACTGGGAGAGGTGGTTGTTTTTCAAATGTGCAGACATCATTGCAAAGCTGCAGGGAACATACAGAATCAAGAAAATATGAATCATCAAAGAAACAAAATAAATCTCTAGTAACCAAACTTAGAAAATGAACATCTATGAAATGTCTGACAAGTAATCAAAATATCCACATTAAAAACTCAGTGAGTTATATGGAAACACAGAAAGACAACAGAAAGAAATCATAAAAATGATTCATGAACAAAATTAGAATATCAACAAGAGATAAAAAGCATCACAAAAAGAACCAAACTATAAAAAAGAACAAAACAGAAATTATGGCACTAAATAATACAATAATTGAACTAAAAAAACCTATTAGAAGGAATCACCAGAGGAATTGCTCAAGGAGAAGAAAGAATCAGCGAATGTGAAGACAGGTCATTTGAAATTAGCCAAATAGAGAAGAAAAGGAGAACAAAATAGAGTGAAGAACACTAAAGGAATTATGGGATGCCATTAAGTGTACCAATATACACATTTACAGAGTCCCAGAAGAAGACAAAAGAAAGGGACAGAGAGCTCAGTCAAAGAAATAATGGGTGAAATTTTTCAAAATCTGGGAAAGAAAATGGAAAACCAAATTCTAAAAGGTCAAAGGATACCAAATAGTATGAATTCTAAGAAGCCTACACTGAGACATACCATAACCAAACTGTTGAAAGTTAAGGAAAAAAAAGGAGAATTTTGAAAGCATTATGAGAAAAGCTACTTGTCATATACAAGTGAATACACATAGAACTACCAGCAAATTTCTCAGGAGAAACCTTAAAGGCCAGAAGTGCGTGGAGAGACATGCTCAAAGTATTGAAAGAAAAAATTGCCAATGAAGAATAAAATTCCCATCAGATCTGACCATCAAAAATGAAGGGGAGATAGGAACTGAGGGGGCTCATCACCACTAGACCTGGCTTATAAGAAATGCTTCAAGTTGAAATGAAAAGACACTAAACAATAATATCTCACATAATAAAAATACATATGAAAGTATAAATCTCACTGGTAAAGATAAGTATATAGACAAATTCAGAATACTACAGTATAGTAATGGTGGTGTGTAAACCACTGTAATTTTAGTATAAAAGGTGAAAAACAAAAGTGTTAAGAATAAATGTAAACAAAATATATTAATGGATGCATGATATAAAAATATGCGAATTGTGATACCAATAACGTTAAAGTTATTGTGGGGGAGCAAATGTGTAAAGTTTTTATGTGCAATTGAACTTAAGTTGTTATCAACTTAAAATAGACTATTATAACTATAAGATGTTTTAAGCCTCATCGTAACCACAAAGAAAATACCTGTATAAGATACATAAAAGAAAAAGAGATAGGAATCAAAGCGTATCACTAAAAAAAAAAAAAAAAAAATCAACAAATAACAGCAAGGAATACAACAAGAGAGGAAAAGAGGGACAAAACAACTATAAAACAGACAGAAAACAATAAACAAAATGTCAATAGTAAGTTCCTACCTAAACATAATTACTTCAAATATAAATGGATTATACTCTCCAGTCAAAATACACAGATTGGCTGAATGAAGAATAAAACAAGGTCTACCTATATACTAGAGAATACAAGAGGATCACTTCATATTTAAGAACACATGCTAAAAATGAAGAAATAAAAAAGGTATTCAGTGTAAATAGTAACCAAAAGCAGGCAGGGGTGGCTACTCACATATCAGAAAAAATAGACTTTAATCAAAAAAGTTAAAAAAGACAAAGAAGGTCATCATATGGTAAAAGGGTCAATTCAACAAAAAGATATAACAATCGTAAACATATATTTATACTCTACCTCAGAGCACCTAAATATATAAAATAAACATTGATATTTCTGAAGGAAGAAATAGCCAACAATACAATAATAATGTATTGTTATTGTATTGTGAGTTAAAAACTTCACTTTTAACAATGAATTGAACATGAAGTGAAAATACAATAAGGAAAGAGCGGAAAATCAATAAGGAAATAGTATTGAATATATATACATAGGCAAAAAAGATATACATGCATATATATACTTTACATGGTCCAAATAAACATCCGGCAAATTCACAATAGAGGAAAACTACCATTTGAGCATATTAAGAAAAAACAACACTGGTAAAATCCTAGAGCAAACATTAATTATACTTAGTGGGGAAATGTCAAAAGTTTTCTCTATCAGATTAGGAAAGAACAAAGGATGCCCACTGTCACAACTTTCATTTACCATTGTATTGGAAGTCTTAACAAATATGATCAGGCAAATATAAATAAAGGGAATAAAATCAAGGAGGAATACATAAAAATGCTACCATACACATGCAGTACTTATGTAGAATAGCCCAAAAATTTTCAGAAAAATTATTAGAATAAGTGAATTTAGCAAGCATGCTAGATAAGACACTCATACAATTATCACTTGCATATTTGTGCAATCAAAAAAATAAAAGTTTATCTTTCCAAATACAATCACACATGCCAAATTCCTTTCAGTAAGCCTAACAAAGGAAGCATAAAGTTTCTTCACAGACAATTATAAATCATTATTGAGAGAAATTATCTACCTAAACTGTAAGAACATACAGCCATCATGGTTTAGCAAACTAAATACTGCAAACATTCCAGACAAGGCCAATACAAATCTCAATAGTTGTGTGTTTGCAACTTTTCCAGCTGATTCTAAAATTTATATGGAAGTAGAAATGACCGTGAATGGCTAAAACTCTCTTGAAAATGATTTACTTTCCTGGTTATGAAGCTCTTAACAAAGCTACTTTAAGATCGTGTGGTATTGACATAAAAATAGATCAATAGAATAAAATACGGTTTATAATTAGATCCACTCGTATTTGAACACTATGTTATTGCAGTTTGGAACTACAGAGCAGTCTTTCTAAATAAGTGTATTGAGACAATTGATTATCCAATTCAAGAAATGAAAATTATTTTACCTTATATCAAAAATCGTTTTCTTACTGGTTTTATACCTGAATGAGAAGGATAAGAAAATACTACCCCAAAAGAGAATATAGGGGAATATATTCATGAACTTGAATTTGGAAAAAATATTTGTTTACCACCATGGTTTGGATGAGGCTCGTTTCCACCAAAACTCATGTTGAAATTCAATCCCCAAGGTAGCAGTGTTGGGAGGTGGAGCCTAGAGGGAGATGTTTGGGTCATGGGGGTAAATGCCTCTTCAATATATTAATGCCCTCTCTCAGGGGTGAATGGGATCTTGCTCTCATAGGAATTGATTAGCTCGTGCTAATCAAGAGTGGTTTCTTATAAACCATCTGGCTTTCTCAGTTTCTCTCTCTCTTTTGCTTCCTTCCTCTCTTGCCATGTGATCTCTTTGCACGTCCATTCGCCCTTTTCACTTTCTACCATGAACTGAAGCAGCACAAGGCCCTCATCAGACACACCTTTCCAATCTTAAATCTTCCAGCCACTGGAATTATGAGACACACAGATCTCTTTTCTCTATAAATTACCCAGCCTCAGGCATTCTGTTACAGCAACACCAAATGGACTAAGACAAAAAATCAGTACCAAGGAGTGTAGTGTTGATATAAAGATGCCCAAAAACATGGAATTTGCTTTGGAACTGGGTAATGGATAGTGGCTGGAAAAATTTGTAGGAGCAGACTAGAAAAAGCCTGTATTGCTATGAATGGAACATTCAGAGTGATTCTGGTGCAAGCTCAAAAGAAAACAAAAGATGAGAAAAATTTCTTAGAAATTGGTTAAGTTGTCGCGATTAAAATGCTGATAGAAATATGGACACTAAAGCCCTTTCTGATGAGGCTGAAGATGAAAATGGTAAGTATTTATTTGGCAAGTGGAGAAAAGTTCACCCTTGTTACACCATAGCAAAGAACTTGGCTGCATTGTGTCAGTGCTCTAGGGCTTTGTGGAAGGCTGAATTTAAGAGTGGTGAATATTTGGCAGAACAAATTTCTAGACAGGCAAAACATTCAGGCAGCTATAGGGTTACTTATAACTGCTCACAGTGAACTGCTAGGAAAAGGAAAGCAGAGAGTAAAAATTTGTAAAATTCTCATCCTGGGTATGTGGTAAAGAATAACAGGGCATTTTCAGGAGATGAAGCCAAGGATGCTGCACTAGAGACTCAGAGACTGCTTGCTAAAGAGAATAGCAAAGCTAAAAGGGAACCAGGTGTTAACAGTCAGAACGAAGACAAAAAAAAGCCAAAGGCATTTCGAACGGCTCCAAGGCCATTCTTCCCATCACAGGCTCAGAGGCCTAGGAGGACAGAAAGTTTTGAGGGGACAGGCCCAGGGCACCACTGCCCAGTGTCACCTTGGGACACTGCTCCCTGCATTCTGGCTGCTCCAGGCCCAGATTTGACTTGTGCTGCTACTTTGGAGGGCATAGACAGTAAGTAAGCTTTTGGCTTTGGTGTGGTGTTATAATAATTCTGCAGGCCCACAGAATGCAATTGTTGTGGAGGTGTGTCTTCTTCCATCACCATTTCAAAGGATGTATGGAAAAAGCTGTGGGCCCAGGCAGAGACTTATCACGGGGGTGGAGACACCACTAGGGCAAGGCTGATTGGAAACGTGGGCTTGGGCCTGCTTCAGAGATTCCCCACCAGGACAATGCCTAGTACCAGGTCCCCACAACTGTAGAGCCACTGGCAGCATGCCTCCTCATCCTTGAAAAGCCACAGGCGTTCAACTCCAACTTGCAAGAACAGCCCTCGGGGCTGTGCCCAGCAAACTCATGGAGGTAGGGCTGCCTGAGCCCTTGGGAGCCCATCCCTTGCTCCAGTGTGCCCAGGATGTGGGACGTGGAGTCAGAGGAGATTGTTCTAGAGCTTTGAGATTTGTTGTCTGCCCTTCTAGGTTTTGGACTTCTCTGAGACCTGTTATTCCTTTCTTCTTTTGGCCCATTTCTCCCTTTTGGAATGGGAATGTCTATTGTATGTCTGTTCTACTGTTGTATTTTAGAAGGTAAATAACTTGTCTTTGATTGTATAGGCTCATAGCTTTAGACTTTTAATTTGGTGCTGGAACAAGTTAAAACTTTTGGGACTATTAGGCTGGAATAACTGTATTTAGCATATAAGAAGGGCATGAATATTTTTTCTTTGGTGGGGGGTAGGAGTGGAGAGAGCTTTGGTTTGGATGTGGTTTGTCTTTGCCAAAACTCTTGTTGAAATGTAATCCCCAATGTGGAAGTGTTGGGAGATGGGGCCTAGTGGGAGGTGTTTGGGTCATGGAGTTGGATCTCTCATAGATAGATTAATGCCCTCTCATGATAGTGAGTTCTCGCTCTCATGAGAATTGATTTGTTCCATTCAGAGTGGGTTGTTCAAAAGAGTCTCGCTTTCTCTCTCTCTCTCTCACCATGTGATCTCTTCGCACACACACTTCTGCTTTCCACCATGAGCAGGAGCAGCATGAGGCCCTCAAGAGTGTAGCTGCCCAATCCCAAATCTTGCAGCCACCAGAATTGTGAGTCAAATAAACCTCTTTTCTTTATAAATTACCCAACCTCAGGTATTCTGTTATAGCAACACTAAATGGGCTAAAACAACTACAAAGGAAAAAAGTGATGCATTTGAATATTTTAAATATGAGAGAATCTCTTTATCAAATGACACCATTAAGTGTGTGACAGTTAAGTCAGAGAAGGAATATATATTTTCAAATATATATCTGTAAAAGAGACTCATATTAAGAATATATGAAGAACCTATCCAAGAAAGTAATAGAAAAATAAACAACTTAATAGAAAAATGAACAAAAGAGACTTGAATAGGCTCTTCAAAAAAGAAGATATCCAATGTATAGGAATTGCTTACTTCATGAGTGATCAGGGAAGGATGAACTCATACTGCAATGATATACTCATCAGAGAAGCTAAAATTGAAATGGCTACCAATACCAACTGCTAATCATCACCTGATGTGGATTGCCTATAACTCGCATTCACTGCTGTGGGAATGTAAAATGATAAAAACCCTTTGAGAATTTGGCATTATCTATTTAAAGCTAAGTGAAGACTATCTTATCATGAACAATTCCACTCATTAGTATGTATCACTGAACTGCATGTCCGTGAACATCAAGAGAAATGTATACAAATGTTTACAGAATCACTACTTTTGACAGATAAAAAACAAAACAACTCCAAAAAATAATTACTGGGGAATTGTATAAATACACTGTGGTATATTCACATAATGGAATTCTATACAGTAATGAAATGACTTTATATTATTACATGCAATGATCATACCATTGTCTAAAGAAATAATAAAAACTACATACTTTAATATTTCATTTATGTAGAGTTAAAAAATAACTGAAAAAACACACTCCAGTGTTTAGGGAGGCATGCCTTTGTGGTAATATGCTGAAGAAGAGCAGAGAATTAGTTATCATGAAACGCAGGGGCGTGGATATCTTCTGGGGAAAAAGGAGACTAATGAATAAGGATGTGTCTCAAATGGCTTTTGGAGAGCTAGCAACATTCTCTTTCTTCATCTGAATGATGATGAGTCTGGTGGTTTGAAGGAGATCCTTGTTTCAGTCTCTTTTGTTTGAATCCATAGCCCCAAACATTACTCGGTGTAAAGGCAACAAACAAAATCATGAGGGCTGTGACTTGTTTTGTTTGACTAATTTCAATGGTTTGAATGAGAGAAGACAGAAGACTATAAGGTAATCAGCCGTTTTATTTAATAGCACAATTTATAGCACAATTCAGAGGACACATTCATCTCATGTCAATGGCTATCATTTGCCATTCAATTACTCGACTACATGAATGTTCCTCTAGAATTGAATAGTGTGATGGTCCTAATAGGTAAATGAGCAGTTTTTGTATAACCTTTTGAAATGTGATAAATACAACAGTGTAAAGTATTTTAACTGACTACAAAAACCCAAATCTGAGACGGCTTTTGAAGTGCCCTTCTTTTTTTCCTCTATTTTAAAGGACTTATGAATGCTATGTGGTAGTACTTAGTGTTTACAAATTTGTATATAAAGGTTTACCTATGTAGGAGTATCTAAAGTTTTCCCTGGAAAAAATAGAGAACAGTGACTTGACTTACTGCACCTAGAGTGACAACTGGTGTCTGTATCCTGCTTGAAAGGTCACACGATAATGTTCTATCGATTGCACTATCACATGTCCGTATCTATTGCTCAGTCAGCAACTAAAAAAAAAACTCCCCATAGTCAGGCCATTTACTCTCTGAGATGGTAATAGGAAAAGACTTTTGTGGAACATTGTAATGAAATGGTGCAGCGGAGAAGAATTCATTGCAATATCTGACAGGTATCTGGTTTCATATAGAATTTTACTGAATATTATTAGATATAGAATAGTCTCACTCCACCACCTCTCTGTACCAATCATTCAGGACAGCCATAAGTTTACCAGTAACTTAGTGAAGATAGGAATAAATCTGGCTTTTAGATTTGAAGAAAGTTCAATATATTTCAGTGTCATAGCAACAGTTAAAGGAGCAGCTTAAGCTCAAATCATGGTTATAAGTATTTGCAAGATTTTATTTAGCCCTCATCCCTTTCAAATGAGCAATATTTTTCAGATTCTTTTTCTGTGTGTTACCATAAAAATCAACATTCTGCGTGAAGGTTGATTAGCCTGGTTTTAAGAAAAATGGAAGAAGTGATCTTTTTCAGTTTCCTCATTAAAGGCTCTTTCTCTTTTGGTGCCCTTGAATGCAGAGCTGCACAGTACTACCTGTTTGTGGAATGAAATTTCTTCTTTGATTCAGAAATTTCCTGAACCCAGAGATACTCTTTCAATTACCACTCCTCCCACCAAATCCTTTCATCAAAAGATCAAAAACAAGAAGTCCAAGTACAGTTTTCTCAACATTACATGGAAAGATTATGTAACACACCATAATATGTAAAATAAAAATAAATCCAGACTCCTCTTATAAATGGCTGATGGTCAGTAACCTGCACAGCTTTTCCGGATGTCTTTCCTTTATACTATTGGTGCAGTGAATAACTGGCACAGTGATTTTTCATGGCAATTCTATATGCATGTTCCCTTTGTCTTAGCAATTGCACTTCTAGGAATTTAGTCCTCAATACAGTGTAGGATATTACACTATTGCTGTAAAAGAGGGATACATACAAATATATGTGTATATTTTCACATTGGTTATAATACTAAACAATCTGTTAATAAATATTGGTATAATAAAATGCTCAGCTCTTACAAATGATTCTG
>NW_012134858.1:18250-19722 GCF_000956105.1 Propithecus coquereli
ACTCAAATGTTTATTGCAGCAGAATTCACAATTGCAAAGATGTGGAATCAACCCAAGTTCCCATCGATTCATGAGTGGATTAATAAAATGTGGTATATGTGTACCATGGAGTACTACTCAGCCATAAAAAAGATGGATTGATACCTTTTGCATTTGTCCTAAGTGAAGTATCTCAAGAATGGACAAATACCCCATGTACTCTGTAATAAATTGGAACTAACTGATGGGCACACAAGTATACAGAGGGTATTAGAAGTCATTTGAAATCAAGCAGAGGGGAGGGAGAAGAGGAGAGGCAAAAACCTACCTAATGGGTACAATGAACACTTATTGGATAATGGGCACACCTATAGCCGGGACTCAAGCATTACAAAAACTATCCGTATACCACAATTTCTTTATCGATTCATCCCTTGATGGACACTTAGGTGATGACACTTAGGTCTCCTGACTATTGTGAATAATGCTGCAATGAACAAAGGTGCACAGATATCTCTATGAGGTGCTGATTTCTTTTCCTTTGGGTATATACTCAGCAAAGGAATTGCTGGATCAGGGTGAATTTGATTTTTAACTTTTTTTAAGGAAACTCCATACTGTTTTCTATAATAGAGGTACCAATTTACATTCCTACCAACAGTGTATAAGAAAGAGTTCCCTTTTCTCATAGTATATTTTTAAGTGGAAAAATTTATGACACTGTTTATATGGAATGATCATCTGCATGTATCTGTATCTACACATATTTCTGTAAGAAAGATTCTAAAGACATGCATTCTAAAGTATTAACAGGATTATCTCTTAATATTAGACTTTATACTTGTCCAAATATCCATTTATTTTCTAAAGGTAAGCCTTTACTAATTGAATAACAAAATATTGTAAAGGAAAATAGACTAACAGCTCTAAAAATCTGTTTCCAGGGGTGAAAATTATTGAAACAAATGTGAGATCAACAGTGGGAATCCTTCTGTTTTGAATAGTTTCTTGGGAGTAAGCCTGTCTCCATTGTTGGAATATCTAGTCTTAAATGTCTTGAGCAGTGAGTAACATCCATTGCTGAAATGACATTTAGTTTATTGGCAATTGTTTTTAACAGGCTTCATTTTTAGTGTATTAAGGCTTGAGTATTTAGAACATCCATTGCAGAACTTCTTGGGAATGAAGAAGTAATAAAAGGATCATACTATTTATAGAACGTGATTAGGTAATTAAGAACACACTATACAGCTGACATACCTATGTTTTAAGCATATTGTAGTCCCTGGAGCTATAACTCTGAATGATTTATTTTCTTTCTCCATTAATTTTCAGGTGTACAAACTGGTGTTAGAATATTGCCCTTGTACAGCACTAGGTTAAGAAGTCCTTTAGTTTTAGGGTTGAGTTGTTCTCTGACTGGCCTGTCAGTAGTTAGGTTTTCCAGGAGAACAAGTTGGAGGCAACGTAAATACATTCACTTGTGTAAACTT
>NW_012134858.1:20917-22081 GCF_000956105.1 Propithecus coquereli
TGCAGGAATAATATATAGAGTCAGCTCTCATTATTCATAGATTCCAGGATTCTATATTTTCAAAATAGCTTGTTCACTAAAACTTATCTGTTGAACCATCCTTGCATCACTGGGATGAAGCCCACTTGGTCATGGTGGATTATTTTTTTTGATGTGCTGTTAAATTTGGTTTGCTAGTATGTTATTGAGGATTTTTGAATCTATATTCATGAGGGATTATTGGTCTGTAGTTTTTTTGTTGTTTTTGTATCCTACTAAGGATATCTATAACCAAGGCATCCATCCAGAACCTAGACTGCTATCAAAGCACCCACAAGCAAAGCCAAAGGTTCTTGCCCAACATATGCTATAGACACTCCCTTATGAGTCAGGAGGGGAAAAAACCCCACCTAAAAAAAAGAAAATCCAAAAATAAGAAGCCACAGCTGCTCCAGATGAGGAATCAGTGCAAGAACTCCAGAAGTATGAAAAATCAGAGTGAAAAGATACCCTCAAAGGGGAACACCAGGTCTCTAACAATGGACACCAACTAAAATGAAAATATCAAAAAAACAGATAAAGAATTCCAAGTATGAACTGTAAGGAAGCTAACGGAATCCAAAAGAAAATGGAAAGCCAGCTTTAAAAACCAGAAAAACAGGAAATGAATGAAAAATTTACTAAAGGGGTAGACCTATTAAAAAAAAACAAATAGAACTTTTGAAAATGAAAACTTTATTTAAGGAAATATAAAACACAGGGGAAAGTTTTAAGAAAGATTAGACCAGGCAGAAGAAAGAATCTCAGAGCTTGAAGACAACTCTCTCAAATTAACTCAGTCAGTCAAAAATAAAGAACAAAGAATTAAGAGGAATGAATAAAGACTACAAGAAATATGGAACTATGTAAAATGAACAAATATAAGAATCATAGACTCCCTGAGGGTGAAGAAGAAAACGCACAAGGGCTGGAAAACCTATTTGTGGGAATAATTGAGGAAAAAATCCCCTGGTCTTGCTTGAGATTTAGAGATCTAGGTACAAGAAGTTCCATGAACACCTGGGAGATTCATTGCAAAGAGGCAATTGCCAAGACATAAAGTTATCAGGCCAGCCAAAGTCAACACGAAGGATGAACTCCTGCAAACCATGAGGAGAAAACATTAAGTAACTTATAAAGGAAAAC
>NW_012134858.1:31931-33082 GCF_000956105.1 Propithecus coquereli
TTTACATGCAATAAAATGCACCAGTGCTTGATAGGATCAGCCTTTTATATGTTGCCTATTACAGTGGATATGTACTTAATTGTGGTTTTAATTAACATTACTCTGGTAATTAAAGATGTTAAGCACCTTTTCATATGTTTATTTGGCATTTGTGTAAAATTTTTTGTCTAATAAAAGAAATGGGTGATGTGCTTTCCTATTATCGAGTTGTAAGAGTTCTTTATATTTTGGATATAAGTATTTTGTCAGCTTTGCATATTACAAAATTGTAATTGTTTGACCTGTTTGGCAGTTCCTTGGAAAACTCCATTCAGAACTTGCCCTTTGCTAATAGTCTTTTCCCTGAGAGCATTTGTAAATAACACAAACAACCAAAAACAAAAAATTCAGTAACAAATGTTAACCATTGTCTAAGGCAGCAATTACAGTTGAAGCAAACAACAAGCTGGCTGAAAAGTTAAAAAGGGAAAAGTAGAAATGAGATGCCTCTTGGGGCTTTGAAACGCTCCGGCGTATTTCTGGGAGTCTAGATGGCCACATTCACGTGTGGCAGAGTTCATCTCCTCGGGGGTATGTGTAATGCCGGGAAAGGCCTGAGAACACCCTGAGTTCTCACCCCTGGCTGATCTTGAAGCTCTGCACAAGCAGTAAATGAAGGCTAAGGCAGAGTTATATTAACGAACTTGCTGCCTGGGCATAGAGGGTGTGCATCAAAATGTACACAAAGACTCTTAGTGAAAGCTTGAAGACTTACTGGTTTCAGGCATTTAAAGAAACCTCTTTTCAATCGTTAGCCCACTACTAAGATAATTGAATAGAGACTTCAGGAGCCGTACACCCAATAAAGAATGTAGACTTACAGAGTTAGCTCAGGAAAAGCACTAAACAAACAAACAAAAACATCAAAAACCCTTGTGGGGTGATCTGCTTTTCAGAGCTCTACATTATACCATTTTAAATGTCAATCGTTCAACAAAAGATTTATGATTTATGATACGTGAAAAGAAATGAGAAAGTACATCTCATACACAGGGAAAAATAGCACTTAATGGAATCTGGGGGATAACCCATATGTTGGACTTATTAAAGAAATACTTTCAAGTTACTTATTTGAAAATTTATTTGTATTAATTTGCTAGGGTGACCACTAA
>NW_012134858.1:33132-34947 GCF_000956105.1 Propithecus coquereli
ACAAGCCCAATGTATGAAAAAGATAAAACCAATCTGCTTGGATTAAATGGGTTTGGTTGAATCAGTGGTCTGTGTACTCATCTTCTTCCATGTTTTAGGGGCCCCCTGGTACCTCTTCAATTCTATAGGGGCCTGGAGCTTTGGAGCTTTAACACCATTGACCTAAGGCCACTCAACACTTTGAGTAATGTTGGGTGATCAAGGTAAGAGATTACATCTGGGTTTAGGCCAGGCAGTAGCTAACATTACTGGATTCCTTTTTTTCTCCTCAAACTTCTTGTGGGTTACATATCTTTCTATAACTATGGCCATAGATATAACTTTCAGGTGAACACCACATGTGTTGGGGGTAAGGGGCAATGCTGGATGTGATAAACAGATTGCAAGGATAAACAGATTTGGCTGCACTTACAAGGATTATCACATTGAATAATTGCAGATGTCACAATGATTTAGAATGAGTACAAAATTCAATGTTATGCAAACTACTTCTCTGTAAACATTAAAATTTCGCTTTGATGTGATAACAATTCTTAATTAACATGTTTGTAATCAGCTTATTCAGTCATCTATAAAGTGACTTAAGCTTAGCAGAGGCAGTAAGAAGCATGATTCACTGGGATGCGAAAGCAACGCTCTATTAGTATAATTTTTATTTAATTTTAACTTAAAAATAATAAGCAAATTAAGTTTCAGGAAGCTTACTGATGAAGATATGAGAGCGTCGCAATCCAGGGCTGTTGATACCACTACTGGGATTCATGGATTTACTACTGCTGAATTACAGCACAGTATAGTATATCTGTGCTTTGCAAGATGTTATGGATTAGATTATCTAGTTTTGACTCCAAGAAAATAGAAAAGTGGTTTAAAAAGATTCCTCCAACTGTGAAATACAAAGAAGTGGCAGAGTTAGCATGGACAGTGTGAGATTTTTTTGTCAGCCAGATTAACATGTAAAAACAATGGCAATTAAAACACCTGACAACACATTGACCCACAAATTAAATTATGAAAAATATTTTTTTGCCATATAAATTCACATTTGTTTTCATTGTTATTGAGCCTTGCTTTCAGTTTATATTTTGACTAGAGTTAGGTAAAAGTGATAGAGATTGCTAGCTCTGCATCAAAGAACAGTGTTCTCCTTCTGTAGTTTGTTACTGGGATTAGATTGCAAGACAAAAAATAGATCTAGCCACCGCTGCCAGTAGAATATAATAGATCTAGCCACCTTTGGCAGTAGAATATTAGCAGAACTGATGTATGCCTCTTTTAGCTCTGGCCTATAAAAGTCTTTTCCTCTACCTATTGCATGCGTGTCAATGTCTAGGGTGACAATGAAAGCCATGAGTTGAGTCTTGAGGGTCCTATATTAGCCAGGCCTCCTACATGAATAGAGTTATTTTCTCTCCCAGCCACTTTCTCAATACAGCTTGATTTCACCTGAGCAAGATATAAACTTTTATTAAGTAAGCCAATGAGATTTCAGAGCTTATTAATTATGACATTTTAATACCTATATATTAGCAAATATAGTTTGCATTAAATAATTGCATAACAACATTATGATTAGTGTAACTTTATAAGTATCGATACATGAATATGTTTATTTACAACGACGTTTTAAGTGGCGATAATCCTTCCGATACTTTGCAAAATTTTACTAAATTTAATGACAAATGTGAAGAAACATATATTGGAAAAAATGGCAACAAATAGTGTGGTGTTTCTTATTAGGCACTATTAAAACAGGTAGAGAAAAGTTACAAAAGTTTGAGGAAAAATGTTGAAAGTAGTATATAGTGTGAGACA
>NW_012134858.1:34997-37457 GCF_000956105.1 Propithecus coquereli
TTTTTTGCCAATTGCTCTGGTTAGAATCTATAGCACAATGTTGAATAGAAGTGATGAGAGTGGACATCCTTATCCTGTTCTTAATATTAGGGGACAACATCCATTCATTCACCATTAAATATAATGTCAGTTGTTGGTTTTTCAGATTCCCATTATCAAGTTGTTGGAGTTCCCATCTATTTTTGGTTTGTTGAATATATTTATCATGGAAGGTATTGGATTGTTAAAAATGCTTTTGTCTGCATCTATTAAGATAATCATACAATTTTTGGTTAGTTATTCTATTGGCACAGTGCACTATATCCTTTAATTTTCAGATGTTAAACCAACCTCATTCTTGGGATAAACCCCCTTGTCATGGTGCATAATTCATTTTATATGTTGCTAGGTTCAGTTTGCTACCTTTTTTTTGAAGATTTTTGCATTCTTATTCATAAGAGACGTTCATCTATAGTTTACTTTTCTAGTGATGTTTTTGTCTACTTTTGTTATTAGGGTAGTACCAACCACATAAAGAGAGTTGAGAAGTATTCCCTCCTCTTCTGGTTTTTGAAAGAGTTTGTGAAGAATTGGTATTAATTCTTCCTTAAATGTTAGAATCTACCATTGAAACTACTTGGACCTGGGCTTTAAATTGTGAGAAGTTTTTTTGTTTACTAATTCAATCTCTTTATTTGTTACATGTCTATTCAAATTATCTATTTCTTCTTCAGACAGTTTTTGTAGTTTGTGAATTTCTCTGAATTTGTCAATTTTATC
The DNA here is from genome assembly GCF_000956105.1 of Propithecus coquereli. Taxonomy (NCBI): domain Eukaryota; kingdom Metazoa; phylum Chordata; class Mammalia; order Primates; family Indriidae; genus Propithecus; species Propithecus coquereli. Next base: position 35,757 of record NW_012134858.1, read on the forward strand.
CAGGTTACATAACTTGTTGGCATACAGTTGTTCCTAATATTTCTTTATAATCCTTTTTATTTCTGTAAGATTGGAAGTAATATTTCCTTTTTTGTTTCTGATTCTAATAATTTGAATCTTGTCTATTTTTTATGATCAATCTAGCTAAAGGCTTTTTAAATTGTTTCAATCTTTCCAAAGAGTTAGCTTTGGTTTATTAATTTTCTCTATTTTTTATTCTCTGCGTTTCATTAATTTTTTCTCTAATCCTTACTGTTTACTTTTGCCAGTTTGCTTTAAGTTTAATTTGCTCTTATTTTTTCAGGGACTTAAGTTGTCATTAGGTTATTTATCTTAGGTTTTTTCTTCTTTCTTAATCTAGACATTTTATGACTATACATTTCCCTGTAAACAGATAAGTTTTTGCATGATTATAATATAGTCTTGTATGTGCAGGTGTGTTTGTTTTCTTGACTCAGTTTTGGGGCTCTGGCTTGATTCCAGTCAGTTCCCCTATTTGAGTGTGCCGACTAAGTCCACACCACAGCCACTTCGTTATTGGTCTGTTACACGTTGGGCCACTATGCACTGTCACTAATTGCCCTATGGCCAGGTACTAGACTACTAGGAACACCCCCAGGCTCCAGAGTCCCCTGAAATTTTTCAAATTAGCCAATGCTAGACCTCTTTACCCTGCCTCACACATTCCTTCCAGTGTAGACCACAGTAAAAGTGCTTGCTCCTAGGAACCCCCTTGTCTCTGCCTTGTGACTGACCTCAGTGCTTCCCCTGAGGGGCCCCATGACATGCTGTGGCCTCCCCATATGATTGTGAGTGTAACAAAACTAAAAATCTTTCTAATTTCTTTCTCTTGATCCACATCTGACCTCCTTATACTTACTCCAAGGTAGTATGTATGGTTGAAGCAGTGAGTGAGACAAAAGGGGTGGTTTGGCCCCAGATAAGAGAGATATTGCTGCTAGACTGTGTTTGGTTAACTAATTGGATTTGCTGAAAAGTGGAGGCAGCCTGCTGGCCTACTTGTGCTTTGACCTTGGCCACTGTGCACTGTGTTAAGGTTTTGCCATCATTTCCAAGCCTAAATTGTGGATATCATAATCTAAGTTCTCCCCAAGTTTCATGATTTAAGCAGGTGTCTGGCTCCTCACATAATCACCTATACATAAGCCTCCATGGGTGAAGGTCCCATATTGACTACCTTATTCTTCAAAAGCTCCCCCAAAGGAGAGGAGTGGGGCTAACCGTCTTAGAGGTTAGGATGAACCCAACCATCTGACTGGGCAGTGCTGGCCAATAGCCATGCACGTTTCAGTCAAGTTCTAATTTTTTGTTTCCTGCTCCAGTGTAACAGCAGGAAACTGCCCACAGATTGCCTGGAAGCCCCAAGAGTTTACGGAGCTAGCATGAGATCATCCCTCCCTGGGATTTGATATGGTACCTTGAATAAATAGTGTGTTATTGGGACTGGGGATTTCTTGGTTGTTACCTAACTTGTATCTGTCAGCTCTCCAACCCCAGAGCTGATGGGCTATTGGGACACACACCCATGGAGACCAATGGTTCAAAATCTTACGAGGCAGGAAAAGAAAAAGAACATCTTATCCCTGCTCCCTCTAGGATCTCTGAGGAGATCTCCAAACTTCTACATGAATGTAAAAGTCTAAGTCAATATGCCTGGGCACTACTTACTGCTGCAGCCTA
>NW_012134858.1:52453-54252 GCF_000956105.1 Propithecus coquereli
TTCATAAAATGTGTTGGCAAGGAATCCATCCCAGTGAATATTTTTAATTGAAAAAGCAGAGTTCTATCCTTTTTAACTTTATGATGTTCTTTATCTTCACTGATAACATATTGTTATGCTTTATAAGAGGTAACCCATCTCTACAAAAACCTTTCAAGGTAAAATTTGCTAATAACTTATTTCTGATTTCTTAATGTCAGAGTAGGTAGTCATAACCATAAAGCAATGGAATCTACTCATGCTGGGTCTCATGCAGTATCTTATAGAATAATGTTAAAAAGATGGTGTCAATTATTTTCTAGGATAATTTTTGTACTTCTATGCTTCTTTTACTTGAAAGTTTACGTGGTCTCACTGATTCATTATAGATGGTGTTATGGGCTGAATTGTGTCCCCCAAAATTCATATTTTGAAGCCCTAACAACCAGAACATCAGAATGTGACTGTATTTGGAGATAGGGTCTTTAAAGCGGTAATTAAGTTTAAATGATGCCATATGGGCAGGCCCTAGTCAAATATGATGGGTCTCCTGATAAGAAGAGGAAATTTGGACATACAAGAAGAAACACCGAGCATGTATACATATGGACAAAAGACCATGTGAGGACACAGGGATTAGGCAGCAGCTGCAAGCTAAGGGGAGAGGCCTCAGAAGAAACAAAATCAGCCAACATCTTGATCTTGGACTTCTAGTCTGTAGAACTGTGAAAAAATAAATTTCTGTTTGTTTAATCCATCCAATCTGTGGTATTTTGTTAAGGCACCCCTAGTAAAGGAATATTGATAAGTGTGTAAAGACTCTTAGCCCAAACAAACAAATAGTACAAAGCAGTCTTTTCTTATTATGTAATTAAGTTAGATAAGGAGTAGGACAAAGTTAGATTTTCTAGAAGGAACACAAACTTGTTCTGGGTAAGGAATTCCACATTTGAAGGGACTTTGAAAGGATTATGTAAAAGCAAAGGAAGCTAAAATTTGGACAGGTCAAAGCCAGCAACACTACAACATTAACTGAAAAATCTTTTAAACCATCAAAAGAAAGTGGTTGCTCAGAAAACAAACTTTCCATTATACTGGAAATTTTGATTACATTTAAGGGCAAAAACATTGTTTTTGTTTTGTTTTGTTTTTAAAGAAAATATGTGTTAAGAAACCCTTACTTTTGGAAATAAAATGGCTGAAATGAGACGTACAACAGGAGCTCATTTGGGGAATACTAAAAGACTGCTGAAATATTCAACTTATTTTTCTATTGTTCAGTGAAGTGTTTCAAACTTTCCTACTGAGCACATCATGTTCAATCCCTAATGCAAATAGATTCAGTTCCAATTCATTTCATCCCCATGTTTTACTTATTTGTGTCCTACTGAGCCAATTTGATGTCAGATATTCTCTTTTTTCCTACGTTTTATTTTTTATCTATTCAATTTCCAACTGTGGAGTTTGCTAGATGTCCTGTATAGCAATAAGTTACATTTAAATAAGTATCATATATTTGGAATTCTAATGGTCAGTGATCATTCAGCTGGAAAGAAAAAAAAATCTCTTTAAGATTTGCATAAAGGAATTATGAAAGAGGTGGATTAATTCTGACCTTTTATTAATAATAGTATTGATTACACTAATATTTTAAAAGTCCGTTAAAATTTCTGAATGTTGATTGCTGCTTTCAGAGAAAGTTGTGTTCTTTATGAGCACTACCAGATATCTATTAATAATTAATACTGGATATTGATTATATGATACACAAAGGAATGAACTTGCTCTGAAATCTAATCAGTTGAGGCTTTGTTTCATGT
>NW_012134858.1:55624-56802 GCF_000956105.1 Propithecus coquereli
TCTGGACACTATTCACATTTTGATAGATAATCCTTTGGTGTGGGATTCTATTCTGGGCATTGCAGAATGTTCAACAGAATCCCTGACTTCTACTCATTAAATGTTAATAGTGCCACACCCTGCGCCACTACCCCCAGGAGTGACAACTTAAAGTATCTCCATCCATGGCCAAATGTCTCTGGAGGGCAACTTGCCCCTAGTAAAGGACCCCAAAGAGTCTACATGAATATCACCAAGATATTAAAATCTAAATGAAAATCACTAAGAAGACAAGAGTTGTTACAAAGAGTGTGTGTGCAAGGACTTCTTTTAGATCAATTAACCACTAGTTTGAGAAAATGTGCTGCTTTTCTTAATACTGCTTATCCCTCTTCCTATGACCAAAGGATCCTCCGTATTAAGTGCTGCTAATCCCTATGGGGTGAATGGTCTTTTAGCAGATGTTCTTACCAGAAAAAATTCTGTGCAAAACTATATCAAAAGAGGACAGGTCTTCTATTGACATGGTGAGGTAGAGGGATTCAAATTGTTCTGAAACAGTTTAATTGGAAGGGAGAATGTGTGTGTGTATGTGTGTGTGTGCGCATGCATGTCTGTGTGCCCTCATTAAAACTCCAAGATTTAAGATACAATTTCTCTAGAGACCAAATCCAAACTATATGAGGATGAAAGACATTAAGTTAAAAATAGGACTGAAATAAACAGGGGTAGAAAACTATAAAATTCATTATGGGATCAGTAAAACAGGACAGAAAATTAAATAACGTGTTAGATATTTGCTCTCATATAAACAGTAAATCTGTGTTGAAGGGTTTTAGTGATAGGTGACTATATTCCCCCTTAAAGAGTGGTAAGTAAATCTGAAGGACAAACAAAGCATCATGTGGCATGATAACTATAAAAATATTAAATTTGTTACCAATTTATTTATAGGAATGTTTCCAGAAATGCAATGATTAAATATTATAATTTGACAAAATGATCTTTAAGTTCATGTGAAAGGAAAACAGACTAAAAATTTTGAGGAAAAACAAAACTAGAGAGTATTACTCTTTGAGATAATAAAATATGTACATACAAAAATTAAGTAAGTGTGATTTAGTAGGCCAATGGAATGGGTTTTCTAGAAATAGATCACAGAATATATCAAAGATAAAAAGCAATGAGATTTGGCATAG
>NW_012134858.1:64676-67759 GCF_000956105.1 Propithecus coquereli
TGTATTATGAAAAGAAAACAAAAACAACGATTAAGAAAATCAAGCATCCAAGAACTGCAGAATAATATCAAAAGTTGTAACATATGCCAAATTGGGGCACCAGAAGGAGAAGAAACAGAGTAGAAAAAATATTTGAAGTAATAATGGTAAAAAACCTTCAAAAATTAATGACAGACATTAAATTTAAATGTAAACCATAAAACTATGTCTGTTAGAAATAAACATAGAAGAAAAATTTTAGGATGTAGGGCTAGGCAAAAAGTTCATATATGTGACATCAAAAGCACATCCATAAAAGAAAAATTGGCAAATTGTACTACATCAAAATTAAATTTTTTTCTGGGAAGGTCCCTATTATGAAGAATGAGGTAGGAAATAGAAAAAAAATTGCAAATCACATATCTGATAAAGGACAAGCATCTAGAATATATTTGAAAAGTCACAAAACTCAAACACACACACACAAAGCATTCCATTTAAAAATTAGGCAAAAGACATGAACATCTCACCCAAGAGGATGTTCGAATGGCATATGGACAAGGAGAACAAGTTTGATATTGTTAGCAACTAGGAAAGGCAAATCAACATAAATTATTCCAGATAGATTTTATTCATTTCTAACAATTTCTATCAGTCTTCTTTACATCTTCCAATCCTTCTCTTTTGATGGTTTTCATTAACTTGTAATCGGAAATAATTGGGAATATAATTTCTTGATAACAGCATAAGAGCACTCAGCAGACCTATAGGGAGCACTCTTTTCTTCTCAAATTGAGATGGTTTTTTCCTGAAGGTACACTTCATGATGAAGAACTAAGGGACATAGAGTATGGGTCAGGGAAGGTAAAGTGTGGAAGACTACCTGGGTATGGCTTTGAATTGAGATTTCAGGCTCAAGAAATGAGGGTGTCCAAGAGGAGTACACTTGATCCAGCTCAACTCAATAGGAAAAGCTAAACAGTTAGGTTTGAGGCATAAATTTGGCTATGAGTAAAGTATGTGCATGTAGTGGCCATTCATTACATGTGATATTCTGGGAACATTCCACACTGTTAAGAGACAGTGACTGTTTGGGGGTCCCAACCAATACAAAGAAACTCAGCATCTAGAAGTTGTCCATAGTATCACATATTCTTAGTTTCTGTCTCCACATTTCTTTCAACTTTCTACCATTCACAATTGCTATTTGCTTTCCCCCTCAAACCTAATAGATATGTTGTATATATCCTCACCTCCATCCTCCATCCAGGAGATCCTTTCATAATGTAAAAAGAAAATGTCCGAAAAACATAAATATGGTATTTTTGTATCTTGGGTCAGATGATGACACTGCAAGTGAAATGTCATGGTCTAAGATAACAGGAATGAAGCCCTTTTTCATACAAAGACTTTTAGGGTTTCTTGAATCTTGTCAAAAGGGACCTTCAGCCGTGCGTATCCATCCATTCTTTGTTCATTGATTTTGTTCAACAGATATTTATTGAACACATACCCCACTGCAAACACAGAAATACAACCTTAACCAAGACAAATAGAAGCACCAACTTCATGGAACATATTCTCTAGCAGGGAAGACAGATAATAAAATGGAGATAGAAAATGAACAAATAAATAGATGTGGATGTAAGGTAGTTATAAGTGCTATAATGAAAAATAAAGCACATTGAGTTAGAGTGCTATTTTCGATAGCGTGGTCAGGGAAAGTCTCTTTAAGAAATGACTTTTGATCAAAGACATGAATAAGTTGTCATGTCAATGAGAATATATGGGAGAAGGGTGCATCAGGCAGAAGCAATAGCAACCTTGAGTGTACTAAGGAGCGTACTTAGCATGTTCAAAGAACAGCAAGGAGACCACATGGCTGGATTGAAATGTGTGTGTGTGGTAGGAAAGGGAGGGCTAACAAAGAGCGGATGCTAAAATAGTAGCTTGAAGTAAGTCATAATTGGGACTTTGAGTTTTATTCTAACAATAATGAAAAATCTTCAGAGGGTTTTGACTTTAAAAAAATAAAACAATGTCTGTCTGCTGCTGTCTGACATAGTATATTCTTATTCATAAAGCTCCATCCTAGAGGCGGCCCCATGGCATGCGAAGGCACTGCCTACTGAAAATGGAGGTTTTATTCAATACCCTAACAAAAGGGCAGGATGGGAGTAAGAGGACTTGTCAGGATAATTGATCTCTTTCTACTCTAACTCATAAATCCTATTCCCTGCATGGTGATCAATATCTTTTGCAATTTTAGTATTTCAGTTTACTTTAAAATCTTCAGTCTCATAATGTGAATAGAAATAATTTGCAGAATAGCCTAGTACCTTTGATGAAAGAACTGAACTGCCTGTACTTTTCCTAATTGCATTCCTTGTTCTACCTTACTTTGCTATTTCAAAATAAATTCTTTTTGTCAAATTAGTGAGACAATTTTCTCATCATATTAGAATAATTTTATCCAAACCTAATGGTTTTTAATGCTTGTTAAAAAAATATTCACTTTGCTATGTTTTATTAATAGGTATTTTACACATTCTCCATTACTACCTTATTGTGCAAAATGCTCTTGTCTACTTTTCTTATTAAAACCAGGTTTTGAAATGAATTCAATATCTTAGCATTTAAAAATAATTATTAATTTCATGCCTACTTGCTTTCTACGTGTTTTACCCCCGAGATATTTATACAGCTCATTCCTACTCTTTTAATTCTTTGGGTAGCATTAACTGTGCTTTTTCACTGTTCTCATGTTATTTGCATGTCTCAGAAATCATCCTGCACCCTAGCTCTTCCTCCCCTAACCATGACAATCCTCATTTTCAGCATTAAGTTTTCAGAATATCATTTTTTTGGAATATCAACAAGGCTGTCTCGTTTTTCCAAATTATACACTTGAGGAATATATGTGCTAGTGTCATTACTATGTGGACATGGTATCTTCTCAGCCTTTATCCACAGAAATGTTGGCTAACATCTCCAGCAAGTTTGTAATTGTCACTTGGTCTTCTAATTTTTTAGGTGGTTTTCTGATATTTCAAACAATTTAATGACATGAAGTGATTTAAAAATTGATTAATGTAAGATCATTT
>NW_012134858.1:67809-70878 GCF_000956105.1 Propithecus coquereli
ATTGTAATTTTTCTTTACATATTTTATGTATTCTGAACTAATATTACTAATCACATAAAATTTAGACATTAGCTTTTAATATGAAACAATGGGAATGGACTTCCAGTTTTGGAAGTTAATTCAATCTTCACAACAAGGAAAACTTGACAAACTGCAAGTCAATAGCTTTTCCTAGACTGATCAGAGAACTGAAGTCAAAAGGTTAAATATCAACGTGAACAATGGAGAGACTCACACGAGACACATTTGAGATCTGCTTACCTAGAGCTGAAGCCAAGAAGCCACAGCTGGTAGACAGACATATATGGTAATTTTGACAAATTGCTGAAGGCCAACTGTGGACCAGCCTGAGAATGTGAAAGTCCTGGAGGCCGCAGGCATGAGAGGCTTCTTCATTTTTGTGATCACTACCTTCAGGAACTTCCCAAATCTGTCACAGTGAAGATTCAAGAAAGCTATTCTGGTGGCTCTGGCAGGGAGAGAGAAGCATAATCATTGTGAAATACATTCTGAACCTTCTTCATAAAAATGGCCTAATCTGGCCTTATTCCAGCTGAAGGGGTGCTATCCTTCTCTTTACAACTCCTTCCAGGCTTCCTGTTTCATCTAAGGTAGAAATATATCATACTAAAAAGAGGTAAGGGATTTAGGGAAATAGATTGGAAATACCAGGGAAGATAGCAGAAGGATGGAGCAGAAAGATACCATTGAAGAAGTATGAATGAAGGTCACATTCCTGTGACACAGACCCACAAAAGGGTGATATTTAATAGAAAATTACAGAATGCTCCCCACATCTCACAGTTGATTACCATAGCAAAAGGGCTCCAGAATTACAAAATGGAATATACTAGAAAGAGATGAAAGATGCTCCCCCTCCTGCTTTTTTTTGAGACAGAGTCTCGCTCTGTTGCCTAGGCTAGAGTGCCATGGCGTCAGCCTAGCTCACTGTAACCTCGAACTCCTGGACTCAAACAATCTCCTGCCTCAGCCTCTAAGTAGCTGGGACTACAGGTGTGCACCACTACACCTGGCTTATTTTTCTATTTTTAGTAGAGATGGGGTCTTGCTCTTGCTCAGCTCCTGATCTCAAGTGCTCCTCCTGTCTCATCCTCTCTGAGCACTAGGATTACAGGTGTGAGCCGCTGTGCCTGGCCAATACTGTTTCTTTTTGATGGTGAGTACTTAGGGAAGCCCAAAACAAAATGGAGACCAAAAAAAAAAGAAGAAGAAAAAGAAAAGGAAAGGAAAGGAAACCAGAGGAATATGAATCTCTGACACCTATAGCTACAGCACACACTAAACATAGCCTAAACTAGTGAGATTAACATAAATCTCGCTGTGACTATGTATTTCAGCTTCTAATACTTGATACAGCATGTTAAATTTCAACCAAAAAACACAAGACAGGTGAAAAGATAAGAAAATTCAGAGTTTGGACAGACAAATAAATCATTAAAATCATATTCAAATACAACACAGCTAATTATTATCATACAAGTAATTTGGTAATTTCAAATAACCATGAATAATATGTTAAGGATTCTAATGAAAAAAGTAGATAGCATGCAAGAGCAGATGAGTATTGTAAGCAGAAATGTGGAAACTTGAATAAAAATTTAAGAAGAAATGATAGACTTCAAAAACAGTGTAACAGAAAAGAAAAATGCATTTGATGGGCTTATCAGTAGACTTGACATGGCTGAGGAAAGAGTCGGTGAGCTTAAACGGCAATAAAAGTTCTCCAAATTGTATTATGAAAAGAAAACAAAAACAACGATTAAGAAAATCAAGCATCCAAGAACTGCAGAATAATATCAAAAGTTGTAACATATGCCAAATTGGGGCACCAGAAGGAGAAGAAACAGAGTAGAAAAAATATTTGAAGTAATAATGGTAAAAAACCTTCAAAAATTAATGACAGACATTAAATTTAAATGTAAACCATAAAACTATGTCTGTTAGAAATAAACATAGAAGAAAAATTTTAGGATGTAGGGCTAGGCAAAAAGTTCATATATGTGACATCAAAAGCACATCCATAAAAGAAAAATTGGCAAATTGTACTACATCAAAATTAAATTTTTTTCTGGGAAGGTCCCTATTATGAAGAATGAGGTAGGAAATAGAAAAAAAATTGCAAATCACATATCTGATAAAGGACAAGCATCTAGAATATATTTGAAAAGTCACAAAACTCAAACACACACACACAAAGCATTCCATTTAAAAATTAGGCAAAAGACATGAACATCTCACCCAAGAGGATGTTCGAATGGCATATGGACAAGGAGAACAAGTTTGATATTGTTAGCAACTAGGAAAGGCAAATCAACATAAATTATTCCAGATAGATTTTATTCATTTCTAACAATTTCTATCAGTCTTCTTTACACCTTCCAATCCTTCTCTTTTGATGGTTTTCATTAACTTGTAATCGGAAATAATTGGGAATATAATTTCTTGATAACAGCATAAGAGCACTCAGCAGACCTATAGGGAGCACTCTTTTCTTCTCAAATTGAGATGGTTTTTTCCTGAAGGTACACTTCATGATGAAGAACTAAGGGACATAGAGTATGGGTCAGGGAAGGTAAAGTGTGGAAGACTACCTGGGTATGGCTTTGAATTGAGATTTCAGGCTCAAGAAATGAGGGTGTCCAAGAGGAGTACACTTGATCCAGCTCAACTCAATAGGAAAAGCTAAACAGTTAGGTTTGAGGCATAAATTTGGCTATGAGTAAAGTATGTGCATGTAGTGGCCATTCATTACATGTGATATTCTGGGAACATTCCACACTGTTAAGAGACAGTGACTGTTTGGGGGTCCCAACCAATACAAAGAAACTCAGCATCTAGAAGTTGTCCATAGTATCACATATTCTTAGTTTCTGTCTCCACATTTCTTTCAACTTTCTACCATTCACAATTGCTATTTGCTTTCCCCCTCAAACCTAATAGATATGTTGTATATATCCTCACCTCCATCCTCCATCCAGGAGATCCTTTCATAATGTAAAAAGAAAATGTCCGAAAAACATAAATATGGTATTTTTGTATCTTGGGTCA
>NW_012134858.1:73697-82402 GCF_000956105.1 Propithecus coquereli
TCTAATATTATTGTCAGAGCCAAACTCTGGGATGTTTAGATCAGTGACAAAACCGTCTTCCATGGTTGATTATAGAATAATATGTCTGTGTTATTCTATGACCAAGCTAGGCATTTGAAAAGAGTAAGAAAACAAGGGCAAGGATCTCTAAAATAGATGTGCCATGACTGAAAGCATCCCAACCTATGCATGGCAGAGGGTGACACAGTAGGGCAGAAAGAAATAAAGGAATAATGTGTATTTATATGTCCAATTTTCAAATGTGTTTTTTCACTGAAAAATCCAGTCTTCTGAATGTTACTTCTTTATTAAATTATTATGGTAAAGTATAAAAACATAAAATTTACCATTTTCAAATTTACACTTATGTTTTCTTCTACTAATTTTATAGTCTTTCCTCTTATTTTTAGGTATTTGGGCCATTGTGAGATAATTAGTGTGGTGTTTAATAGGAGCCAATTTTTTTTTGCATGTGGACATCCAGTTGTCCCAGAACCACTTGTCAAAGGGTATCAGTAGGAGTTTACATTTTTCAGTGTAACCACAATAATTCTAATACTCACATTTAATTCATTGTGTCAATCTCTGAGCCGCAATGCTGTAGGATTACGCAGCAATGGCATTTAATCATCACCAGTCAAAGTGCTATTCTTAGAAATTACTGTCCACATCCGTAATCCCATCAGTCACCTTGTTTAGATCTAATACCATAAATTACAAACTAATATTTTAACAAACAATATAGTTCTGTCTGGATTTATTTTACAAATCTTTTTTAAAATAAAGAGATTACTGAGGGAGAAACGAAATCGTATCTGAGAAGAAGCTTGACTTCCTTGCCATTTTTCTTAACAGCATGACTACAAGTTATAACTCATGGATTTCACAGTCTTTCTTGAACCACTCTAAATGGAATCATTTAAGTGCTATTATTACATTTTCTTGCAATTTTATAGGTATAATTAAAATGCTTTATCATAAAAGCTCAGTGAAAAAAAACAAAAACAAACAAACAAAAAAAGAAACTTCCACCTGATGTGATCAAGTTTCATTTAAATATGTCTTAGCCAAGGTCATATCATCATCATCTTGACCATCCTCTCTCAAGGAAGATGATGGGCCTCTGTAAGCAGCAGTAGTATTGCACTTGTCAGTTTAGCATCATTATAACTGTTATTAAGATCACTTCACCTATCTGAGCTTCAGTTTCTTCATTTATAATGAGGGGATAATTATAGTAGTTTCTCTTCTGCCAAGTTATTGAAAAGTACACGTGAGATAATGGATGTTGAAAGCATTTTGATTATTACTGAATGTTTTATTAGTATTCTGAACTATGACACTTTTTGACATTTATGTGTAACAAGGAGTATATGGACAGTATAACAGAAACTATGTACTAGGTTTGCTGAGGTCTGATCACAATTCTTAAGTCTATTTAAAGGCCCTTCCATTTCTCTTCCTTTATAGTTTTCCCTTTTCCATGGTGGCTTTTCCTTTTATTCATGTTATAGTGTCATTGTCCTTTCATTTCCACATGTTTATCAACTCAGAGTACAGAACCGGGCCTCCTCTTGTTACAGAAAAGACAAGGAAAAGCATGTGGGCCTAGAAAAACAGAGACTTTGTTTCAAGTCCTGTCTCTGCCACTTGCTAGCCATGTGAGGATGGGAGGGTGATTTTGTAACAGATGGAAGGGGCTAAAAAAAATATTTTCTGTCTCTTTAAAACCTCCCCTACTCTTTTTGGGAACTGCAGCATGGCCTGCATCCCTGAGGTAGGTTAAGTCCTTTGCTGAAAGAGATAACTGGCCATCCCAGGCAGCACCGGTCCCCCATCCCCCCAGATGGGTGGCTGGTAGAGGTCACAGGGTCTGTCTTTGGCAGAGATGGGACATTAGAATAGTTAACCACAATAGCCTAGAACTGAGGGCCCTCCCTTTAAAAGCTCTGTATTTCTGCTTATGTTCAGGAGATCTGGATTTTGAGATGAGAAAGTATACCATTTTTCCTCCTTTGTCTACAAACTGATAAAAATTCTCTTTCCTTCTGAACAAAACCACTTGTTCTCATTCTTCTGATGTGGCCACAGGGACAAGTGCCAAGCTTTGGGGAACAATGTAACTCACTCATAAAAAGAAAAGAAGAATGAATATTTTATGTTTTCATGAAAATGGTAGGAAAAAAATTTAAAAAAAGAATGTATATTTCAGAAGTCACTGTAATGACTAAGTTGAATATAATAGAAGTAACCACCCCAGCAAAGTGCTGGGTACTGCAAATGTGCTATAGTCAAACTTCAATTTATGTTTTAGTCAAACTCCCCAAATATTAGATAGTAACGGCACCGTGCCACGCCCCACTCACCAGGTTGTGAACAGTCCCTAGGGCCTTCTCTTCAAAAGAGAAGTCTGGAGAGGCCCACGTCCATGGAGTGTCACGGGATGCCATCCGCAATGGCCGCCACAGTGAGAGGGCTGGTAGGATGCTAGTCTTCCTGGGTTGTGTGCCAAAGATTCGGCAAAATTTGGCCGAAGATGCTGATTCGCTTCGGTGTCCTGGGATGTTGGAGGAACGTCTCTTCTGCAAAGACAAAGGAAAGAGACACGAGTGGATGACCTGAACTTCATCTTGAAGGCTCAGCCTCCATAAATCAGAGGCAGAACCCAGGATTTCTTTTCAGCCTCCTGTGTCTGACTCTTTTAAGTAAGAATTTTTTTTCTTTCTCTTTACTTCTTTTTTATTAAAAATCATGAAAATAATTTTGTGTCTGAAAATTGGGGTTTTGTAGAAACATTCAGCTTTATCATGTCTTGTGTTCTGTATCTAACTGTCACCTGCTTTGTGCTTGCTGTTGATAAATGTGAAGAAAACCTGGACTTTCAGTCTGTGTGACTGAGGTTGAATTCATTGTATTCAAACAAGGGAACGTGAATCTGCCAGAAGTTGAACATTTCTACTAACTTTCTGTACAATCTCACTGTGAGAACAGAGATAAGATTGTCTGTAAAATTGCTATAGCATGTTTTAGAGCTGGTAACAATTCCCATGCTTTATCTGCTGTTAATTCAAGGTCTTGGGGGAGATTCTTTGTTAGAATAAATAATCAGCAACCCTTTAGATTTGGCTAATTGATGTTAGCAACTTCCAATGTGCTCTCTTTCTGTGGCCCCAATAGATAAACCAAATGCCTTAAGTCCTATTGATCCATTGTAACTGCTGTGTATTTCTGCTTTCAATGTCATTAGGATGTTGCTCATTTTTAAAGGAGACCTGTATTCATAATGAAATGTATTTGTCAATGGAAATCAGAACACCTGGGATGTTGCTTAAAGTGTGTAACAGAAAACCTAACAGTATTTAGAGTGTAACATGTAAAAAAAAATGTGTACCTTGACAATTAAAACAATTTAGAATATTCAAAAAAATAATATTGGAAATATTTTCTGAATCTTTAGTAAATCAAATGTATCACTCTGTCTTTATATATAAAAAATCATTGCATTCAGTTTCTTGTTATATTGTATATATATAAATTTGGATCCAACCCAATATACTACTAGATAGTAAGCAGCTAGAAAACAGATATAAAATACAAGTATCATAGAAAGATTGTGATTTAGAGTCAATATTTTTGTTGTAAAACATGGACAAAACTTTCCTGCCAGTATTATTTTCATGGTACAAGTTTCAAAATATTTCTGTATGAAATTATGCAAATATCAATTAATTTGTCTATTTCAATATGATAGAATACACTATAGTCTGGTTGAGGCTATACCTGGATTTAAATGTGAATCTTGCATTTATTATATACTTGAATTTTTCAGACTACCTACACTATTGGATCCTCAATTTACACCTCAGTAATAGTCTTTTAAAATAAAGGTATCATAAAGTTGCTTTGCCAAATTAAGAGAGAAAACATGTGAAACATTCTATTATATCCCACTATATACACAAGGAGTTCATTTCTTTTTATAATCTACTCTTCACCTATTAATCTTAATAGTTTTAATTTCAACATATGATTAATGAATAAGCAGTTGAGCAATTGACATTTTTCTTTCAATAAAAAATAAAGATCTTCATTAGACAGTTATGATAAGCAGAACTTAGAATAAAATGCAACAAATATAAAAGAGAGGGACTGCATTTGGGAGTCATATATATATTTCAACTAATTATAGAACATAATTAATTTTGTAAAGCAACCTCTTAAACTCAAAATCAAGATGAAACAAACGAACCTACCTGTGCCCTAGTTGAAGGCATAAGCACTTCGAGTGACTTTAGATTTCTGAAATTTGCTGCATAGTTCTAGTGAGCTGTATTCTAAAATGACCAAAAAGAAAACTCTGCAAAAATTCTAAATTGTTTGGAATAAACATATTGTTTATGGTGGTATTGTAAATACACATGGTTATTTAGATACCACTATGGGTGTATTATGGCATGAAGGAAATTACTAATTATGTTGGTGCCATTAAGAACTAGGATTTTCAGCATCAGAAATGGAAGAAAAGAAATAGTATTTGTAAGGCTCTATAAAACCTGAATTCCTGAACATGCTTTGGAAGTATTATTACTAGCTCATATTAAATTTATTCCTTAAAAATTCTATTTTCTAGCTCTTTCTACTGGAAGTACCTAGACACAGTGACACAGTATTTCAGTAGCAAAGATCATCCCTACTGCCCATATTGTAAATTTTAAGTACAATGCTTCTCTAAAAGGAACCAAAGCTTCTTGCACAAAAAGCCTATCCGGGTCTAGGGCAAAAAATGTACAGGAAGCATGGAATACTTTGTCATACCATATAGCAAGAATGTTCTCAAAGACTTCTGAAAGCACAGCCAAAATGATTTAGGATCCAATGCAAGGAGAATTCCTCTAACCAAAGATGAGATAAGTTTTAGCTTCAGTTAGAAAATGCTATCAGTTGAACCCCCTGTATTAAAATACACAATATTATTATAAAGTAAGAAAATAATAAACCCATTGATCATCTTTAGAAGATGCTAGGTATCCAACTCATCAATCAGAAAATTTGTAAATAAAGGGAAAATATCAAGTGTTTGACTTGTATCTTCTTGTTTTTTCTGGTTGTACTTCAGGGCAACCAACCAGATGATGAGCACAAATTTCTCTTTAAAGTATTCCAGCTAATAAATGAAAAAGGGGTGGTAAATAAGAACATGATAATTTTTAACACATAATAAAATAAAAAATCAGGGCAATAATCATTAATGGGCACTAACATCATGCAAAAAAATGGATAACTGGATTGTATGCATCTGCATCTTGTTGGAAGACCACAACCTATAGAAAGGTAGTGCCCCCCCAAAAAATCCAAATCATATAAAGCTTGACCTGTCCATTTATCGCAAATAAGCAGAAAGAGGAAAAATGTTGAATGATACCATGGAGATGAATCAGAAAAATGCAGGCTATGAGATACTCTGCAAGCAATTGACCTTTTGGATTCAATTAATAGTAGCTAGGGAAGAAAGAGCATGGAGTGAGAACTTGTAGATTTAAAGAGATTTAAGAGATGCATTAATCAATTGCAATTTATAGACCTTATTGGGTTGTGATTTAAATAAACTGTACAAAAATACTATGAGTTTGTTTATATAAGACTAATATTCCCATCAAAAACTATGAAAACTGAAAAAAAAATATGAAACTGTTTGAAGGCATTAGAGAGAGTAAACAATGCAGTCATCACTTAAAGACCTCCTGTCCTTAAAAGTAGAAATAATATCTAGTACTGACAATAATCTGTGCTAAATGCAACACTTAAACATTGATGCCTAGAGCAAAAATTGATGCAACCACTTTGGAAACTTTTCCAAATTACCTTCTAAAGCTAAACGTATGTATACCCTATTACTGAGTGCTATGTGAAACAATCTACTGTCCACCAACATTAGAAATAAACACACTTCTAAATAACCAAAGGTCAAAGAAGAAATTACAAGGAAAATTAGATCAGATAAGTAAAAATCAAAACTTATAGTATTTAATTAAAACAGTGCTTACAGGGAAATTTATAGCTGTGGACACCTATATTAAAAAAAAAAAAAAAAAGACTGGCGGGGCACGGAGACTCAGCCTGTAATCCTAGCACTCTGGGAGGACCAGGAAGGAGGATTGCTTGAGCTCAGGAGTTCGAGACTAGCTTGAGCAAGAGGGAGACCCCCATCTCTACTAAAAATAGAAAAATTAGCCAGGCATTGTGGGGACATGCGCCCATAGTCCCAGCTACTTGGGAGGCTGAGGCAGGAGGATCTCTTGAGGCCAGAAGTTTGAGGTTGCTGTAAGCTATGCTGACGCCACGGCACTCTACCCAGGGCAAGACTCTGTCTCAAAAACCAAAACAAAACAAAACTATATCTCCCTATTTCCCTGACTCCCTCAGCCCTGGTAACTACCTTTCTACTCCTTGTTTTTATGTATCTGAACTTTTTGGATTTCTCTACATATAAAGTGAAACTATGCAGTATTTTTCTTTCTCTGTCTAGCTTATTTCACTTAACATAATGCCCTCTAGTTTCATCAGTGTTGTCACAAATGGCAGGATCTTCTTCTTTTTAAGGCTGAAAAATATCCCACTGTATATATACACATATATACATATTCCACTGTATTAAATACCACAACTTCTTTAGCCAATCATTCAACAATGGATGGTAAGATTGTTTCCATATTTTGGCTATGGAGAATAATATGAAAAATTATATGCCAATGTATTAGATAACCAGATGAAATGGACAAATTTCTAGAAAGACACAAACCATAGAAACAGACTCTAGAAGAAACAGAAAATCTGAATAGACTTGGAACAAGTAAAGAAATTTAGTTAGCAATCAAAAAAACTCCTTGAAAAAAAGCCCAGGACCAACTTCATTAAGGAATTCCACCAAACTTTTAAAGACAAAATAACAACAATTTTTCACAAACTCTTCCAAAAAATAGAATAGGAGGGAACACATTTAAACTCATTCTATGAGGCCTGGGTTACTCTGACATCAAAATCAGGCAAATATATTATGAGAAAAGAAAACTGTAGACCAATATCTCTTGTGAATATAAACACAAAGATCTTAAACAAAATTCTAGCAAACTGAATCCAGTAACATATAAAGAGGATGATATACCATGACCACGTAAGACTTATCCCAGAAAATGCAAAGTTGGTCCTATATTTGAAAACTAGGCAACATAATACACCAAATTCATAGAATAAAGGACAAAAATCACGTAGACCTATAGATCAATAGAATACAATTGAGAGTCCATAATAACCCATACATCTATGGCCAATTGATTTTCAATAAGGGTGCCAAGACCATTTAGTGGGAGAAAAATAATTCCTTAAAAAGGTAAGCACAGAGTAATCATATAATCCAAAAATTTCACTTCTAGGATTATACCCAAAAGAATTGAAAACACATGTTTACATGAAAATCTGTACACAATATTCACGGCAGCTAATTCATAATAGCCAAATAAATAGAAACAACCCAAATGACCTTCAATTGATGAATGGATAACAAAATGTGAAATATCTATTGGAATGTTGTTGAGACATAAAAAGGAATGAAATACTGATGCATGATTTAATGTTGATGAGCTTTGTAAATGCTTTACTAAAGTGACAAAGTCAGAAGCAAAAGAACACATATCATGATTCTATTTATATGATATTCAGAACAGGCAGTTCATAGAGACGGAAATAGGTTAGCGGCTGCCAAGGGCTGGAGGGAGGGGTTGAGTGGGAGCCACTGCTAATGGCCATACAGTTTCTTTTTGGGGTGATGGTTGTATCAACCTAGTGAGCATACTAAAAACTGCTGAACCGTATATGTTAAAAGGTTAAGATATATGATGTGTAAATTATATCCCAATATAACAAAAAGATAATATTGGGGTGTTGAATTCTGGAATGCCATAAATTAAATAAGATTGATAATAAACTGATCACTTAGGAGACATGGTGATGAATGCATGTTTCCATTGTATTTATTATTTTAATTGCTGTGTATTTGGAATTTATCATGATAAAGGTTTTTTTTGTTTTGTTTTGGGTTTTTGGTTTTTTTTTTTTTTTTTTTTTTTACAAAAAGAAGCAAAGCATTATTTGCAGAGAGTGCATAGGACTGTGTAAATATTTAATTTCCATTGTGGTTCCTAATTTTGTAATGCTTACACTATACTAAATACCCAAATAGAGTTGAAATGATTTATCTAATTCATTTTAAAATGAAATCTTTTCAAATTAACCAAGAGACACCTAGAAATCTTGATTCTGAAATCTAGAACTTCATGATCTATTTACCTCTATCATTTCAATTCATCATTATTATGTTTTCCCATGATTTATTCCACCATCCACATAGATTTTAACTCTATGAGATGCTGGCAATTTTATATAAGAAAATTCTCTATACCACTTTCTGCCTATGAGCTTAAAAAATATTTGATATAAAGTATATCCTGCATTTTTTTAGAAACTTCTTTGTTTTAGTTTTCTGTGTGTGAGAAATTAAAGAAGGCTTTTGGGTTTTCTCTGGTAATCAAAATCTATGGAATAAAAACAGTCTTAAAAAAATTAAAAATGGAGGAAGATATAAAAAAATGATTGGAAGCTTTAATTCTATTTAAGTGTATGTTTTTGAAATGAAATATATCTAAGTTAAC
>NW_012134858.1:82777-86935 GCF_000956105.1 Propithecus coquereli
GCAACTAGATTAAATATCTAGCTCCACAAAATATTACCGTGAGTCTTTGGCAGAGGTGTCATTGTATCACTGCTGTATTAGGCTCATCTAAACAGTGTTTGGAGAGTTTCTGAAGAATACCCTTACTTAAATTATTAGTATTTGTATCCTGCAGAATAAAACCAGAAATGCTTTCCTAAATATATTTTCTTATGATATGATTATCCAAATTATATATGGATGAATGACATAGTGAAAGCATTCTGAAAAGATAAAGTGAACGTTATTGAGTACCTCCAGTGTTCTAGATACAATGCTAATCTATATTTTTTAGTTCAACTGAATCATAAATGTCTGGGATGGCAATTTTAAAGAGGCTGACTCCATACACACTGAACCCGAATCTCTGGAGAAAATCTCCAAAATTGCATAAAAAGATAGAAGCACTGTGATATTTCAAATCTCATATAATTAATTTTCCATTTCTAGCAAACATGCAAGTAAGAAAAAAATTAGAGATGAAGAAATAAAACCTCGAATTTTATCTGTCTTAGACTCAGACCTAGTGAATAGCAGATCCAGTTGAAAACAGAATCTTCTGAGTTGTAAAATACATAAAGATTAATCCCTGCACACCTAAATTTCATTTTTTATAAATTTTTTAGAAATAGTCCTATGCATTCTTCATATCTGTTTGTTTATATGTATATTTTCCCTTTGAGTAACAAAATAAAAACATCTTATAGCTTTGCAAAGTTAGCTAAGTTCTTTCTGCAAAAAAAAAACCAAATGTTGGCTTTCAATTGCAAGTATGAACATAATTAGTGAAGTTAGCAATTGGAATTCACTTTGCCCTTAAAGTTTGACACATAATATGACAATTCAAGCATGTATGTTGAACTCTAAACTCTTGAACTGAAACTTAACCGGTAAAAAAAAAATGCAAAGTTTAAAAATGATATACATTAGCTCTGAAAAAGAAAGAAATATGACCATCAACAAGCCAGAAACTCTGATACGTTTCTCCAACAGCTCAATTACGTTAAAAAGAAGAAGAAGCAAGATACAAAAGTATGACACCATTTACTATAACTTTAAGAACACATAGAAATACTATATGTGGTTTTTGAATTCATACATTTATATTAGGCTTATAAAAATGCCATTAAAAATATGTACCAATTTCAATGAAGAGTAGTTTCCTTGGAAGAAGACTACTAAAAAGTTGTGAAGGGATTTCTAATATATTTTAAAATTTCATTTAAAAGAAACCACGAATTAAATATTGCAATGCTAACATTTATTAAACCTGGGTAGTAAATAGGGGCTATTGACTACATTTTCCTTTGCATTGTTCTAAATAAAGCAAGATCATTTCCCTAGCAAGCAGGTGAGAAGGCTTTTGAGCTAGTTAGAGAAAGAAAAGGCATTTCACCTCTAGCTGACATGAGAACCATGGGAAAAAATTGCTCTCTAAAGCAGTTAAATTCCTTAATCCATAATCAATTTGGGGTTAGAGCCATCATTTGCTTATCACAGATATTTGAAGCTCTAAACAAAAACAGTGTTAAGATTTGAGCATCACATAGATCCTGGAAAGGCCAATGGGCGGTTGTCAGGGGTCAAATACTAACCACAGAAATGATTTCAGGAGTTGCAGGGACTCCTGCACTAGGGTAGTACAGCACCCACATACAATCTTCATTTGCTACAGATAATTTGAAATAAAGCAGAATGCTTGCCAAAGCGCACAGATATTGGGATCATTTCTATCAGTTGCAAAAGTAAAGAAGCTAGTTTGGAATTGCTGGCATTGTTATAAGCTAATTTGGACTTCTTGGCAGAATAATGTGATCCTTTGCTTAAACAATGTCTCCCTCTCCCTAAGGGAATCAGTTTAGACCAGGGATGGGGAATCTGTGGCCTTAAGGCCACATGTGGCCTTTCAGGTCTTTAAATACAGCCTTTTGATTGAATCCAAATTTTACAGAACAAACCCTTTTATTTTTATTAATACACTTTACTTCATCTTTCATATTTTTATTTTATTTTTAAAATGAATGTGTTTAAAATACCAAAGAATACAATAAGAAATAATCCAACGAAATAATCCAACGAAATAATCCTCCCAGATTGACCAGCACAATTAGAACATCAGTAAGCCATAAGAGTTACTATACTCATGATGCCACACTCATAATTTAGTTCTAACTTCCCCCACCTGACTGGTGCCACTACCATATGAGGCTGGTTGGCCAGAGTTTATGGGGGGAGTGTACCAGTCTGTTACCAGCTTTTGACAATGATGTACTATGTTTCTGTTTGAAGTGAAATTTGTGAATAGTCGTACAAGGATTTGGAATTGCAATATTATCTTGTTTCTGCCAAAGGTAAAATGATTTACTTGCTTTGTGATACTGCAATATCAACATTAAAGAAATTCAATGCTCATCTGCATTATGACACTCATAAGGACCACAAATATTTTAAATTAGAGGGAGAGGCACAAAAGGTTGTATTGCAGAAATTAAAAGATGAAAAGCAAAAGCAAAGACAATTCTTTCAAGCAGCAATAAGACCTGGGAATAATGCTACTGAAGCAACTTATAAAGTAGCTTATATACTTAGGAAAAAAGGTAAGTCATTCAGTGATGCAGAAATGGTGAAAGAATGCATGTCGAAATTGTAGGATGCTTAGACACTGATAACGTTTCAAAATATCAACAATTGCCTCTTTTAAGGAGAATCATAACTGATTGGAAGCATGAATTAGCCTTCAACTTCACAGAAAAATTTCATGCAATACTTCAAAAGGAAAAAATATATCATTCAATCACTTTGAATGAATCAACTGATACTACTGACTCAGTACAGGTTTTATACTTCATTCGGATCATAACAGAAGATTTTCTTTGCTATGAAGAGTTACTCACTTTGGGTACTCTTGTGAACAGAACATGGGAAATAGATATCTTCAACAACTTTCAAGATAAATGTCATGAAATTGGGCTGCATTTGATAAATTTGGTGAGTATATGTACCTACAGTGTACCTTCCATGACAGAAAAACATGGTTTTTTGCACAGATAAAAAAAGTATTAATGGATCCAGATGCTCTCATTTCTTTTCATTGTATCTTGCATCAGCAAAATCTCTGTGCTAAAACTACTATTTTAAGTGTCACTTTGCAACAAGTTATAAGTATTGTTAACTATATTTGTGAAAATGCAGCACAGCATCATCAGTTTCATAACATACTAAAGTTGAATGACGAGGTATTCAGTGTGGATATTCTGTAGTATTCTAAAGTGCCTTGGCTATCACAGAGACATCTGTTAGCCAAAATTTTATCTCGGCCAGATAAAAAAGTTAAATTTTATGAAGAACAGAATCAGCAATGTGAATTATTGAAAGCAGATTTCTATAGAAATGCAAGCATATCTGTGTGATATCATGTCAAATCAAAACAAATTGAATATTTCTTTGCAAGGCAAAAGTAAGTCTATATATGATATGTGGCAAAAAATTCAAGCATTTCAAAAAAAGCTATCTTTTTTGAAAACACTTCTTCTTTAAAAGGAAATTTTGAATGAACATTTTCCCCAATTAGCAAAGGTCATTGATGAGCAGGATGATACATGCGAATCATTTGAAGAATACACAGTTGTTATAGAGAATACAATGAATGATTCGCTGACTTTGAGAATCATGACATCACACTGAAATTAGCATTTTAGCCTCACCTAGTTGATATCACCAAGGCACTTAAAGAACTATAGATGGAATCAATTGAACTCTCAGTAGATGACATTTTAAAGTCATTGATGCTAAGAAAGATTCAGTTGAAATATGGAAGAATGTGGTAGAATACCCACACCTTCAGCAACATGCCCGAAAAATGTTTCTTGTTTTTCAACCACTTATTGCTGTGAATCCACATTCTCCTACCTAACACAAAGACACCCTCAAGGTCACAAATGCCTGATACTCATCTGGAGGATCAACTGACACTGTGGACCTCCACGTTGCAACCAAATATTCAAATGCTTTCCAACAAAAAGCAGACAAAACGAAGTCACTGAAAGGTTAGTTAACTTTAAAATTAACAAATAATTTTCATTTTTTAAAATTATTAAGTACATAGTAGTTAGATTTTTACAAAATAATGTACATTTTTAA
>NW_012134858.1:90095-91351 GCF_000956105.1 Propithecus coquereli
AAGCCCAGGGACAAGTTCATGAATATGTGAAATATTAATGAATTTATAAATGAATAAGCATAACGTATAAAGTCTGTTGGTCTTATTGGATCTTAAAACAAATTTTAGTAGAAAGGAAACATGTTTGCTCGTTTGTTTGTTGGTTAGTTTTTTTTATCACCACAATGTTTTAGGGATTTTCACACCAGTTTTGTAAAATGGATGGCATTTGTCAATAGAACTCTAATAGCTTGTGATAACTCATACACTCACTTCATTCTCAGGAGAAATTCTGAGATAGCTCAAGAACAAAAATGATTTCTTCAGAGTTAGGACTACTGCATCTTAGAATCCTTCTCTTTCAAAGGCTCATTCTCTTTGTTCTTTTTCCTCTGATGTGGTATGATAGAGTCCAGGAAGTATTGACCAATAGGAGTCCTAAAAACCTTTAGGAAGCAGCCTAGGAAGAGATAGAGAGCAAAATTTTTAAATCAGTCTCCACTCTAAGGGTCAACATAAGGAATAAAACAACTTTCTTCAAATGCCAATCCATTTCACCAGTATGGGAAATCTGAAAGAAATTTTGAATCAAATATCAGTGGTGGATAAAAACTGTGTATTTTCCTGTGAGCTTTCTGTGCTCTATATGTAGAATTGCTGATCCTATTACATACATAACAGACATTATCAGTTCCAATTTTGAAATTGGAAAACTGATGCTAGCAAGGTGTATTAAGTGCCTATGCTCACATATTTAATTGGAAGAACTGGAATTTGATTTCAAGTTTGCGTGCCTTCAAAGTCTGTACTATATCCACCACAAATCAAAATTTATGGAGGAAGTATATTCTTCTCTAAGAAAGAACTGCATCTTTGGAAGCATGTAAGCTCAACATAGAATGGAAAGTCATTTCTTTCTGCCAGTTAGGTCTATATTTATACCATCAGGGAATGATGACATTCATAAACACATAAAATTAGAAAAAAATACTCACTTTTGGCAAGAAGTATTAAAGACATTTTATTTTGTGTATTCATGTCATCACATCACTTAGGAGTCAGAAGAAAACTGAAAGTCCATGATTAAGTACTCTGATAACTAAAAAATAAAACCCCTATCACCCTGCAGGTAAAACAGCTATTATATGAGGAAAGTGGTACATTTCCCTAAGCCTTTCCCATAACAATTTCATATGTGTTCTATTTTACATTTGCACAGTACCCCAAATTATAGGTTGAGTCATCAGTCAAAATATATAAATTGTTTTTTGATAGAA
>NW_012134858.1:91401-93193 GCF_000956105.1 Propithecus coquereli
ATCCATGCACAGAAAGATTAAGTCATTTGCTGAAGATCACACAGATAAAAGGTAAAGAAATATTTAAATCAAGAAAGCCTGACTCTAGAGTTCACAAGAATAACTACAGAGTGAATTAAAAATTTAGAGATATTTAGGAAGATAATTTCTCTGACTTGATGATTTATATGGGGCGTAAGGAGGAAGGGAATGTCAAAAAGTTGTGAAACACAATTCATATGTTTCTAGCTCTGTACAGACTAATTTCACATATTTTTGCTAAGATTAGAAAATATATACATAATACCAAGAAATGCATGGGGAAACCAAAATCGGGAAATGAAATTCAGTTTGTGAATCCTTTCTTCTGTTCCAACATCATTTTTTATAGGCCGTGTATTCAGTAAGTGAGTAGTTTTCTGGTTTCCAAAATATGAACATATGACAACATTCCTATTTTTAAATTTCAACTTGATACGAAGATCTCACTGTGAACTCACTTCTCACATTGCCTATCTTTTAACTTTTAATTTGAGGGAATTAAAAGCCAAAAAGCTCAAAGTATTCCTAGTTCATTCATGTGCTTTCACAACTCAGCTCTACTCATTCATCCAATCTTGTCACTTCTCCCATGTATATTGCTTAGATAGCCCTCTCATTTCCATTTCTGCTGCATTTGTATTGATTTTCTAAAACAAAACAAAAACCCCTTATCATTCCTTTTATCTGATTATAGTCTTTCAATTCACCCACTGCTTTCAGGACACAGTTATGAAACCTTATATTTCCCACCAGACCCTTCGCACTCTGGTCGCAGTTGACCTCTCTAACCCCAAGTCCCACTGTTCCTTCCTCATGAAGCGTAGGCTCTGTTCACAAACCATTTTCACGGTTCATGTCACTACCCCACACAAAGCCTTCTAAAGCGGTGACATCACCTTTATTGTATAAATCGAAATCCTTACTACAGGCAGTAAGGAATCTCAATCTTAGGGTCCCTGGGTAACTTCATGATGCGATTTCATACCACTCTTTATCTCCTTCTTGGTGACCCAATAATACCAGCATTCTACCTGACCCTAGAATACACAAGCATACACTGTTGAGGAGATGACTGGGGCCCTTGTCATTTCTTATTCCTCATGTCTGTAAAATATCACCCCCAAATAGCCCATTCGCCTACTTTAGTTTGCTTTTGCTCTAGTATGCCTTCCTCTTTCCACTCTGAAATATCTCTACACCCTCATCTTCCGTGCACTACAACTTATATCCCCTCTGCACGTGACACCAGAATGCAAGTTTCATTAGCACGGATAATTTTCCTCTTTTCCTCACTTTCGTATGTCCATTCACAAGAGTGTCTGGCACAGAAGAGGTCCTCATAAATTTTTTCAACTAATGAAGGTACCATGATGAAAGAACTGACCCAGGATTGCAAGGGAAAAATAAAATTTTAGTCAACTTTTCTAATGGACATGGAAGTTAAATTACTGAATCAAACATTAACAAATCAAATATACACACAATGACTAATTGAAATTGATCTAGAAAGGTGAAGATGGTTTAATATCAGAAAATCAATTTATATAATCTACCATATTAATAGATTAAAGGAGAAAGCACATGATAATGTAGTAAAAACAAAAGATATTTCAAAGTTAAAAATTAAAAGCATCTGGCAACATTTAATAATTATAAAAAACCTCTTAGTATACCTCTTAGTATACTGGGAAAGAAGAGGATTTACTTAATGTCATAAAAGGCATTTATCAAAGATTCACAATAAATTTAATACTTTATATTAAGAATTTAA
>NW_012134858.1:95168-96304 GCF_000956105.1 Propithecus coquereli
ACCCTGATAACTAAAAACTAAAACCCCTATCACCCTGCAGGTAAAACAGCTATTATATAAGGAAAGTGGTACATTTCCCTAAGCCTTTCCCATAACAATTTCATACGTGTTTTATTTTACATTTGCACAGTACCCCAAATTATAGATTGAGTCATCAGTCAAAATATATAAATTGTTTTTTGATAGAATAAAAATACCTAAAGGATAGACAATGTAAAAAGTTTCCTTTTAGTGTGGAAATCTAAAGGGATTTCTAGGAAGTATGAAAAATTGAGCAATTGCATCCAAATTCCCTCCTTAAGTATTGCCATGGTAATTCTTCATATAGTATGAAAATAGAAAACTGTATTAGTGCTAATAATTAGGGAATAAAGATCTCCAAGTTCTATAAACATCATTTAGTTTATTTTAATGTAAAGATATTGTTATATTTAAAGAAAACTCAACATACTGGTCAACAACTGCTTTAAGTGAAAGAAAAGCTCATAAAAACACAAACCTTTGCTGAGATGGTTAGATGTGGGCAGTTAGGATAAATTTCAGGATAAGTGTTGGGTGGCACCAATATTTCTGAAAAGTACCTTAGATGACAAAATATATCCTTCCACGTTTTGCTTGGCACTGACAGCCATGGCTTTCTTTTCTACTTACTAGCTGCCATAACAAATAAGGAAAGGACTCTCTTAAGCGGAGAGGAGAATAGGGAAGTTATATATGAAAAAGGGAAACCATTCAAAATATGAGGAGCTCATTTCAATTCCCTGAATAGATAAACAGAGATTTTCTCTATAAAGAAAATAAATAGAAACATTATCTTTCATAAGAAAATTTGTAGTGGATCAAATCAAGAAACCAACATGTCTGCACATGTGCACAAAGAAAGAGATCACATTAAATATTTTGGCACGATGCTTCTCCACCAGAACACAAAATATTTTGAAAAGAACAATAATGATTGCCTGAATAAAAATGAGAGAAAATTGGCCGGGCGTGGTGGCTCACGCCTGTAATCCTAGCACTCTGGGAGGCCGAGGTGGGAGGATTGTTTGAGCTCAGGAGTTCAAGACCAGCCTGAGCAAGAGCGAGACCCCGTCTCTACCAAAAATAGAAAGAAATTAATTGGACAGCTAAAAATA
>NW_012134858.1:107684-108462 GCF_000956105.1 Propithecus coquereli
ATACTAAGGAATTACACAGGTGATCTTTGGTGAAAATACAATATTTTTGTTTTTTGTAAATGTCATTTTCTGTGTTTTCTAATTTTCTATCAAATTTACTGATTCTTTAATAATAAAAATGTTATGGAAGCATAAAAATATAACCCAGAATTTTTGCAGAAATGATAATATTAAAGTTTTGATTTTCTAATATCATATGTGTATATGTCTTTACTGTTTGCTTTTATTTTCAAAGAAAATTATGATATAAGAATTTTCTACTCAGCACAATACTACTAAGAATGAAGGAATTAGAAAGCTACTACTCATACAAAAAAAAAAAGAATTGCTAAAAGTGTTTCACCTACTGAAAAACAATTCATAATATAGACACTAATAAAAGGGAATATCTTAAAGACACGTTTGTGACCAATTAAACCAATATGTTAAAGTTAATGTCTAATAAAACATCTTGCTAATAAAACTCAATATAAATATTATATAAAAGACAAATAAAAGGAAGATGTATCAAAAATATATACTGCTCATATGAACTTAAGTTTATAGGTTATTACAAATCACAGTGTGTTGGTTTGGGGATAGAAATAACAATATGTTAAATTCCTCATTTTTCAAGGGTGATATAAATTGATAATGCATTATTTTCATAATTGTTTTCTTTGTAAAATAAAGGCTTAAATAAACTTTTGGACTATTTAATAGGCATATTTTATAAAACCAAATAAACACAAAATTTAAAATTATTTAATGTGGGTGGAGGAAAGAAATATGCTTGCAA
>NW_012134858.1:109748-110317 GCF_000956105.1 Propithecus coquereli
TATTCTAGATTGTGATTTGCAAGGTAAATTATAATATTACAATAATTTATCATGAGCAATATACTCTTGTTACAGCCCAACCAGAAGAGGAAGCCGATACACTGAGACAGCAGGGGTCATAGCAGAGAAAGAGTTTAATACTGTAGGCATCATGTGAGGAGATGGGAGGAAGTTCTCAAATCTATCTTTCCCAAAATTTGGAAGAAAGGGTTTTTAAAGATTGGCGGGCAAAAGTCTAGGCAATTGGATCTGCGAATTGGCTAGATTCAGAGTAGAACCATAGGGGTGTAGAAATTATCTTCTTTGCTGAGTTGGTTCTTGGGTGGGGGTCACAATACCTGTGGAGTCAGTTCCTCGGTATGGGCCGCTGGTCTGGGTGGCTCAGCCGTTCCATCGGAACGCGGGGCCTGGAAGATGTCTCAAAAACTAGGCTGTTTCACAAGGGTGATGTTATTGATGGGACCAATGAAGAAAGCTCAGTCTTTATGACCATTAGCTATAGGACTCCTGAGTAGTAAGCAATTATAGGAAAGCAAGCTAGGGAACAATGGCTGGTTATACATACATAT
>NW_012134858.1:110367-112210 GCF_000956105.1 Propithecus coquereli
CCATTTACTAATTTTCAGCATCCTGGAATGTGTGTCATCTAGATGGTGATTTGTTTAGGCTTAAATATTTAAAGTGTTTATTTCTATCACTTCTACCTTTATCACTATGCAGCTTGGAAATTCAGATGGAATACTGATCGCTGCATCATTTTAAAAGAAAACAACTCTTGTTAAGCACCTATTTTAAAGCAGGTCAATAGCTTGGCTGTTTTGATGCTACTGTAGAGTTCATATGCCTCTTTACTTATTAATGGACTTGGGACTTCATGTTCTGAATTACTTTATGTTTGAAATGTTTGAAAAGACTTTTCTTATTCCCCTTTGCCATCTGTCAGCATTTTGTTTCTTTTGACCCAATTCGCTATTGTTTTCACTAATGGACTAAACTTCGGTAGGAAGCCACTCACTTGTTAGATTTTGGAAACTTTGGTGCTTTATTTTGTGGTTTTGCAAGTTTTTAGAACTCTACCAAAGTCACAAACTTGCACAGCATATAATTGACCAAAAACAAGAGTAAATTAAATGGAAAAAGTTTTCTAAAATTTATAACACAAATAGATTATATTTATTGAAGAAAATTAGAATATTTAGTTTGCCGTCTGATCAATAAAAGGAAGATGTATCAAAAATATATACTGCTCATATGAACTTAAGTTTATAGGTTATTACAAATCACAGTGTGTTGGTTTGGGGATAGAAATAACAATATGTTAAATTCCTCATTTTTCAAGGGTGATATAAATTGATAATGCATTATTTTCATAATTGTTTTCTTTGTAAAATAAAGGCTTAAATAAACTTTTGGACTATTTAATAGGCATATTTTATAAAACCAAATAAACACAAAATTTAAAATTAATGTGGGTGGAGGAAAGAAATATGCTTGCAAAAAATTAAAGATTGAAAAAATTAAAAATAGAAAAAAATAATATATTGAGTGAAGGTCACTGATTTCCTTGATAAGTGGTTGTTTGTAGGGCTGGGGACAAAACCAGATTAACACAAGCCGAGAAATACAATCAGTGAGTATAAATGCATCTTTTGGAAATTTAACATAGGTGGTACTAATCACTGTTTAGAATAGTAATACATTTAGATCTGTATTCTGTAACATTTTAATGAAACTATATCTTGAAGGTAATAATGATTTAAATATAAATGTGAAATTATAACCTCAGCTCCATATGATAGATTGAAGATGTATTGGGCCCCCACCAACTACTCCAGATTGGATAAAAATACATTTATAAAAATAGGGCAAAATGAGTAGAGATGCTCTAAGTTCACTACAGACGCTGCAGCGCTTGCAAGACAGAAGCTGACAAGATCTGAATGCACCTTGGGAACCAAGCTCTGAAACGGTCTGGAAAATTCTGTAAAAGGTAAGACCTTTGTGACTGGAATGTTGAGTATGTACCTGGGACAGAAGCAGAATCATCCTCACTTGGGCTGTCACAGCAAAAGCTAAGTGTCAGCCCTTCTCTGCTCCCCTTCCCTCTCCTTCAGGCAGGCAGCAGCATGCGGGTAATGGGTTTTTGGTGCTTTCATTGCAGAGGCCAGAACTTGCCCTATATTCCAGCAAGGACAAATTACTTAAGTATAAAATAACTGTGAAATCCTTTTATGTAAAACTATAAAATGAACTTTATAAAACTAGGATTGAATAAATGGAGAGATCGGCCATGTTTCTGGATATGAGAATTTAATATTATTTGTTCTCCCAATTAATATAAGCATCATATAATTGATATACTGTACTATACAATACTGTAATATGATTCACAAAGTTGATCTAGCTAAGGCAAAAATAAATGAATAACTCATTCACTCTTAGGTGTTGATG
>NW_012134858.1:119865-121615 GCF_000956105.1 Propithecus coquereli
AATGATATGGGAAAACAGCCCTGCTCATGTATTTATTGGAGGTGTAAGTTGGTTTAATTTTTCTGAAGAAAAATTTGGCAGTGATAAAAGTAATGCCCCCAAATAGATCCAAATATATATGGGGATTTAGTTTAAAATAAAGTGGTCCAAAAATAGTTTCCTGTAGATGTAGGAATGCAGTAAAAAATGAAAGTGACATTTTCAAATCAGTGGGGAAAAGAGAGATCATTCAATAACCAGTGGTGGGGAATATATTAATAAATCAGGATCCCTGTCTCACTGCTTGGAAATACCTTCACCTCTCAATTATTATAAATAATTCACCCATGCTATTTATGCATCTTGTCTTCTATATTTTTGAGCACTCTTTTGATTCCCTTTTTAAAATTAAAATTGATCCACATGAAAACAAACACATAATATTTCGGTTATTAATAAATTGCCATACAAAAAATAAAAAAATAGCAGAGCAAGGCAAAGAAAATGTGTTCATGAGGGACTGAGGGCTTTACTTAGGATAGTAAAGGACCGCTGCTTACAAAGGCTGGAGGGAGGGAGGCAGAGACCGGATGTCTGAGAGAAAGAGAGAGAGAGAGAGAGAGAGAGAGAGAGCACGTTCCGTTCTGGGCAGAGAAAGACCCTGAAGGGAGGCATATTTGGCAAGTTTGTGGCACAACAAGGTATCTCACTAGTAGAAGAGAAAGGGGACACAGAGGCAGAGGACAGTCAAGGACCAGAGGACTCAGTCCCTATCTAAGGATTTTAGCTCCTGCTTAGAATGAGATTTTGAGCAGAGGAATGACATGATTTGACTTATGCTTTAAAAGTGTCACACTAGCTACTGTGTTGAAAATAGACGAATCAGAGGCTGTCACAATACCTCAGGTGAGAGGTGATGATGGTAGGTCATAATAAATGTTTTGATTCTGGATATATTTTGAAAGTGGGGCTAACAGAGTTGATTGATAGATTGATTGTGGGATTTGTATAAAAGAGAGGAATCAAATTTGACTTTTAAGGTTGACAGGAGAGATCCAATATTATTAATCTTAATTAGAACAGAGAAGCACACCCACGCAAATAAACACACACACCTCACCATACTAAAAGTGGTTTACATTAAACAGCTAACTATACATATCCAATATACATGTGAAAAGATGCCCGGCACTTACGTTCAAGAAAGATCAAACCGTAAGAATTTGACAAATATCAAATTCTTTGATGATATTCAGGACTGGCAAGTCTGTGCAGAAACAAGCATTCTCACACATTGTTGAGCAACAGTTTATTGCAAAATACTTCTATAGTAATATTGGATAATTTTTCTCATATTTAATATGTTTACTATATGACCTGATTATCTCATGAATAAGAATTTTTACTGAGAATTCACAATTGACAAGAATGTAGGTTACTGAAAAATTTCTGGGAATGCAATTGATAATGTCCTCCAAACCATTTGTACTCATACTTATTCTGTCCTTGGCATGGACAAGATTCAGTGGTGATCTAAACTCTGAACTTATGTAGTCATGAATTTGTTTCCTGATTATAACATTTTGAGGCTGAACCCAGCAAAACACCTATGTTTTCTCAATTTGTATTTCCTTAGTTGAAGCCCTATAAGATTATTGTTAAGGATTACATGGAATAATGAACATAAAGTATACCTGGCACAGTACCTGACATAATGTAATTATTCAATAAAAGGCAGCTCCGTTAATGCAGTACTTAGAACTGGGGTGGC
>NW_012134858.1:123220-125160 GCF_000956105.1 Propithecus coquereli
GAGGCTCTAAAAGTAATGAAGGCAGGACACCCACTGAGTGTGTAGGCAGTGATTAAAATAGCTTTAAACCATTAAAGGCAAAATTGTCAATTGAAGAAAATACAACGTGTGCTCTATCTTCCAGTTGTAGCGGATGCTAGTTACTCTCTAGATCTATTTCCTGCTATGCTCACTTTGTGTATCACGTTTGGTCTCCTCATCGTCATTCGTTTTGAAGGGTGTCTCTCTCCTCAGATGGATGGTTCCATCTACTCTCATGCCCTTTTGTGCAATATGGAAAGTGCTGTGATAGAGGTACAAGCCAGGTTTAGTAAAAGAAAAGCTTGCAAGAAGAGGAGACTCAAGTTCAGTCGTAACAGACAAAAGGTATTAAGTAGCAGAGAGTGTGGAGCAAAGGCAAGAGCAAAAGGAGGAATCAGGCACAGAGATGTGATGGAACAGTGAGGTTTGGTACCATGGAGTACTTTTCAAGGATGGATCAAATATAGTGGCCAGAGAAATGGCATGAAATGAAGTTGAAAAAGTGAATCGTAACAAACAACTTTGAAGGGCACTTTTGACATCCCAAGAGAAAGGAGCATTTATGTTGGCGTGGTATAAATAATCATCTTGGGATTGCAAGCAAGGTACTGACATGCCTGTGCCACTGGGGCAGGTATGTAATACTTGTCTATAGTGCAGCCAGAGCGGTTCTTTAAAATAGTAAGTCATTTTACATCATTCTGCTAATTAAAAGCTGGGATTTGCTTAACGTTTCAACTTGTATAAAATCCAATGCACTTAAAATTGTCTAAAAAGCCTCAATTTTCTTTCTAACTTCACTTCCTTCTACTGTATCCTTTGCTCACTTTGTTCTAGATTCCCTGGCATCTTCGGAGTTGTAACTCATCAGACACAATCCTCCCTTGGGATTTTTGCATTAGCTATTTATTCTGTCTGGATTTTATTCCCACAGACATCAGTGGGGCAACCTCCTTATTTCCGTGAAGACTTTGCTGAAATACTACTTTCTTCCTGATTGTTCATCTATATTGCATTGCACCCTCAGCACTCTCAATATTTTTTTTCTCTGCTCCCTTTTCCTCCATAGCTTTTGTTACCTTCAAACATATTAATTTATTTACTTCTTAATGTGTATACTGTATATTATTCATCATCTACTCACAATAGGAATGTAATGTCCACAAGGCAGGCATCTATGACTATTTTGTTCACTGATGTAAATCAAATATTTAGAAGAAGGCCTAATGCATAATAGGTTCTCAGTACATATTTGTTGAATAAATACATGAGTGAATTAATAAACAAAGGGATAGTTTCTGATATCTTGAAGCTCCTGAATTAACCAACCCTGGAGCTACCCTACCTCTGCACATCTTATGAAATAATAACTTCTTAACTGCTTGAGAAATTGCTCGATGTTTTTCATTACCTACAGCTGAAAATACTCTAACTCTGCAGTCCCCAACCCCCAGGCCATGGACCTGTACTGGTATGTGGCATGCTGGGGGCCAGGCTGCAGAACTCCACTGCCCCCTGCTTCCCCATCCGTGAAAGAATTATATTCCATGAAACTTAGGAACTGGGGGGCACACAGTAGGAGGTAAGTGGCAGTCAAGCAAGTGAAGCTTCATCTGTATTTACAGCCACTCCCCCTCGCTCGCATCACCGCCTGAGCTCTGCCTGCCTCCACACATAACCCCCACTCCCATCCGTGGAAAAATCGTCTTCCATGAAACCAGTCCCTGGTGCCAAAAAGGTTGGAGGCGGCTGCACTGATACAGAAAAAAGATTCTGTCTGAGACATGTTGTTCAGATACTTAGTGTAATTATTTAAAAATGTAGAGTTTCAGAGTCTTAGACTTATAAGGCATGGGGGATGAAGATGGATAGAGTCAAGACACATTTTAGATACAGAATTGATGTGACGTGTGGAAAGA
>NW_012134858.1:134395-137073 GCF_000956105.1 Propithecus coquereli
GGACTTCCTTCTTTTTTTAAGGATGAATAATATCCCATTGCATGTATGTATATACACACACATACGTATATATTATACATACACAAACACACACACACACATATATATCACAATTTTTTTTAAAGAATTCATCTGTCCCTAGACAGGTCCATATCTTGGCTATTGTGAATAAAGCTGCAATGAACATGGAAATGCAGATATCCTCATGAAGTAGTGACTTCATTTCCTTTATAGGTACTCTTTGTTTTTTCATGGTTCGCCAACCCATTTTCTACACCATTCTTAACAAAGAGTTTTGCTGCAAAATTGCACAAAGATATGGAGTAACAGCCAGTTGAAAACTGGGTTGTTTCCACTCCTTTATCTGGGCTCCAGAATGAACAGAGAGCAAAAACGTCCCAGCTGACACAGACACGCAACCTGAATTGAAGCCTTCCCAGCTGGACTGCAGATCTGTGAGCATGATAACGAATACTTATTCCTTTATGCCACTGAGTTTTATTGTGGCTTATACAGTGAAACTGATCACTAAAATACTAAGACATTCTAACATACTAGCAACAAATAGAAAATGTAGAAAAAACTATATTTTAAATAGCTTAAAATGGCTATATATGGATAAATATCTATACATCCTGGTGCTTAAATGTCAGGGACAGAAGCTGCACGGATGTATGCATAGATGGATAAACAGTGGGAGAGTTGATAGATATATTAATAGATAGAAAAATAACTAGATAACACCCAGGGATGCATAAGAAACACGTGCAAGCAATTTATGGAGAAAATTAGAAATCTTTAGTGCCTGACCTCAGAATCTTGGCACCTTGTCACAATCGACACAAGTAAAATTATGCTCCCACACCACCTCTCTCCCAACGTGACTCATTTCCACTTCACAATGTACTATGAATACATCTGTCAGATCCTGTAAGACAAGAGAGAAATCATAAGGGAATCTCGAAATTGTTGATTTTGACTTCTTGGTCTTTGAATACGAGAAAGGGTGTAAAATGAATGATGAACGAGATAATTCTTAGTATCCCCAAATAAAATAAACATTAAGAAGTAAGTCTTAGAAGAACAAAACCTAAGTTACCAGTAAGTATATGAAACAATATCTGACTAGTGAACGAAGTAAAATCAATACCGCAGCAGGCTTCAGATTCAGAAAATGTTTTAGAAACTGTTGATACCAGTGATAAGGATTATCATTTTACTCTGATGTTGGGAGTGTACATTTTTATCCATATGTTGGACAGAATTTTGGCAATATATTTAAACATGAAGTCGTATACTCTCTCTGATTCACCAATTTCATCTTAGGTATAAACCCTATAGCAACTATTTCATAAATGTAGAATGGAGCCTGAAGATGAATGTACACAGAAACAATATTTTTATACGCAAAACCATTGAAACCAAATAAAATGTCCAATGTGAAAACACATAAATATATTGTATTATGTCCATACAATGAAATACCATAAAGCAGTGAAAGTAGACATAAAGTATGGCCAATTTAGAAGAATATACAAACATAAGACTAAGAAAATAAAACTCATGTTACTGTACAACAATATTCTGTTTATTAACATTTAATCCATTCAAAATAAATACATATATTGATAAGATGAAATATATGCATATGAAAATCTTAAATAATGTGTGGATATGACAGTCACCTCCCAAATTAAGTGATTTCTTTTGCTTCTTAAGGAAAGGATCTTGATGTGATCAGGAAAGGATACACAGATGCAAGCATATCATTAAGGTTTTATATTTTGTGGCAGACGATGGGTATAAAGGTATTCATTATATTAATTTTTCTTCTTGATTTTATGAATTACTTTGTAAGATATTAATGAAAAAGAAATATAATGTGTTTTACTTGTTAATCTTTTATTCAGCATCCACATCAAACTGTTCCAATAGTTTGTCACAGATTTTTGATTACTTTAATGTGGATCATCTTCTGTAAATTACGGTACTTCTTTTTTTCTTTTTGTATTTTGAATACTTTAAGCCTCTGATTTCATTTTCTAGCTTATTAGATGGACAGTGATATGAAACAGGTCTATCTTGTCTTTGACTTTAACAAGAATGTTTCTATTATCCCATGACATTGGCCAGGAGATATTTTACAATTCTGTAGAGAAAATATTTATCATAGAGTTTTGAATTCAACACATAGATGGATGCATTGGTACATAATTATACAGATACATCAATAAATGTTGAGGCTATCATAAGAATATCAACCTCTTATTTTATAATGTGGTGTTTAGTATTTAAATGTTTTCCAATGTTGTAACATCTTTTCTTGTGTATGTATCTTTTTACATTGCTATATGTGATTTACCATTGCATATATTTTATAGGTGAGATGAATTCATATTTTTCAAATTTACATTTTCAAATTAGGTGTCTAGGTTATATCAACCTCATGACTTTTAATTAGAATGCTGTTTCATTATTCTCTGAAAAAGCTTGCATAACACAGGGTTTATTTGTTCTTTGAGATTTGCTCAAACTTGTGTATAAAGCCATCTAGTGGCCTTTTGGAAGGGATAATTCTGATACAAATTTGACGTCTTTTTTTTATTCATTTAAAATTTTTATTTTTTCTTAAGTGTACATTAATAATATCTCTTCAAAATGTGTTGGCATATTTTATT
>NW_012134858.1:137623-151211 GCF_000956105.1 Propithecus coquereli
AATTATCTGTTTTGGATTTTTTTCTATGTATAAATACATGTATACATCACAAATGTATACAAGCAGATACAATATGTATAATTAAATACATGTATACACATACAAGTATACATACTGATACATAATCAAGCATGATTGAAAATATAATTGCTAATTATTATTGAAACGGTTCTTTCTTTTTAAAACACTTAATTTAGGTATGATTAATATACAAAAAGCTGTACATATTTAATGTATACATCTTGATGAGTTTGGGGATATGTATACAACCAAGAAAACATCACAACCATCCAGGCCACAAACATATCCATCACTTACCAAAGTTTCTTTTTGCCTTCTTTATTATTTATTTGTTTGTTTGTTTCTTTGGATTTTTTTGTGTGTGAGAACATGTAACATAAAAGGTCTACCCTCTTAGCAATTTGAAGTGTACACTACTGTTAGCCATAGGCACTGTGCTGTATAAATCTCCAAACTTCTTTATCTAGAATGTTGGAAACTATAATCTTTAACCATCACCTCCCCATTTCCTCCTCCTTCCAGCCCCTGGCAAACACCATTCAATTCTCTGCTTCTACGAGTTTGTCTTATTTAGAGTCCACATCTACGTGAGGTCAAGCAGTATTTGTCTGCATGTGTTGGGCTCATTTCACTTAACATAATGCCCTCCAGTTTCATCCATGTTGTTCCAAACAGAAGAATTTTCTTCTTTTCTGAGTCTTAATAATATTCCATTTTATGTATATAACAAATTTTCTTTATCCATTCATCTATAGTTTGATTACATCTTGGCTATTGTGAATCATGTTGCAACAAACAGGAGAGTGCAGATATCTCTTCTTTATACTGACTTCATTTCCTTTGGAAATATAATCAGTAATGAGATAGCTGGATCATATGGAAGCTCTATTTTTAGATTTTTAGGAATCTCCATATTGTTTTCCATGATGGCTGTAAAAATTTATATTCCCACCAACAGTGTACAAGAGTTCCTTTTTCTCCACATTCTTGCCAACATTTATTTTTTGTTTTTAATAACCATCCTAAATGGCGTGAGGTAATATCTCATTGTGGTTTTGATTTGCATTTTACAGATGATTAGTGATGATGAACACATTCTCATATACCTGCTGGCTATTTTTTGTCTTTTTTGGAGAAATGGCTATTCAAATCCTTCGCCCATTTTTAAATCAGGTTATTTCTTTTTCTTTTTTGCTTTTTTGCTATTTTTAATTATGTGAGTTCCTTGTATATTTTGGATGTTAATCTGTTATCAGATATATGGCTTGCAAAATTTTCTCCCATTCCATAGGTTGACTTTTCACTTTGTTGATAGTTTCCCTTGATAGGCAAAAACGTTTGGATTTGATATAATTCCACTTGAATATTTTTGCTTTTGTTGTCATACACAAAAAATTATTGCCAAGGCCAATATTAAGTAGCTTATACCCTGTGTTTTCTTCTACTAGTTTTACAGTTTCAGGCCTTATGTTTAAATTCTTTATCCCACATTGATTGATTTTTTTTTTTTTTGCAGAGTATTATGGGGGTACAAACACTTACGTTACATATATTGCCTTTGCACCATCCGAGTCAGAACTATAAGTGTGCCCATCCTCCAGATGGTGCTCACTGCACCCATTAGGTGTGAATATACCCATCCCCTTCTCCCCTCTCCCACCTGCCTAACAACTGGTGAATGTTACTTTCATATGTGCACATAAGTGTTGATCAATTAGTACCAATTTAATGGTGAATACATGTGGTGCTTGTTTTTCCATTATTGTGATATTTCACTTTGAAGAATGGGCTCCAGCTCCATCCAGGATAATGCAAGAGGTATTAGTTCACTATTTTTTATGGCTGAGTAGTACTCCATGGTATACATATACCGCATTTTATTAATCCATTCATATATTGATGGGCACTTGGGTTGTTTCCACATCTTTATAATTGTGAATTGTGCTGCTATAAACATTCGAGTGCAGATGTCTTTATTATAGAATGTCTTTTTTTTCCTTTGAATAAATACCCAGCAGTGGGATTGCTGGACCTAATGGTAGTTCTACTTCTAGTTCTTTGAGGTGTCTCCATGTTACTTTCTGTAGAGGTTGTACTAATTTGCAGTCCCACCAGAAGTGTAGGAGTGTTCCTATCTCTCTGCATCATGTCAACATTTGTTGTTTTCAGACTTTTTGATGAAAGCCAATCTCACTGGATATCTCATTGTGGTTTTGGTTTGCATTTCCCTGATGATTAGAGATGTTGAGCAATTTTTCATGTTTGTTAGCCATTAGTCTGTCTTCTTTCGAAAAGTTTCTGTTCATGTCCTTTGCCCACTTTTTAATGGAGTTGCTTGATTTTTTTCTTCTTCATTTTCCTGAGTTCTATACAGATTCTAGTTATCAGCCCTTTAGAGTATGTGTAGCATGCAAATATTTTCTCCTATTCTGTAAGTTGTATATTTGCTCTAATAATAGTTTCCTTGGCTGTGCAGAAGCTTTTTAATTTGATTGGGTCCCATTTATTTAATTTTGTTGTTGCTGTGATTTCTTTGGGGGTCTTCTTCATAAATTCTTTACTTAGGCCAATGTCTGTAAGAGTTTTTCCAACATTTTCTTCTAGAATTCTTATGGTTTCATGCCTTAGGTTTGAGTTGGTTATCCATTGTGAGTTGATTTTTGTGGGAGGGGAAAGGTGCAGATTCTGTTTCAGGCTTCTACATGTTGTTACCCAATTTTCCCAGCACCATTTACTGAATAGGGATTCTTTTCCCCAATGTGTGTTTTCGTCTGCTTTGTCAAAGATTAGATGACAATATGAGGATGGTTTTATATCTAGATTCTCAGTCCTGTTCCATTGGTCTATGTCTCTGTTCTTGTGCCAGTACTATGCTGTTTTGGTTACGAAAACCTTGTAGTATAGCTTGAAGTGTGGTAGATTGATGCCTCCCAATTTGTTCTTTTTGTTTAAGATTGCTTGGGCTATACGGGGTCTTCTCTGGTTCCATACGAAGCATAGAATTATTTTTTCTAGATATGCAAAAAATGATGTTGGTACTTTAACAGGGATTGTATTGAATCTGTAGATCAGTTTGGGTAGTGTAGACATTTTAATAATATTGATTCTGCCAATCCATGAGCATGGTAAGGTTTTCCATCTGTTTACATCCTCTGCAATTTCTCTTCTCAGTTTTTCATAGTTTTCCCCATATAGGTATATAAAAATTATGTACCACATAACAAAATCGTCCACTGAAAAAAGAAATTGCAGAGGATGATGTTTTAAATATGTTAATGATTTTTGTATATGGTACAGTAAGAATCCAGTTCCATTCTTTTGCATATGGATATCCAATTTTCCTAACACTATCTATTGAATAGACTATCATTTACATATTGAGTATTCATGGTGCCCTTGTTGAAAATTAGTTTACCATATATATGTGAATTTATTTCTGGGATCTTTATTTTGTTTCATTTGTCTATGTGTCTATTTTATACTAGATCATATTTTTTGATTATTACAACTTTTTAGTATAATTTAAAATCAAGCAATGAGATGCTTCTGGCTTTGTTCTTCTTGTTCAAAATTACTTTGGGTATTTGGAATCATTTGTGGTCCTATACAGATTTTAGGACTTATTTTTTTCTATTTCTGTGAAAAATATCCTTGAAATTTTGATAGGAATTGCATTGAATTTGTAGAACACTTTGGGTATTAAGAACATTTCAACAATATTAATTTTTCAATCTCTGAACACAGGATGTTTTTTCATTTATTTGTGACTACTTATTTTCTTTAATCAATATTTTATGGTTTCAGTATATAGATCTGTCACCTTCACAGTTCAATTTGTTCCTAAGTATTTAATTGTCCCCTGTTCTATTGTAAATGTGATTGTTTTCTCAATTTCTTTTTTGGATAGTTCATTATTAGTGAACCATGATCTATTTTTGTATGTGTGGTTTATATCCTGTAACTTTACTGAATTTATGAGTTCTAACAGTTTTTTTGGTGGGGTCTATAGGGTTTTTATAGATAAAATTACATCATCAAAAACAGGAACAATTTTACTTCTTTCTTTCCTATTTGGATGTTTTGTTTTTTTTTTTACTTGCCTAATTGCTCTTGTTAGGACTTCTGGTATTATTTT
This sequence comes from Propithecus coquereli, assembly GCF_000956105.1. NCBI lineage: Eukaryota > Metazoa > Chordata > Mammalia > Primates > Indriidae > Propithecus > Propithecus coquereli. The sequence continues at coordinate 141,780 of NW_012134858.1, forward strand.
GACTAGAAATAACAACTATAGGCATCTTTGTCTGTTTCTAATCTTAGAGGAGAAACTTTCAACATTTTACCATTGACTATGATTTTAGTTTTGAGCTTGTCATATACTGTCTTTATTTTTTTGTCATACATTCCTTCTCTACTTAATTTGTTGAGAGTTGTCATTAAAAGATGGTGAATTTTTCAAATGCTTTTACTGCATTTATTTAATCACATGATTTTTATTGTTCATTCTGTTAAATTAGTATGTCACATTTATCAATTTATGTATGTTGGCCATACTTGCATCCCAGAGATAAATCATACATGATTACAGGGTGTGATCTTTTTAATGTGAGCCCACTCATATCTCCCCACAATGGCAAGATCTCTGTCTCCACCCACAGAGAAAATCTCTATGTGAAAACCTCAGGATTCGGGTAAGTGTTTGTGAAACCAGGGTGGAATCCTAGACCTAGGAAGGTATTTTTGTGAGTATAGACCTACACCCAGTTGGTTGATCCATTCTGCCAAGCTCGCTTCTGGCTTTAAGCCTGGAAACAGCGCAATCCCCAAGGAGCCTGCCTACAGCCCTGTTTGGCTTTGAGCCTGCAACCAAACCATTTGCCAAGGGCTCCAGTAGGAATCGCACTCTAGTGCCTTGGCAGAAAGTCTTGTCTGTCCGCTGACATAGGTCTTGGCAGTGAACCTGAAAGTTGCCCTGTAGTGCTGCTCTAGCCTTCCTTAGCTGAGGTCCTACCCAGCTCAGAGCTGTCCACACAAGCACCCACAGGGACATTTGCCCTCCTGACATGCTCACCGCTCTCCTAGGGCAGATCCCTGGGAGAGGGCCCAGTCTCAGCTCCAGCCTCTCTGTGTGAAGTTAGGTCATATCTGTACTGTGACCTGCAGGAAGATGCATACCTGTCTGGGCCATCAAGATGGCCCTCCAGGCTCCATCCCGCAGGAGATCCTGAGGGGCCCCAGTCTCAGCTTCAGGCCCTCTGGCTGCAGTCAGGAACTACCCTGTTTGTGCATGGTTCTCCTTCAAGACATGCACCCTCTGAGGCAAGGAGACCTGGCTCTCTAGGCTTGTCCCACAGCAGATCCTGAAGGAGCCCAGTCTTTGCTTCAGTCCCTCACACCGCAGTCAGGGAACTACACTGATGCAGGAACTTGCTGGGTAATGCACGCCTCTCTGAGCTGAGACTGGGCTCTCCAGCCTGCGTCCCACAGCAGATACCAATGGGGCCCATTCTCAGCTCTGGCCCCTCCTGCTGCAGTCATGGAACTATCCTACCTGTATAAGGTCTGATGGTTAATGCACACCCATCATGAGCACAATATGACAGCTCCTCGTCAGATATATAATTTATAAATACTTTCTCCCATTCTGTAAATTGTCTATTTACTTTGTTAATGATTTCTTTTGCTGTATAAAAGATTTTTAGTTTAATTAAGTACCACTTGTCTATTTTTGTTTTTGTTGCATATGTTTTTGAGGTATTTGTCATAAATTCTTTGCCTAGGCCATTGTTCAGAAGAGTTTTTCCTAGGTTTTCTTCTAGGATTTTATAGTTTCAATTTCAGGTCTTACATTTAAGTCTTTAATCTATCTTGAGTTAATTTTCGTATATGGTGATAGAGATTAGTCCAGTTTCGTTCTTCTGCATATGGTTATCCAATTTTACCAGCACCATTTATTGAATAGGGAGGGTATCTTTTCCCCAGTGTATGTTTTCATCTACTTTGTTGAAAATCAGTTGGTTGTAGGTATGTGGCCTTATTATCCTTCTTTTTTAACATATCAAGAAGACATAGATTATTTTAATTCTCCATCTTAATGTTGCTTAATTTGAGTTATGTAGATTTATATAACACAAAATGATTTATTACTTTTTATTGTCAATACATAAAGAAAATTGCTTACCTAATTTAAAATTTTTGTATTCATTACTCTTCTAATAACTCATCCCTCTTTAACTTCATGTTTTATTCCTTATGATTCTTATACTGAGAGTCTATCAATGGTAAAATTACTTTTCTTATATATCTGTAAATGTTTTATTTTGATCTCTCTCTTTACTGGTAGTGTAACTGCGTATACAATTTTAGGTAGACAGTAACTTTTCTTCTTTGCTTTTTAGCTATTAATATACTATTGTTTCAGACAACCGAGAAGTCTGTTATCAGTTGATTACAATGAACTTGTCATGAATTTGCCTAATTTTCTGGATCCTTTTAATATATGCTCTTCTTACTAGTTTATAGTTTTCCTAAAGCATAGGTAGGTGAGAATATACTATTTTTTTCAAAAATTTCCTTAAGTTTCAAAGACCCCTTCTAATCAAAAAGTGTGACTTTTTTTATTCTCAGGAATTTTCAACTATTCCTCTCTAATTATTTCTTTTCAATTGTTTTATCTATTACATACTCCTGTACTAGTAAATGTTTGATATTACTGTACGACTACTATTAGTAAATGTTTCATCGAGCTTTTCAATCTGTGTTCTATATCTTTTAATGACATTTTTATAATTTGTCTTATTGTCTCTCTCTGTGCTGTATTCTGGTAGTAGAGTTTGTGCGTTAAAAATAAAAATAAAACTTCCTATGTGTGAATCAAGAAAAACAAAATCAAACTCCATGTTCCATAGAAATGATTATATCAGATTTATCCATTTTCTTCTTTTCCCTAAAGTTATTGCTAATGGAATAAAATAAAAGAAAATGATGACAATACCTGCTATCTTGGCAAACAGGTGAATTTAAAATTTGTCTCAAGCATCTGATTAGATCATGAACTAGAAGGCAATGTTCACCTTTGGATGAACTGGAGGATATGGTGGAGTTTTTCAATCCCTTCAATTAATGACAGATGCCTCAGAGCAGCAAGAGGTAGTATTGTAAACCATAGTGGATACATAGGTTTACTTTCAGTCAGTACAAAATGCATTGCTGCTTAAAAAATAGAGAGGGGTTTAATAATTATTGATCATGATGCAAGTTGGAAGACATATTTACATGCATTTTTCCACTTACTCCTCATATCCATAGTAGATGTGGGTGCAATGGTCCTCATTTAATAGTTTTTTGGTAACTGATACTCAAGCCTAAAAATCCCTCACCAAAACAAGAGTGAAAATAAGTAGTTTTAATCCCAAATCTTTCCAACTTCAAAAATGATCAAGAAAAACCACTGAAGTTATGTCTGAAGCTCTAAAGAAAGACTTTCTAATTGTATTAATGTGGTTATTTTTATAACAAAACTTCACTGAGAAAGAATTACACCCATAACTAGAATGCCAGACCCATCCAGCCTGGGCCTGCAACCTAAGAGACCCTTTCTAAGCCCTACTTCATTTGAAAACAGTTGAGGCTATGGAGCATTCTCTAAGGCCATCCATTAATATTACTTGGGCAGTTCTGGCTTTGAAACACAGACTTGCCCAGAGTATGCATATGTCAGAAAAATGAAAATGAAAGGGGAAGAACAGAGCCTGCTTCCTCCTTGAATGCATAGTAAAAATAAATCAATAAATAAGGCTTTAACTGACCTTAGCCCAGAAATGTTTAGCATATAATCAATCCAATTAGGTTCTTGTCCCAATCAGAGGGGCAATTTATGAGCCTCATCTATGGGCAGATATTTTCTCATCTGTGAGTCAAAACAGGTAATAGAAAGAGAAGAGGAAACGATCCCTGTTCCATCAATAGGCTTTAACAGGTGCCGACTATACATCCACATCTTATCAGGCACTTCCAGCAAATGTTCTGTTTATCCCTCACAAAATATGTTTAGGCTGATTTTAGAATTATATACATGATAAGGATGGGAATCTAAAGGTTCAAACCATTAGAAAATTTCCAAAGTTTGTAGCCATTAAGTTGAATAAATTAAGTTTAGGAAGTTAAGTTTATCTGCCTTCAAAGCCAGTATAATTGCTCCTAAGGGAGAAGAAAGTCCTGAACTCAGTCTGGGGGCAAGAATAGGTAAAAATAGGAAAAAAGGCTTATGCATATAGTTCATGACAGGTCTGCGTTAACATCACAGTAGGGCCGTTCTGAGCAAACCATCCTGATAGATGAAGTAAGAATGGATTAAGCGTTGAAAGAAGAATTAGGTTGAGAAAAGAGAGATTACATTTTTTTCTTATTTCATTTGTAAAGGGAATTATCTTTGATTTCAGAGAAACATTTATTGAAAACATACTATCTGAAAGAAGCTATATTGGGGCTGAGGGTACAACTGTGAAGTGGATAAATATAATAACCACTCTTCATGAGGAGTTAATTTTGACAGGAAAGTGAAGCATTGAACAAGTAGTCATACAGTGATAAATTAGACAAAGAAAAACAGAAGATGTTATGAGAATAATGGCAAGGGAAATTAATCCATTCTTGGTTATCAGTAAGAGCTTTCCAGAGCAAATGATAATTCAACTCTCAAATTAAAAAGTAAACAAGTATTAGCTAAAAGTAAAGCTTAGAAAGAGTGCTTGTAGGTCAAAGGGGAATGAATTAATTTAAAAGCATAGACCAGGTACTTAGGAGTTCTGAAAGAAATGGAGGGCCTGGTTGGGCGTTTTGACCACAGATTCTTAACAGTACTCATCTCCCATTTCTGAGATTGTCTCAACAGTTCTTAAATGCATCATTGTGGTTGGAGAGAAGGGTGTGTCTATTAAATTGGACCCTTTTCCGATGATTAGTGAATAAAGTTATATTATAAATCTAATGTATTATTTTAAACCACTAAATATTAATTAACATTCTAATAAAATATTCTCTGTCTATTGACAACGAAAAGTGCTTGGAAAACTTATGCAGGTGCTTGAATCCTAATATAGAATTACTGGCTTCAAAATGCCAAAATAAGGGTATAACATTAGTAAGATGGTAGAATAAGAGCTTTCTACCATCATTCCCTCAAAAGCATAGATTTTGACAGCTATCTATAAACAAGAGTTTAAGAGAGTCTGGGAGTCCAGTAGAGAAGTTATAACACACCACTGCAGCAAAAAAAGCTGAGTAGGTAAGAAATTCTGTAGGATTTTTAATTCCTTTTCATTCTTTTTCTTCTCTGGCTAGACTATTAAAATATGACCTGTCTTTGAGTTTACAGATTCTTTCTTTTCTTGATCAAGTCTGCTGTTGATGTTTTCTATTGCATTTCTCATTTCATTCATTATATTTTTCAATTTCAAAATTTATGTTTGGTTCTTTTTTGGGATGTCTGTCTTTAGTGAATCCCTGATTTTATTTTTGTATTGTTTTTTCTGATTTCATTGAGTTATCTGTGTTCTCTTGTAGCTCCCTGAGATTCCTTGAAAAAATCATTTTGAATTAGTTGTCAGGCAACTATCTCAAGTTTAGTGATCACTTTACTTTCACATTAGTAACAATTATTGTTCCTCTTAATTGGAGTAAAGCTAAATTTAGTACACTTTTTCAACCTTATCTTTATCTGTCTTCCTATCTATTCATCTGCATAGTGATAGGCATCAAATAATATCTTTCTTATGATATTGATGGCTATTTCTTCTGGTCATAGGATTTGAGTTGATGTGATGCTTTCATTTAATATCATATATTTTCTCATCATTCATTAAAGTGTAAATTGAAAAAAATTTTAACAACAATAATAATAATTGGGGCACTGGGTCTCCTTATATAAATTCTTAAGTTTATTTATATATGATAAACTTTTGATTATCTTTATTTCCTTCTATAGGTTATATTTTTAATATATTTATTGGGGAAGTTTGCATTTAGCAAACTGCTTTTTTCCTAGAGTATTCATATTGAAGGATGCAGATAAAATTAGTTTAAAGCATTTTGCAGTGCTTTTCCTTAAGCAGCTGTTTTCTGTATTCTTCAGTCTCCATTAATAACCCTCTCTGTTTCATCAGATGCAAAGCATTTTCCTTTTGTGGCTTTTTAAAAACAATTTCCAAATACACACTAACATTATGCCACAAAAGCATTTTGTAATGAATAGCCCATGTTTTACAAGGTTTAGCATTTTCTTCTGTTGTGTATTTACAATGGCTACAGTAATTTACAAAGATTCCTCAAACACATCTGTGAAAAACTGCTTTGTTAATGTATACCCACACTGCAAGCAATTTCCTCTCCATCATGTCAGCATTGTTAAAAACATGTGTTAGAGGTTGGCTCACAGGTCATCACTCATTCAGTTGGACTATGGAGAGGAGAAAAAAAGGCAAGACTATAAGGTCCATGACATAAGAGGGGCTGTAGTTGGCCTCAATATAAAGTTAGCTTAAAGTAGTTTTTGGAAGTTATAAAAAGTCCTGATAACCTGCTTTCCAGAGTGGATGTATCATTTTACATTCACATCAGTAATGCATGAGTGATCAGTTTCTTTGCATCCTCTCCAACTTTCAGTGTTTTCGCTGGTTTTTCATTTTCGCCATTCTATTGGCACATGACTTGACAGGTTCTTACAAAACTAAACAAGTGATTACCATACATCCAACATTGCATCCTTAGGCATTTATCGCTGACAATTGGAAATAGATGTTCACATAAAGATCTGTACGTGAATGTTCAAGGCAGCTTTATTTGTAAGAGCCCAAACCCAGAAACAACCCAGATGCTCTTCAACAGGTAAGTGGTTAAATTGTGATACATCCACTCGGTGAAATAGTACTCAGCAATAAAAAGGAATGAACTATTGATGTATGCAAGCACTTGGATGAATCTAAAGGGAATTAGACTGAGTGAAAATAAAGCTATTCTTAAAAGGTTACCTACTATAGGATTTCATTTCAATAACATTCTTGAAATGGCAAAATCATAAAAATGGAGAGCATATCTGTGGTTGCCAAGGATTAAAGGAGAAGATGGGCAAGGGAGGGAAGTGAGTCTGGTTAAAAAAGGGCAACATGAAGAGTCCTTGTGGTGATGGAAACATGCTATATCGTGACCATGTTGTTGGATACATAAATAAAACGTGTGATAAAATTTCACAGGAGCTGTGAGCTAGGCTGACGCCACGGCACTCACTCTAGCCAGGGCAACAGAGTGAGACTCTGTCTCAAAAAAAAAAAAATTCACAGGACTAAACCCCAGTGCAGATGCACACAAAAAGTAAAACTGGGGAAATCTGAACAAGATTAGAGAATTGTGTCAATGTCCAAATCCTGGTTATAATACTGTACTGTAGTTTTGCAAGATGTTATCTTTAGGGGAAAATGGATAAAATACAATAATATCTTTCTGTATAGTGTCTTAAAACTGCATATGAATCTAAACTAATATAAAAATGAAGAGTTTAATTTTACAGAAAAGTTTAAAAGAGAGTGACTGCTCAATCATAATAAGTAGCTTATAAGGAAAGTGTGCGTAAATTGTCAGATGTCCTGTCCTACGTCAGCGGTCCCCAACCTTTTTAGCAACAGGGACCAGTTTCATGGAAGATAATTTTTCCATGGACTGGGGGGTGGGACGTGGTTTCAGGATGATTGAAGCACATTATATTAATTGTGTAATTAATTTCTATTATTATTACATTGTAATATATAGTGAAATAATTATACAACTCACTATAATGCAAAATCAGTGGGATCTCTGAGGTTGTTTCTTGCAACGAGAGTCTAGCTTAACTGTCAATTGCCACTCACTGATAGGGTTTTGATATCAGTTTGCAAGCAATTGATTTATTATGGTCTCTGTGCAGTCAAACCTCTCTGCTAATGATAATCTGTATTTGCAGCCACTCCCCAGCGCTAGCATTGCCACCCCAGCTCCACCTCAGATCATCTGGCATTAGATTCTCATAAGGAGCGTGCAACCTAGATCCCTCCAATGCACAGTTTACAGTAGGGTTCGTGCTCCTATGAGAATCTAATGCTGCTGCTGAGAGGAGGTCGGCTGAGTGATGGGGAGCGGCTGTAAATACAGATGAAGCTCTTCTCCCTCGCTTGCTGTTCACCTCCTTCTGTGGGGCCCAGTTCCTAACAGGCCACCGACGGGTCCTGGTCTTCGGCCCCAGGGTTGGGGATCTTTTAGGGCTCTTTCATGATTTTGTACATCATCTTTACCAGAATGGCCAATTTTAAACTCTCAGTGAAGCAGAAGATAAACTATGACCCAGAAACTCTGTTCAGCTTACCTCTTTCTTTACTTATCTAGATTTGCGTTTGCTATTTGGTTTTATATTAATTACTTTATGAGACAGAATCTAATTAGAGAAAATAATAAAAATAAAACAAAGTTCCCAGTGTTTTAAAAATTTACTAAAGGGAACTGGCTACCTAGTTATTAAAAGACATGAGAAGGAAAAAGAAAAGGGTGTTAGAGGAGAATAATAAAACAAACAAAAGAGCTGACACCTAGTGATCAGTAACTTCAGAAAGCCACTACCGTTCCCAGAACTGGGAAAGGCAGGTAAACAAAGGATCCTGGACATTTGGTTCTGTACCACTGTGTGCTCTGCTCAGCCAGCGCTGGAACTGAGAAAGTTTCAGTTACAGTGGAACTCTTCATATGATCTACCAGAAAGGATGATGTGGTTTAAATGGGGAACACAGAAGGGAGACAACTACTTTCAAAGGTGCCTCTGGAAGCAAAGAGAAGAATGAGAAACTAGCTTTTATTCTCTTCCTACTTTCTGATCTACCATGGTTGCTTCCCACTGATGGAGTCTAACTGGTAACTAGCTGTTGAATGAGCCTGGGCCATGTAGTTTGCAGAGTATTAGGCACAGGATTATAGGAAAAACTTGGTAGAGATCAGTGCACGTCAGGTTAAGAAAGAACAGGAAAAAAATAGACAAGATCACCTTTTAAGTATATTTATATATAAATAAATATTGATAACATAAAGAAATATTTAATTATTCATAAATAGAAGAAATGAGACAAACCAAAAGACGATTTGTCATTTTTTAGGCTCTATGAATTTGCACACTATTAATACCACCACGGGGCTAACATCAGTACATACATTTTTTTCATACTGTTGAATATGACTTACATGTACCTCCTTTTCTGAAAAAGGCATATCTTCAGCAGTTATCTTCAAACATTGGGATATAAGCCTTTAGGGAAACACAAAGCTGTTGCAAAGAGTGCTATCAGCATGGGTTGTTTCAAGACTAACGGTTTGCAAATCTTAACTTCACTGTGTATCTTTGCTTAAAATTGAGGTGTTTGAGAATGCTCATTCTGGAATTATCTAAAGCTGGTTCTCCCTTCTCATCTTTCTTTTCACCATCATGCTTTTACAAGTGTATAAAACACAGGCAAACCTTACCTAATTTTTACTGTGGTGCATTGCCCATTTATATCTAAGATTCTGATTTAGATTATATAAAACTGAAAATATGTGAAAGACTAATAATTTTTCAATATTCATTGATGGGACATGACAATAGAATAGACCAAGAAATAAAAAATTGCTGAAATAAATGCTTTGAGAATAAATA
>NW_012134858.1:154751-162268 GCF_000956105.1 Propithecus coquereli
TTTTTTTTTCTTTACTTTTTAAACTTTTTTGTTAAAAACTAAGATACAAACACCCACATTCACCTAGGCCTACACAGGGTCAGGATCATCAATATCACTATCTTCCACTTCCACATTTTGTCCCACTGGAAGGTCATCTGGAACAACAACACGCATAAAGCTGTCATCTCCTATGAAAACAATGCCGCCTTCTGGAATATTTCCTGACAAAGCTGCCTGAGGCTGTTTCGCAGTTAACTTTTTTTTAATAAGTAAAGGAGTAGAATCTGAAATAACAATAAAAAGTATAACACAGTAAATACATAAACCAGTAATATAGTCATTTATTATCATTATCAGGTATTATGTACTGTACATAATTGTATGTGCTAGATTTATACGACTGGCAATGCAGTAGGTATATTTACACCAATATCATCACAAACAGTGAATAATACAGTGTGCTCTGATATTAGGAAGGCTACCACCTCACCAGGCGATAGAAATTTCTCAGGGCCATTATAATCTTCTAGGACCACATAAGTCATGGTCCATCAATGATTGAAACATCCTTATATGACACATGACTGTACATTACAGTTCAACTTCTCTCTGTGCTCAATGTTTCTTCCTTACAGGTGTTATTCTCCAATGCACTCCTAAATAATCCTCCTATCCCAAACAAAGTCTGTCTACAAATATATCAGCCTAAGATATTTCTTCTCAGCAGACCCCATTACTCTGATAGGTGGAATACTGATAGTGTCTGGCATGGCTAAGGCAGGACAATCATTACAGTGTTTCTGGTGGTGAATTAGGCTGGGTTATTCATTGAAGAATTACACTGGCTGATTCAATATCTCAGTGATTTGAGAACTACAAGACAAGTAGTAAGTACAAATACTATGGAGGGGGATGTATATTGGTAGGTGCTATCAATGCATCAGAGAAATACAAGGCTAAGTGTTATTGATGAAAAATATAGAATGTTTATAGCAGCAGAATTTACAATTGCAAAGATGTGGAGGCAACCCAAATGCCCATCAATACATGAGTGGATTAATAAAATGTTGTATATGTATGCTATGGAATACTACTCAACTATAAAAAACAATGGTGATCTAGCACCTCTTATGTTATCGTGGATCGAGATTGAGCCCATCCTCCAAAGTAAGGTATCACAAGGATGGAAAAACATGCACCACATGTATTTGCCATCAAACTGGTACTAATTGATCAACACTAAGGTGCTCACATGATAGTAATACTCACTGGGTGCCAGTCAGGTAGGGGGGTTGGGGGGTAGGGACTAGAGCGGGTGGGGCGGGTAAACTCACAGCTAATGGAGACGGGGTGCACTGTATGGGAGAAGGACACGTTCGTGGCGCTGGCTTGAGCGAGGCAAATGCATTTCATATAACCAAAATGTTTGTACCCCCATAATATTCTGAATAAAAAAATATAAAGCAAAGTGTTAAATTTAGGGGGCATATTTGGCAGTGTATAAAGAGAATCTTACCTGCAGTCTGAGGGCAGATAAAGCTGAACATCAGGCCAAAACTTAATTATAGAAGTCATGAAACATCCAAAAAATTTGTAATATTTACTCTGGAAAGTTTCTTACACCAAAGGTCAGATCCCAAACAGGAAAGGAGTGGGATCCTAAGACTTTACCTTGGGTCATCTGAGTTGATACATTTGAGAACCTTGAAACTACAGAACACCCAGGATGCACAAAGTCTTCAGAAGTGTGCAGTATTCCTATTTAACAGCTACAGCTGCCCTCCCATAACTTGAAGACTCTACAAAGGTTAATGCCTTGAAAAGAATGCAAGTGCTTTTCTCAGGGTCTACTCACAACTCCCCTGCTGGTTACTAGATGCATGTTCAGGGTTAAACCTCAGCAAAAATTACCTAAAGGAAGTTCTGAGTCAGCTAAGAGAGGAAAGGGCTGATACATCAATGGAACTGCAGGCCTAAGACAACATGAGTAAAACATAGTGCTGAATCAAGGGAGGACATAAAGTTGGTAAGTGATGAATTTATTGTTATGGAAACTCTATCCCAGGTCACAAGAATGAACGATCTGCCAGGACCCAAAGAGATCATGCTAATATGCTGCTAGAATATCCCTTGAATGTTTGGAAATGTGATAAACCATACTAAATAAGGTAGAAAAGCTAGATCCTCCATGGCATATGGGAAAGGAAAGAAAATGAAGGTTCGTAATTTTACAAATTAGGAGCAAGTTCAGAGTGGTAAACAAACATGTTTCACCTAGAGAAAGCTAAGGGTTGTTTCCTAGAAGCATGAGAAATGGATGGCCAATGAGGATGTTACTTAATCTATACAATAAAAAACAAATAATGTATAATCAATGGAATGAGGGCAAATGCATCACTAAACATTAGGATCCCTTGCCCAATTTCCAAACAGCCAAATCTCAGACCTAGAAACCATTCCCTGAAGGACAGTCTGGGTCACAGTGAGGAAGGACCCTGTACTACCATGGAAAGTGTATTTGATAATAATTTCCTCAGATCTTTTTTCAATAGGACCTATGGCCATTTACTTGGGAAAACTGGGGAAAGAGACCTATGTAAACATTTTGAGAACAATTCCACAGAAGTTCAAAGTTCACATTGATACCCAGCTGCTCAAATCATAATTAGCACTTAAGGAACAGGAAGAGGAAGAGGAAGAACGCAGAAAATAAGTGTTGGTGAAAATGTGCAGAATTGGAATCCTTACATGTTGCTAATGGGAATACAAAATGATTTAGCCATTGTGGAAAACATTTTGACGATGCCTTAAAAAGTTAAACATAGAATTATCAGCTGACTCTAGAATTCCACTTCTAGGTACATACAAAACATTGAAACAGGCCCTCAGATACAAATACATGTACATTCATGGTCGTGGCAGCACTATTTACAATAGCCAAAAGCTGAAAACAACCCAAACGTCCATCATAGTTTGAATAGATAAATATACAAACAATAGAATATTAGACATAGAAATGAATGAAGTACTGTTACATGTTACAATGTGCACGAACCTCAAAAGCATTATACAAAGTGGAACAAGCTAGAAAAAAAGGTTGCATATTGTATGATTCCATTTATATACAATATCTGGTAAAGGAAAATCCATAGAGCCAGAAAATAGATTGGTATTTGCTGGGGCTTAGGGGATAGAGGTAATGGAGGTAACTGCTTAATTGGTACAGGTTCTTCTTTGGGGATGATGACAATGTTTGGAACTAGTTAGATGTGGTGGCTGCAAAGCATTGTGAATGTACTAAATGCCACTGAGTTGTTTGCTTTTAAATAGTTACTTTTATTTTATGTAAATTTTTCTTATCAGGAAAACCCAGTCCCTATACGCACTCTACAGTGAGGGTACTAGTAGGGATAGTGTGCATCAAGTACCTATAAAGCCAAAACTCCTCATTATGAGCTGGGATCTTTTTTCACCCACAAAGTGGGAACACCAGCAATGTATATGTGAGATGGGAATGGTAGCTTCAAGATTGAATGTAAGCAGGTTCAGAGGGTACAAGTAAGCTACATTTGCATGCGTTCTTGACATGCAATCACCACTACTGTGTTTGTGCTTCTCCTTTAGCCCTATGAAGGTCTCTACAATCAACTGAAAGGGAGGAGAAAAGGGAAATCTTGTTTATGGGTAGATCAGCTCAGTATGTGGGTACAAGCCAAAAATGAATGACTGCTGCACCGTAACCCTACTCAAGGGTGGCCCCGGAAAAAAACAATGAGGAGAAATCCTCCAAGTGGGTAGAGCTTTAGATGGTATACATGGTCATTCACTTCGTGTGAACAGTGAAGTGATATGTACTGTATTAATGATATTTTTTATTTTCTGTATTCTGATGCTTCTACATACTGAGGTTTTGCTGACCTTGGAGGGACTAGCCAATTCCTGGAGATAGTAAACAACTTGCTCATGGAAATGTTTTTCATATGCAAACAAACCAATCCAGAGCCCACATCCTCAACCACCTTCTTTATGGAGCTTTCACGCTCTGGGCCACCATCTCCCTGCCCTAATAACCTCAGGGCCAGGTATAAGATAAGTAAGGTCATCCCCTATGCCCCAGAACACTGAAATTTTCTAACTAGCTAAGCTTAAGCTTTCTTACCTTGCCTTGTCCATTCCTTCCTGGGGAAACCACAATAAAGGCTCTTGCCCACAGTTCCTTCTACTTCTTCTGCCTCCTGACTGACCCTGGTGTTTTCCCATGTTGCCCCCCATGAAGAGGCATAGCATGTCCTCTTCTCATGGGGACCACAAGTAACAAACTATCTTTTCAGTGGAAATCGTCTCCTGCTCTTTTGACTTCACCGTACCTCAAATTTCGCATTAATACACTATATTTTTAAACATACACGAATTAAGTGCATACAAAGACTCATTGGCAGTGGTAAACTGCTTGGAAGGGAAAGTCTGGAAGATGGAAGGCACATAAGTCTGGGAAAAGTTACGTGGCTAGACCTGTAGGAGGAACGGTCACAAAGTTTGAAGGTGATTGTACTGTATTCTGATTTCCACCATCCTTTAGGGAAGAGGTACTAAACAACAAAGCAAACAGAATGCCTTAACTAGTTGATGCCAGCCTCTACCATTGACTCCTCCAGTGTTGGCACAATATGCTTATGAATGGGTTAGCAAGGATGGAGGCAATGCATGGGTCTAACACGGTTGTTTCCCTCTCTCCAAGATGATACCGCTATTGCCATGGCTGAATGTCCAATCTACTAGAAACAGTGACCAAAATTTAGCCCCAGTATGGCACTATCCCTTGAAAAGACCAGTCAGATATCTGATGGAAAGTTTACTATATTGATCATCTTCCATGCTGGGAAGATCAATCATTTTTCTTGATTAGGTTCAAAACATATTAAAGTTGTGAGTTTGCTTATTTTACCTAAAGGGCTATAGATAATTTCACTATTTGAGGGCTAACTGGATATTTTAGCCACCGGTATGGAATTCCATATTACATTGTCTCAGATCAAGGGACCAACTTAGCAGCGAAGGAAGTGTATTAGGTGGGATTTATTTATCTTACTACATACTGCACCATCCTGAAGTTGCTGACTGGCTAGAGCAATAAAACAGCTTCTTGGTGATGTAGCTAATGCACTATTCTGAAGATAATGCACTGTTCTGGAGAAAGGGACCTATGTAAACATTTTGAGGACAATAGCATATAAGGTCAAAGTTATGAGGTCAAAAAGGGGGTCCCATCCTCCAGGATGCAGCATGTATCCTATATCTGGAATTATAATATATTGCTGCATCCTCATTAAGTGGAAATCATGGGTCTGGGACACAGGGGTTGGAATTTTGGGGGGTTTGTTTTCTTTTGGTTTTTTCCGTTCCCCCATTTGGTTGTTTTTTTTGTTTCTACTCCTGCAAATTTACTCTGTAGGTCTAGAAATTCTGCTTGCAGGGGGTGGGGGAAGGTTGGCGAAGGATTTCACCAGAAAAGAGTAAGAGTGCCCTGCTGCAAGTTGCTTTAGGCTTCTTGTTTCAATAGATAAGAAGACCAGAAATCTCCATTTCAGAGTATTTTCATTTTATGTTAATTGTATTAGAAATGATTGAAGTGTTTAAACTAGGTAAATGTGTTGCCACATTTATTTTTTAGAGTAATTGTCTACTTCTTTGTGAGAATGCAGTAAGAAAGAGGCAACAGTGCAAGTGGATACAACCTGTAGGAAGCGGTAGCCTCAACGGAGGAATTGTTATGGTAGATTAAGGGGTGAACAAAATGACAGAAGTGATGAGTTAGAAGAAGAGATTTTTAGATCACAGGTATTCATAGAATTGAGTAGATGTGTAGATAGAGTCTATATCAACTGTCAAAATTGATAGTTTACATTGTTGAAAAAAATTAAAGATGTAAATAAATAGAAAGATAACCCAAGTTCATGGATTCAAAAAACTAACTATTGGTATGATGGGGCTACTCCCCCACCATGATCTATGAATTCACTGTAATTCCTAACAAAAATGCAGCTGACTTTCTTACAGGAATTGATACTGGATGACAATTATGCATATGTTGGCATAATTGATGGTGTCCCATGGTCTCCTAGGAACTGTTTAATTTCCTTTATTATTATTATTTTTTGTTGCTCAAACTCAGTAAATTGATCTATCTTCAAATTTACTCATTCTTTCTTCCACAAACTCAAATCTGTTGCTGATCTTCTCTGGTAAATTTTTTTTGTTTCAGTTATACTTTTCAACTGCAAAATTCCTGTTTGGTTAATTTTGTCATCTATTTCTCTTATTCATACATCTCTTGTGTCACTTAACAATAGGAATACATTCTGAAAAATGCATTGTTAGGCGATGTCATAATTGTGCAAACATCATAGAGTGTGCTTACACAAACATAGATGGTGGAGCCTACTACACACTTAGGCAGTGGTGGTATAGCCTATTACTCCCAGGCTGCAAACCTGTACAGCATGTTTCTGTACTGAATACTGTAAGCAATTATAACACAATGGTAAGTATTTGCATATCTAAACATGTGTAAACATAGAAGAAGTACAGTAAGAATATGGTATTACCATCTTATGGGACCAGAATCATATATGTGGTCCATCGTTGACTGAAACTTTATTATGCAGCACATGACTGTGTTCTCTATTTGATGACACTTCATTCCCATGCTTTCCTTTAGTTATTTGGAAATGTTTTCCTTTAGATCTTTGAACATATTTAAAATAGCTGATTTAAAGTGTTTGTCAAGTAAGCCCAAGGTCTTTGCTTAAGTCCAATGTCTGTGCTTTCTATGGACTGCTTCCTGTTTGTGCAGCACTACCAGGTCAGCCAAAGGGGAATGGTTAGGGCTTCTGACTTACTCACACACATTCACATCACCATCCTGGGCACGTGTGTGGATTTCTGGATTCCCACGGATATGTACCGTATTTTCCAATCCTTTAAGCATTTCATTCGTCAGCTCTTCCTTCCAAGCTTCTTGGTTAGTCTGTAGTTTTCACAGGGTGTTATCTATTACCTTAGGCAGCAGTAACTAAACATTTGTCTATAAATATTTTTGACAACTGCCTCTCAGGTAGCAACTTTATTTAGCACTGGGTGAGTTCTGAGTTAGAAATAAAGGAAAGTTTTTTTTTTTATTTCAGCGTATTATGGGGGTACAGATGTTTAGGTTACGTATGTTGCCCTTCTCTCCCCCACCCCCCCAAGTCCCAGCTTCAAGCATGTCCATCCCCTAGTGGGTGTGCATCGCACTCATTGTTTGTGCATGTGTCCATTCCCTCTTCCTCCCTCCCCCCTCTCCCCTGCCCAATATCCAATAAATGTTATTCTTATATGTGCACTTGAGTGTTGATCAGTTAATACCAATTTGATGGTGAGTACCCAGATATAAAACCATCCTCATATAGCCATGTAATCTTTGAAAAAGCAGACAAAAACACACACTGGGGAAAAGAATGCTTATTCAATAAATGGTGCTGGGAAAACTGGATAGC